>NW_027530408.1:1783144-1783558 GCF_008692635.1 Crocuta crocuta | reverse complement strand
CCCCCCCCCCCCCCCCCCCCCGAGACCCCAGCAGCCAAAGCTTTACGGAAGGGGAGAAGGGGAGCCGAGGGGATGTCAGAAGGGAAGCAGATAGGGCCGGGGAGGGCACAGGAGGGCGAAGCGGCGCGTTTCCAGGCAGCTTGCAACCCGGCCATAATAGAAATTAATCATTTACTTACACCACTACATGTGACGGGGTAATTTCTAGTGTAAGGAACACATCTCTTCCTGCTAAGCACGCTCATTTTAGTGAAATATCTGGGGTCACTCCGCGCGTGCAAGTTAGGACGATGCCGGCGCCTCCGCGCTGCTGCCGCCGCTGCTGCTGCCGCCGCTGCTGCTGCTACAGGCTCCGGGCCCGGGTCGCGCTAGATCAGAAACTCTGACAGAGCAGCCCAGGCCGGACGGCGGGCC
>NW_027530408.1:1774216-1783049 GCF_008692635.1 Crocuta crocuta | reverse complement strand
GCCGTCGGCGCTACGCGCCCGGCCCGCTCCGAAGGCGCGGCCGCGAAGACGCCTAGCGCTGCAGTCCCGGGGACCGCTCACGACCTCCTTTTTTCATTCACAAAAAAAGGAAAGGGAAAAAAAAAGAAAGGGAGGAAGAGAGGGGGGAAAAAAAATCGCACCCAGGGCGACTGCCGTGACAGACTCCGCCCACCGTGGAGCTCGGTTGGTGGAAAAGGGTCTGGGGGCGGGGAAGGGGCGGAGAAAGAAGGGGATTGGGTGCCCTGCGGTCCCGCCCTCGGCCCCGCCCCGCGGTGCTGCTCACTCTCTCCCTTCCCCCGCCCGTAGGCACGCGGCTGGGGCGGGGCCGGGGGAAGGTCTCGGCTCACCCCCGGTGGCGGTCTCCTCCCTCTACCTGGCAAGGCGCAGTACCTCGCTGGACCCCCATGGGGTTTTTCCCTTTCTTCCGGGAGGCTGACAAAGGACTAAGACGCACCTTAGCTCTGGAAGGGATGCGAGTTAGGGGAGAGCAACTTGACATATTTTCCTCGTCCCTTGAACCCAGGCCTCCACCCCTTTCCCCTGGGGAGAGGAATACAGCGTTTCCATACAGGCCCTCCTCTAGCTTGAGAGTTTTCCTGGCACTTGAGGGCCTTCCTCCCTCGATCACCATCACCACCCGTGCAGCTACAGCCTGTGCCTCCAACTGCTGTGGCCCATGATAAACTGTATCACCTGTATCTTTTCCCATTAGGTCTTCTGACACTCTTCAGCTGTCTCTGCTTCCATCCCAACAGCATCCTATTGCCACCTAGAGTTTACCAGTATCTTCTGACCTCTTAAAACAAATGCCATGAAGACACTAGCCCCAGACACAGTACCTCAAACACCTTTGAGTTCTGTCTCCATTTACTCCTCTGTAAAACAAAGTGGTTATGAAGGATGACATCTGTAATATGAGCAGACCCCAGAGGAAGTTTTCATGTTGAAGGCTGGTTTGATTAGGATGATCTTGACTACTGGTAATTACAGCAGCCTGCTCAGTCCAGTTTGATCCATCTTGTCATTACCTCTGGACAATTTTTAAAATGGAGACTGACACGCCTCCCACTTAACCCCCTCCAACTTGTGCTCTGAGAACACAAATCAGGTTTAATAATAGTTTATGCAAAATATAATTAGGAAGAGAAATCCATTGCCAAAAAAGAAAAAAAGCACCAAATAATAAAGGAATTTTGGGTTCTCTGAAGCATGCTTTCCATCTATGAATGCAGATAATTGAAAGTTGCCCATTAAGGTATTTGTGATAAATGTGCTTTCTGGCCTGGTCCAGGTTCATTAAGTGCCTGATTGGTGGAGGATGCTCCCGTCCCCCTCTTCTGAATCCACTCAGAGCTGGAGAAGAGGTTAAGGATGCCTGAAGTTGCCGCTTCACCCCTCCCGTGAGGATTCAGTCTCCATAAGAACAGAAAGCATTGGTTTGAATGCATGCTTCCGTAAGAAGCTTCACCATGTACAGGCGTGTTCTTCCCCTATGTTTGGCGTCGAAGAGCCTCAGCCCATTCTCTGTGTGCTAGAGGTCACTGCCCCAAAGAACAGCCTAGCATGACATCTCTGTGTGAGCGCCACAGAGGCCACGGCCTCTCCCACCGACACCCAGCTCCAGAGCACCAGCCTGTTGGCTTCGTATTTCACACAACCCCGGAGCAGCCACGGCAGGAAAACAGAACTGCCCTCTGCCCAAAACCACAGGGCTCCTGGGCCTGCCTCTGTGGACCCAATGCCCCTTCCCTCTCTGGAAAAAAGCCCGCCGAGCCCGCCAACCTCACTGCCCAACGGGGCCGCCCTGTGGGGGCTCAAAGGTGTAAGGTTGGCCACACGAAGTTGTTCCCCCTGTACCCGGCTGGCAAACTGCCTCAGGCAGAGCCAGGTTCTCCGCCCAGGGACAATAACTTAATTCCCAGTCCTGCTTTTTGCACACAATCTTCTTTCTCAGCTTTTCTTCAAACCAGAGTCCTTCCTGATAGCATCAGGCATTCCCAGTCAGAGCCTTCTCCGACATCTCTTCCCTCACCGAAGGCCTCTTGTCACTCCTTTCCCTTGAGCCTGTCCCTCAAAGGGACCCCCCTCCAGCTATCCCCATAAGCGCCTTCCTCAAGGGCATCACGAGCTGCCATTTTCTGAACCTTGTGAGCAGGAGGCCCAGTCTGGAGAGAACACTGTCCTTTCTGGTTCTCACGGAGGCACCCATGCAGCAGGCTGTCAGCCAGCGCCACACGCCCTCCTCTCTGCATGGCTCTGAAGGTGCGTCCTCAGTGCCGACCCAAGGTCCACTGACCCCGCTCAGTGCGCCTCCTACAACCTGCACGCTGCATTTGTGTCACAGACAGCTCCAGCCTTTCTAACGGTTTGCAGGCTGCTAATCTCTCTTCTCTCTCCCCTCTCCTGAACACTCAAGCCTCTGTGAAGCCCACCCCACAGGCCTTCTGACATAAAATCTGCCCCTCTCCCCAGCAGTGTGCGGTCTGGGGCATATAGCCTTGTCATCCTGTGTTTGTGACCAGCCGAGAGCAAAAGCAGAGGCATCATGCAGAGCCCAGGCAGGATGAATGAACGAAATCTGGAAAGTCTCATCCTCCTTGCCCAGGGCTCAGGGGGCACCACCAGGTATTCACAAGGGAACGCTTTTGGGCCTTTGCACAAACAGTTCTCTCAGCCTGAACACTGTTCTTCCCATCCCTCCACCCGGATAATGCTTACTCATCCTTCAAGTCTCAGCCTAAATGTCACTTCTTCCAGGAAGTCCACCATGAAACCCCCTACAAAGTCTGCAAGGTTCCCTGCCCTTCTTCTGTGCTCCCCTAATCACTGGGTTTCTCTCTCTCCTTCACAGTGCTGAGAACTGTCTGGAGAAGGGACCGTGCTTATTCAAGAGTTTCCTTCTTGATGGTCTGACAACTAGTATGTAATAGGAGCTCAATAAATGCTTGATGGATGAATGAATGTTTGGGTGGGGAACTTGATGATGAGGGACTTGACACCACCCAGGGGCTACTCACATGCTGCCCAGAGAGGTCTTCCACAGGTTGTACCGGCCTTGTCTTTGGGTTGCCATTGCTCTGTGTTCCCTCCAGCCTCCTGGCTGGGCTGGACAGAAGTGAAAGGGGCAGGCCAGCGGAAGACTGTGAGAGAAGGAATAAACAGCTACGAGTCACCCAAAGAGATGCCCAGGTCAGTCAGCCCAAAGAGAGGGTCTACTCAGGGCGAGAGTATGGCTCCTTCTGTTCGGGCCCCCTGGGTTGAGACACTCAGACTGGAGGCCAAGACAGAGGCCACCCCAGGGAATCAAGAGACTCCTTGAGGGACAAGAACTGGGTTCATGGTCCATCCCATGCTCCACATTCTGAACTGGTTTGGTAATTTGAAAAGAGCAGTCTGTTGTCCATCAGGAGACCTGGATTATGTCCTCACACAGCTATGCAACATTAGACAATTCCCTCTCCTCTCTGATCCTGTTCTCTCACATACAAGGGTTGGGCCGGGTTCATCCAGCAATGATATCTAATACGGGTTCTTAGCATGGAAGGCCTATATTTTACTAGCCATCCTTTTTACTGAAGAAGCTCCTGACCCAAATTGGATTCAGCGGAATATCAGCTGTTGGCCACCAAAGCTGAGAACAGAAGAGGGAAATATTTGGGGACAGAGTGGGGAGGGAGGGATTAGAAACATAGTAAGAGGCAGAGATTACCCCCTTCAGCTTCCTTAAATGGTCAGTCACAATGTTGGGACCAGTTCAGCCAAAGAAAATTCTAGAATTTTAGGAGAGATAGGGAATAATCTAGAAAGGGCTTGGAGAGGCCGGCCGGATACCTCTGGAAGCAGGTGGCACTATGTAGTTTAAGGGTAATGGAGGGGCATCTCTGTGACAGCCCTCCAGGGACAGGGTGCAATAAGGTAGAAGAAAGCTAAGGCAAGAGGAAGCTCCCCACCCCCAAGCCCAGTATGGGCAGGGATATGGACAATAGGATCCCCAAGAGCCCCAAGTAAAAAGAAATCAAAGTAGAGGAGTAGCCATTGCAGTAATTGGTGCTAACCTTGGTTCTAGTCTCCCCTTAACCAGGAATTGGCTGTGTGACTTTGGGCAAGGAGCCTAATCTCTCTGGTCTTCCACTGGGATAAAAATATTACGTGCCAGAAGACAGGGGATGGCCAGAGGATGTTCTCAAGCCCCGTGCAGTTCTGAGATCAGAGATTGTGTGATCCCTTTAACTCTTCCTTCATTTCTGCCTGCTCCCCCTCACAGACTTATGCTCAGTATCCCTGTGTAAAGGGGGACTCAGGATGTGGGTGGGAGATGGGCTAGATGGGAGATGGGCATTAAGGAGGGCACTTGTTGTGACGAGCACTGGGTGCTTTATGTAAGTGATGAATCACTGAATTCTACTTCTGAAGCCAATATTGGATTGTATGTTAACTAAAATTTAAATGAGAGAGAGAGAGAGGGAGAGAGAAGGGAAGGGAAGGGAGGGGAGGGGAAGGGAAGATAAAAGGGAAGGAAAAGGAAGGGAAGGGAGAGAAGGGGAGGGGAGGGGAGGGAGGAAGTGGGACTCAACTCCCATTTGTGCCTATGCTACCTAGGTCCCCTATGGTGAGCAGAGAGCACAGAGGCTGTGGAATTCTGACAGTCTAACCTACCAGGGTTGGAGAATCCCATGCCCACCTTGACCCTGGTGCCCAGTGGGTCTCCTGAGAAAATGGACAAGCAGGTGAGGCAGTGAAAGGAACACAAGCGGGAACTCTGCTTGGGATCTTCAAAGCACAGCCAGCCCCTTTCAACCTTCCTACACCACACTGTGTGGGTGCTGATGGGGCTGCTCAAACCAGGAGCTGAAGAATCCACTCCCAGTCTGGCCTGGCCAGGCTGCAGCCAGCCCCTGCTGGCAGACAGCTGAGCACGCAGACCCCTCTGCCCTCTCACCCAGGCCCCTCCACCCTAGCCCCGCCTCCTAGGAAGCCAGAGCTGGCTGAGGCCTCCATGCAGCCTATACTGCACCTTTGAAGCAGCACTTTGCTCAGCAGAGAAACTTGAGTGCTTGTTGGCTTATGTGCTTTAAGAGCTGCAAATACTACCACCACTAATGCCATGGAGGAAATGCACGATCCACCCCAAGTCTCCTGGGGTGTTGATTTCTCAGGATAATACACCAGAGGCCACCACTAGGTAGGCCTCCAGCAAAAAGAAGCTACATGGTGTTACTGCTGCCCTGTTTTACAGGCAGAAAAGTTAGAAGTCGGGGGCAAAAGTGCACCCCCTAGCCAGTGCATCCAAGGCCCAAGATCCTTCACTTTAAGCAGGCTGCAGACCTTCTGAGAGAGGACAGGCTCGTTCCTGGAGCCCCGCAGAGCTGCAAGTGAGAAGCTCTGAGGAGGCTGATCACCCCAAAATAGACTTGTTTCTTTTCACAACTTTTTCATGAGGCATTGGCATCTCTTGCAAGCATGGAAAAAAAATAGCCTGAACTGTTAACAAATAAAGATTATAAAAAGCCCCAACTGTTCCCCATGGGTTTCCATGTGGCTGTGTTCTAGAGGGGGCAGGGAGGAGGCTGAGAGGGAGGCGAGGGGAGATGTGCGCCCAGGAGCCCCCTATCTCCTTTCCTCTGACCCACTTTTCTCCCTGGGTTGCCCGTTCTGCTAGAGCCCATAGGGCTAACAACCCATGTGAGAGATGGGAAAGATTTTTGTTGACCCGCAGAGGTGGTCCACTGTGCGTGTGTATTATTGTTTACTGCTTCCAGATAAAAGAATGCATGGCATGGAACAGGGAATCTTAAAAACTGAGAAGAGGACAGGGTTTGTTTAGTAAACACTTAGAGGCCTCAGTGTTCTTGTCAAGGTCAGCTTAGTCTGAACTTGGACCCCACCTCGGGCCCTGCTGCATGTCAGTGACTGGACCTGAGTTTGGGGCTGTAGCTGCTTTTGACCCAGGTTAAAGGATTGTGTGGGGCTTTCCTGGAAGGGACCTGGCCCTCCCCTGCACTCTGGGTTCCCCTTGCAGAGGGCTCCAGGCCAGACCTTGCAGAGTACCCGAGCACCCTCTACCCCAGTCCCGGAGCCTCCTCTGTTCTTGAGCCTCCTACGACACAAGAAAGGAAATGGTGTAAAAGGCACTGGAGTGGAGTCTGGAACCGGGTCCCCATCCCCTCAGGGTTCTCAGGAAAATCAGGTAGTTCGACCTGGATGATTATCTAAGGAGCCTCTGGCCCTGGCTTTCTATAACCGGAGGAAGAGAATTCTCCGAGCTCCCAAAGCCGCATGTCCTCCACAGAGTCTGGGATCGGCCAAAGACCGACCCTATCCACCGTTAAGGCATCCTTTCTCTTCTCCTTTCCTCCTTGCCTATCATTCTCCCTTTCCTTTGCCTCCCCCATTCTTCCCTCTCCCTTCCCCCCGCCCCCACCTCCTGGGCAGAGATTTCTATAAAAATATCCACACGTGGCTCTGGCTAGGCCAAAGAGAAGAGGACAGCCAGCTGGCGAACATGTGGCACACCAGGGACCCTCATGGGCATAATTCAGCTTTGGTTGGTTCCCCAGAGTAGACACCTGGGGAACCTGGGCAGAGTTTCCCGAGGTGGTGGCAGTGGTGAGGGCCCAACAGGGCAACTGCATTGTCTCTGGACTTCTCTGGACCCAAAAGTCCTCTTGGGCTGCAACCAGCCAGAGTTAGTAGCCAGTTACCCTGGGAAATTGCAGCCCTTCCCAGGGTCATGATTGAAGAAGGCGGTGGCCACATACAGAGTCCAGTGTCACTGGTCTTGACCAAAGCATTGCTCCACAGGGCGTGGCCATTTCTTGCTTATTAGACCCCCCAGGGCAAGGCATGAAGTGAGGTGGGGTGGGGGGCTGACACAGAGACGGAGGGTGAAGGAGCTGGTGCTCAGAGTTGGAAGCTTCCCACAGAAGCTTCACTTCTTCACATAGCCTGTGGCACTGGTTCCTCAGCAGATGGGAGGGCGTGGCGGGTTGTGTTATGCAGCCCCCTGGAAATAGTCCAGGGCACCTTAAAAGCCCCTGAATGCATGCCTCTACTTAGGCTGGTAGTTTGGACAGTTCACCCCTGCTTACGCTGCCTTTCTCCCAACCCAGCTTCTTCGTTCTCCTAGAGGACATGTGCTAAGAACTGTCTGGGAGCTTGAGCTGTGGGGGAAATCCTGGGGCTGGAGGCAGCCCCCAAAGGAGACTCTTGCGCTGCCATCTCCACGCCCCGACAGGAAAGTCTTTAAGTCAGCCGAGTGGCATCAGCAGACCTTGGCTCACAGCCACTCCAACCACCATCTTGTACACGCAGAACTGAGGACCGTGGCCCCAGGGTCCTAGGAAGGATCAGAGTGCCGATGACACTTAGCCTCCGCGGGGCCCAGGCAGTAGCCACGCTGCAGACAGAGGGGGCGTGGGCCATTAAGAGCCTTGCCAGGCCGAAGGCACATGACTGGCTCGTGCAACCCAAATTACATTGCCTACTTACCCTGAGACTCTGGGGCAAAAACGAGGCTTGTTTGCTCATTCATTCACTTATCTTCTGTTCTGTTGACCACATGCATGTTAAACTCCTACTAGTGCCAGGCACCACCCTAGCGATTGCGAGAACTATAAAATGATAAGGATGCCATCCTGGCCATCAAGATGCTTGAGCTTTGGGGTGCCTGGGTGGCTCAGTCGTTTAAACGTCTGACTTTGGCTCAGGTCCTCACAGCTCGTGGGTTCAAGCCCCCGGTCGGGCTCTATGCTGACAGCTCAGAGCCTGGAGCCTCTTTCCAATTCTAACATACTACTTTATTTACACTTCAAAACAATCCTCTGAGAAGATACTATTAATGTTGACTTATTTTGGGGGGGGGTGGGGTAGGGAGAGAGGGAGACACAGAATCTGAAGCAGGCTCCAGGCTCTGAGCTGTCAGCACAGAGCCTGATGCAGGGCTTGAACTCAAAAACTGCGAGATCGTGACCTGAGAGAATGTCGGACACTCAAAAGACTGAGCCACCCAGGTGTCCCACTTAGGAAGTGCTATTATCCCTGCTTGGTAGATGAAGGAAACTGGAGCTTCCAGAAGTGAAGTGACAGGCCACAGTCGCAAAGCAGGCAGGCCCAGAGCCTCTCGGAGGAGATGCCAGTCCCTGAGCCCCCACCAACCCCGTGCCCTGATTTTAGAGCATTAATATGTTGTTCTTAGTTCCCAGCAAAATAACTCTTTATCTTACGGTTGGGAAAACTGAGCCAGAGCAGAAAACAGCCCCGTGCAAAGTCACACAGCCGTGTGTGGCCATGTCAGGCCCCAGTGCTGTGGCCCTTTCCCCAGACCTTGTCTCTGTGGGCTTCTGTTTACTCGCATATGAAACCAGGTGGTTCTGGTGGATGATCCCCACTGGTTTTGAGATTCTGACTGTGTGATGTTATTATGTGACATGTTTTCTGCCATTGGAGGATCGTTGTAGGGAGACAGAAGGCAGAGAGGAAGGAATGGACCAGTGAGACTTACCTCAGAGCCCTCCCAGCCCACATTCACCCCGCAAACCCTGCCCCAGAGGGCGTCAAGATAGTGGAGATGTTTCATGCCTTAAGGCATGGGCTTTTAACTCAGTTGATGGAATATATATATATTTCACATGTGTCAGAGAAAGTGACCCGCCTTCACAGCTGGAGATAAAGACAAATGCTCTAGAAGTGAAGGCACAAGGAGGAGACATAAAATTAGAGCCCAGGGCAAAGGTCACCTGTAAACAGGGGCAGCTGGTATCTCAGATGGTCACTCACACAGCCCCACCCCCACCCCCACCCACCCACCGCGGCC
>NW_027530408.1:1756389-1774027 GCF_008692635.1 Crocuta crocuta | reverse complement strand
ACTCCTCCTCCAGGGCTGTGCTCGTCACCTTCACTAGGGCCCATGGCCGCCCACCTCTCAGCATCGGCCCCTTGTCAATTTCCTAGTGGGACATCCTCAGGCCCCTATAAGCCTCGGTCTCAGGCCTCACCCAGCTACTCCTTTGCAAGGAGGTGACAGCAGGCTGGCTGGGGGATCTCTGCTGCCCTGGAAGGCATTCCTTGCCCAAGCCTGAGTACTTGGCCAGGTGTGATAAGAAAGATGAGCCAAACTGGGCTGGCGAGGGCAAAGGGGGGCGTGGAGAATTAGAGTTAGGGGTTCTGCTCCATTTCTTTTTGGAGAAATGGATCCCACTGCCTGAAGTCTCAGACAGCTCCTGGGGTGGGGAGGGAAGATCAAGGGGCTGCACAGGGCCCCCCGGGGTGAGTGGTGGGGCAGGAAGACAGTCAGAGTGGAGGCATCCCTGGTATTGGGAGGGGCCCCTCGGGCTGGAGAGGGGTAGAGGCAGAGCGGGCATGAGGGCTGAGGTGGCCCCAGAAGTACAGGCTTTACTGTGGATGTAAAGGGGTCTTGGAGGAGGAGAGACCCCCTGCTCCCCTTCTCTCCTGGCTAGGTTCCACGGAGAGAGGGAAGTCCACATGTGTCGTGGCTTATGGCACCTGTAGACACTGCCCCTTGATGCTCCTGTTGCAGCACGTGGATCTGCGCCCTCCCGTCCTCCCCTACAAAGTTTCTGCCTTGGAACTGGCGGCCTTGGGCTGCTGGTCCACAGCCAAGAGGCTGCTACACCCTGATAGTTAAGACACCTGATTCCTTAACCCACCTCCTGGCTGCCTTCACACCCCCCTCCTCCTGAGGAGATCCCATTCTGAGAACTGCTGTTGTACTGAGTTCTGGAAGGGACCAGGTGAGGACAGGTGGAGTAGCCAGAGCTGGAGCTCCTCTTTTTTCCCCCCGGGCACAGAAAAAGGACAGGATGGGGGTGGGGGGTGTCTCGGGATGGTGGGGCATGAGTCAGAGACTTACCTGCTGCCTTTCCTCTGGGGCCCAACTGGCCTATCACTATTCCCTGTCCGGAAGCAGTGTCTTGGGCCAGGGCAGGGGGAGGGAATGCATGAGGAAACAATACACGGATTTTAAGGGCTGGGATCCAAAGCCCAGCCTATGGGGAGCCAGGTAAGGGTCATGGTTACTGTTTCCAGGGGTGGGACTAGCAGGCCGGCCTCCTGGTCACTCCCCTCCTCATCCAGGTCTGTGTGGAGTCTGGAGATAAGCCACCTGGGCAGGAGGCTCCACTCCCGTCTTTGGACAGGTGAACATTCTTGGTATCTGGGCCCAGCCCCTGACCCCCAGGGCCCTGATTTGGTCTGCCCTCAGGCTCTCATTCTGACTTCGGTCCTGGCCTCTCCTCCTCCCTGGTGACTCACTTGGCTTTGGAATTTCACTCACTGTTTTTTTCTGACGCACATCCTGGGAGCCTGGCCTAAAGCCAGGGAACAATGCTGTTGCTTCAACCCCGCCAGTGATTAATTTTGGGAACCTGAGCTGGAGGCTCTGTAGAGGGAAGCGAGGCTAGAGAAGCAAGATGGAAGATGGGGAGTGTTGCTGGACAGTGAGCCTTTCTTCCTGCTTCTGCTCATCTGCGCTCAGGTAGAAAACAAACAACGGAAAAGCTATTAGCTTGTAGTGGTCAGACATACCCCGCTGACCAGCCACGCACTGGTCAGCCAAAAGAAGATTGAGCAACTGAGTTCAAAACCTAGACTGTCCACTGTACTTCTTGGAATCAATTCCTGGACCTCAGTTTACCCTTTTGTGAGTCTTAAAGGTTTGATAGCCCCTAATTTTGAACGCTAAGAACAATGGCCTTATACTCAGTTAATGGCGCTTACATATCCCTCACAATGGCTGGGACTCTGTTATCTCCCTATTTTGACTATGATGTGAGGGTTGGGTGTTGTCTGGGATTGTGGAGAGGGTTGGGATTCACTTCCATGTCTACCATCACCTCCTACTTGTCCCCATCAGATGCCTCAGCAGAAAAAGGAGAGGATCCCCATGTACCATGTACCCTGGGTCTCTGGTGCATCCTCACTCCTCCAGAAGCTGATTGTTTTTTCCACCCCTCCCCCAGACTGTTCTCAGTCTCTTATCTTCTGCAACTGCCCAGGGTGCAAGGAGTCATGGTCCCACCCTGCCCCTTTCAGCTCCTCTGCTGAGAAGCAAAGGGCTCTGTGCCAGTCTGATCATTTGATCCCAGGGAGCGCATGCATGGGGTAGGGCTGAGGGACACCCTCAATGTCTTCAGGAAACAAAGCCCTCACCCCTTTGTCTAGCCCCAAAGAGTGACTGCAGTGAAAGGAACCAAGGGCCAGGTCAGGGGGGTTGGCCTGTCAGTGAAGATGTTGCCCAGGGTTTACCCTTGGTTTACCCTTCTCGCTGCTAGGGTAAATCTTGTCTGTAGGATGTTCTGGAAAAGCATGATTTTGGCACTACTTACCTTCTTCTTAGCCACACTGGGGCGACCATTATTGTTTGGGAAGATGTAAAGAAGTAAAGGGTGGGGTTAAGGAAATGACTCTGTACCTTGATACCCATACCAATGCTTATAATCAGAATTTTTTTTTAATTAAAAGCACTATTAATAAGACAATATATCATGACCAGGTAAGTTTAAGAGTTTGAAATCCCAAGTCAGACTGAGTTCAAACCAAAGGAGTTTCACATACAGGTTTTGGATAGCTCATGTATTTTGTTCTATAGTCATTAACACTTTTAAATTATATAACATATGGTTCATTAGAAATTACACATATCCGGGGTGCCTGGGTGGCTTAGTCGGTTAAGCGTCCGACTTTCGCTTAGGTCATGATCTCGCGGTTCGTGGGTTCGAGCCCTGCGTCGGGCTCTGTGCTAACTGCCAGCTCAGAGCCTGGAGCCTGTTTCAGTCTGTGACTCCATCTCTCTCTGACCCTCCCCTGCTCACACTGTCTCTCTCTCTCCTAGAAATAAATAAAACATAAAAAAGAAAAGAAATTACACGTATCCAAGTTATAAAATATAACAAAGACCCAAACAGCTGTGAATCCCGTACTTGACTTAAAAAGTGTAATCCAACCAGGACACTGAATGGTTGAAGCCACACATGTGTGACCCCTCACTTCTGCCTCCAATCTCTCCACACAGGGACACCTATCCTACATCAGGTGTTCGACATTTCCCTGAAGATTTAAACTATTTTCTATCATGTGGTGTGGGCATCCCTAAATAATATACTGTTTTGGTTTGCCTTTTTTTAAGGTTTGAGAAATGCTACACTGTGCATCATCTTGTTGGCCCTGAGTTTTCTCAGCTTTATGTTACTAAGATATGGCCACCATGATGCGTGTAGCCATGGTGCCTTCATTTTCACGCCAGTGTAATTCCCAGAGCAATGGCATTTATTCTCCTGTTCAGTTTTTAGCTATTATGAAAACTGTTCCTTTGAATATTCTTGTGCTTGTCCAGGTATACATGTTCAAACATTTCTCACTGGGTAGATACCTAGAAATGGAATTGCTAGGCTATGGGGTACATGCATGCTCAACTTGACAAGATTGCACGGAAGTATTTTCCCAAGTGGCTAGAACATCTGTAGCGTAGAAAGGGTTCCCAGCTGCTGCTAGTTCTCATCTCCAGATTTAAATCTTTCAGATTTAAACTTCGCACCCTCTGTTGGGTGCCTAATGATATCTCAGCAGTAATATTCTTTGTTTCTCTGATTACTAAGAAGGTCCAGTGTGTACCTTCATAGGTTTTGGTACATTTGTGTCTTCTGTGAGGTGCCTGTTCATGTCCTTTGCCCATTTTTTTGACACTGTCATTTTCTTATCATCTGCAATGTGTATGAGTTATTTACATATTCTGGAACTAACATTTTTCATTTATATGAAAAATATATATTAACATATACTTCTAAGTATTATGTATTTTAATATACAAAAAACATTTCTAGTTTTTCAGCAATATGTGTGACAAATATTTTCTCCAGGAATGTGGCTTGTTATATGACTTTGCTTATGGTGGCTTTTGATGAACATACATTTTAATTATATCACAGTTGAATTTATCAAGTTTTCTTTCATGGGTAGTATATTTTGTCTTAAGAAACCCTTCCTTATCCTAAGGTGATAAATATAGTCTTCTATGTATTTTTTTCAAACACGTTAGCTTGCCTTTAGGTCTTTCTCTGTAATTGATATTTAACAGTGGGGTTTTTGCTAAGAAAAAAGCCTCAGCACTTTATTTATTTTTTAATGTTTTATTTATTTCTGAGAGAGAGACAGCATGAACAGGGGAGGGTCAGAGAGAGAGAGAGACACACAGAGTCTGAAACAGGCTCCAGGCTCTGAGCTAGCTGTTGGCACAGAGACCACGGGGCTCGAATCCACGAACTGTGAGATCATGACCTGAGCCAAAGTCGGATGCTTAACCAACTGAGCCACCCAGGCGCCCCCTCAGTAATTTATTTTAAAAATATTTCTTTGGGGCACTGGGTGGCTCAGTCAGTGAAGCATCTGACTCTGGCTCAGGTCATGATCTCACAGTCCATGGGTTCGACCCCCGTGTCAGGTTCTGTGCTAACCACTCAGAGCCTGGAACCTGGTTCAGATTCTGTGTCTCCCTCTCTCTGCCCCTCCCCAACTTGTGCTCTGTCTCTCTTTCAAAAAGTAATTAATTAAACATTAAAAATATTTCCTTGGTTCTATTAACAAGTATTTATTAATAAATAGTAATAATCACAGGAGACTTGGAAAACAAGAAAAATTCAGAATTTTTTAAGCCACCAGTTGACACAGATATCTAAACTACATAACTGGCGTATAACACCATGCATAGAGCATTATCCTCTTTTTTAAATCTTATTTTTCCTGATTTTACAGCTTCATAGTAGAACATTTAGAAGTAGAAAATAAAGAAAAACGTGTGTGTGTTTCACACTCCTCTGAAATTGGTCAATGTGCCTCCCAAACACCCAACCTAGTTCTTTAGGAGCAGAGGTCTCCACTGGCAAGATCATGGCCATGACCCTGCCTGTGTAAACTCTTCAGGTGCATCCTTGGTCAGGAAGAGACTCATGTATGTCTCCTGGAATAAGCATATCAGGAGGGGACCTCTAACAACCCAACAGAATTCCAAACGGGCCCACTCAAATTCCTGAAAAAAATTGTGAAATGAGTTACTAACTGATAAATAAGCCATGCCTCCACCAAAACGCTTTAATTCCTTAGGGTAGGAAATAAAAAGATAGTTATGATCATTATCACGAACACCAATTGTTTTCTCCCCGCATTTTACTTATACTTTCCTGCGGCCAGATTATCAGCCTCAGAGTTTCAGCCCTTTGTAGAGAAACTATCTGAATTCTATTTCACTGGATTGGTATAGTCTACAAATTGGTGCAAACATGTCTTCCTGGTGTGAATGCACCCACCACGGATGGGGCAGGGAGAGGTAGTTGGTCGAGCTAATCACCATACCCACTATTGTTTTTCAATATTTATTTGTTTGTTTGTTTGTTTATTATTTATTTTGAGAAGGAGAGAGAGAGAACACACAAGCCAATGAGGGTCAGAGAGAGGGAGTAAAAGAATCCCAAGCAAGCTCTGCACTGTCAGCACAGAGCCCCACACAGAGCTCAATCTCACTAACCGTGAAATCATGACCTGAGCCAAAATCAAGAGTCAGACACTTCACTGACTGAGCCACCCAGGCACCCTGGTGGTACTCCCTGTTTCTAAACTGAGACCGGAAGGTGCCTCGCAATCCATAAGAAAGATGGTGCCTTTACCAATGACCTGGAGTCTGCACAAAATCTGGAGTCTAGTTTGTGAGATAGTTCCGCCCTGATACATCAAAAAGACTTGAGAATGAGGGAGCTGCAGGAAGGGGCAGTGGATAGCTGGGAAGGAGATACTGGACCAGAATCTTCTGCCAACAGGTTGAAAGGCCAGAAGACCGAGGAGAGATTTCCAAACAAGCATTGCCTTCTTGCCCAGGCCTCCCTGGGCCTGCAAGATGGAAATGGAGGTAAGAGCCACAAGCCAGCAGCCTCTGAGTTTTCCTGCTCGTGGGCTAGGTGAAATGCTGAGAGAACGGAGCTGGGAGTCACTGGGAGCCATGGAAGGCTTCTCTCTTCCAGTTCTGCCACACAAATGCTTGGGCAGACTCAAGTGATTGGCTTCTCCAACATACATCACCTTTTACTGGGGCCTTGGAGAGCACAGTGGGGAGCCCTGGGGTTGAGAGAGTGGACAGAAGGGTCAGCTGTACCTGAGCATGAAGTGATCCAGACCTTGGGCTGCCTGGGCTGAGCAGCATAGCACTGCCAGAGCTGGAGCTCAGCTGACTGGGCTCAGGGCCAAGCTCAGGCCCTAAACTCCTCTGGAGAACCTGGCACTTTCCTATAAGAGCATGCCAGCCAGAGCATGCCTACTGCTCATTCTGCAGACCCTGGAGAGCAGACCAGAACTTCTTTGGCGGCAGGTAGGAGGAGAAAGGGGCTGCACAGTTGGCACCTATCTTTCGTCCCTTTCCATCCTCGCCTCCCCCTCCCCTCTGGTGCCCCCCACCCTACAGGAAGAGCCTGCACCAGCTGCAGCTGTGAATTCCTGGCAGGGACAGTGGCTGATTCAAATGAATCTGGTTGGCAGAAGACTCAGCTTTCAAAAACAGCCTACTTGGAACAATCTCGAAGGGCCTCCTAGTGAGGAGAGCATCTCATGGCTTCATGGAAGCAAAGAAGAGGGTGGGGGTGGGATGGGGGGGGTCACTGCAGCTCAGGAGGCTCCCGCTGAGCTCCTGGTAGGGTCACTGGCTCACCAGGCTTGCCGAGCTCTCTGTCTTCCAGTCAGCTCTCCAGTTAAAAGTCCTGGTCAGCACAACTAGAGTTAAAAAGATGGTTCGCTCCTATCAGTGGTTGAATCAGCTCCAGCCAACAAGCATTTATTGTATTAGTTATGGCGGGCACTATGCCAGGCACTGACAATCAGCTTTTACAGTAGGAAATGAGCTGGGAAGGAAGAAACATTCTCACAAGCAGAACTTTTGTGTATACTGCCGTCGAATTCTGAAGAATACATTCCGAAATCTCAAAGGAAAATCAGTAGATGGTTTAAAGTGTGAACAAATTTTTGGGCTTACATCTCTGCGGGTAAGGTATCACAGTTGGAAGAAGGAGCAGTTTAGAGCTATTCTGTGTTTTCTTTGGATGACTTACGGCGGAAAGGGAAAGTGAAAAATAGCTGATGTGAACAAATGTTATATGTTGTTGGGGGGGGTCATAGCTATGGAATGAGAAGTGCTTAATGCAATAAAGCAGAAACACAAAGTTGTAATTTGGGATTTCTCAAGGATTTGCGGACGTCACACAAAGCTGTAAGCAGATTTGATTCCTTGGAATTTGAAGCTCTAATTTTAAATATCCACAGAGTTTGTTTTTTAAAAAAACTTGGTATTGGACATGAGTTCAGACTTCCACTTTGAAGCTAGCTAGGATAACAATCAAAATTGTCCTGATGAAATGATCTGACCCTTCTGTTTTTTAGAATTATTAAGGAATTTGACGATTAAATGAATTCTTATTTCTCTTCACACTGGTAAGATAAACACACAAATTTTCACTGTTTGTCCTCATAAATATTCTAATGTAACAACTGAGCATTTAAAACCTGAAGAATTTTAATTTACCAGCAAGAATTTTAACAAATAGAATAGGCAAAACACATGCAAATATAATTTGTTTTTTAAAAGGAAATAAACAGGAAAACAAACGTTTTTAAAAAGGCTTAACCTCAGTTATTTTGAAAAGTGAAAATTAGATCAATTTTTAATCTAGCAAATCAGTAAGAATTTTTTTCAAATGATGATACTCAACTCTCTCTGCTTTCTGAAAAACAATCAGATGATATTTGTGAGGACCCACTCAGAACCCCCGAGTTGGTATAAAGATTATTTTAAGGTTTTGGGTTTTCTTAGGAGGGAGAGAAAGCACAGGTAGGGGAGGGGCAGAGAGAGAGAAAGAGAGAGAATCCCAAGCAGGTTCCCCATTACCAGCACAGAGCTCGATGTGGGGCTCAAATCTATGAACCGTGAGATCATGACCTGAGCCAAGATCAAGAGTAGAATGCTTAACTGACTGAGCCACCCAGGCACCCCTAAAGATTATTTTAAATAAAGATTATTTAAAGCATGAAGACATTTGAGAGGCAACAGCTGCATAAAGAAGACTTCTCAGAGCTTCCTATCTGACTAAAAGCAGCAAATTCTGGGAAATAAGTCTGCCATAAATTCTTTCTTCAGGGCAGACCTATTCCCAGAATATATCAAATAAACCTACCCGAAATCTCTTGGCTGGGGGATTTGTATGGCCCTGAGGGAGACAGAAAGAAAGGTAACTCAAACCTGATAGACAAACAGCATCACAAACTTTCTTATCTCTAAAAGAGATTGTTCTGAAAATCCATTGTCTTTCTTAAAAAAATAAAACAACAAAAATATTTATTCTTCCCGTAGAAGCCTTTTCTCCTCTTTCCTTTTCCCTAATAAGTTAGATAGTTAAGCCTTTAAGTTTAACCATTTAACAAGCCAGCTATTTCATTTGTTGGTTCCCATGTGTAGCCCAAAAAACCTCTTTCCCGTGATACTCTGCCTTTTGTTGGTTTAATTTGCAGGCCTTACCAACTAAACCTAAGAGGCAGATGAAAAGCACCTTTCCCCAGTTTTACATATATATTAAGAGGCTCAAAAGAACACATACACTTTGATCCAAGAAAACTCTAATAACAAAATCTAGGGAAATAATCAAAAGTCAGGAAAAGATTTATGTGAGGGATAATCTAGTAAAAGTCCATGTCTCGTGTTTTTTTGGTTTGTAAACGCCAATCTTCTCTCTGTGTCCTCACACAGTAAAAGGGGGAGTGGATCTCTCTGGGGTCTCTTTCAAAGGGCCCAAGTCCCATTCCCCAGGGCTCCATCTTGCTGACCTAATCACCTCCCGAAGACCCTGCCTCCAAATACCATTATATTGAGGATGAGGGCGCCTGGGTGGCTCAGTCTGTTACGTATCTGACCGTGGCTCAGGTGAGTTGAAGACTTGCATCTCTGTACTGACAGCTCAGAGCATGGAGCCCGCTTCTGATTCTGTGTCTCCCTCTCTCCCTGCCCTCCCCCCTCAAAAATAAATAAACATTTAAAAATTTTTTTAGAAAAGAAATGAGAGGGGAGCCTAGGTGGCTCAGTTGGTTGGGCGGCCGACTTCGACTCAGGTCATGATCTCACGGTTCATGGGTTCGAGCCCCGTGTCGGGCTCTGTGCTGACAGCTAGCTCAGAGCCTGGAGCCTGTTTCAGATTCTGTGTCTCCCTCTCTCTCTGACCCTCCCCTGCTCATGCTGTCTCGCTCTCTCTCAGAAATAAATAAAACATTAAAAAAAAAAAAAGAAAGGAGAATGAGTTTTCAACATATGAATGAGGTGGGGAGAAAAACATTCAGTCTAGAGCCCTAAGTGCCTTACAACAGGGGAGGTTTTAAAGAACTGATGATATATTCATAAGATGGAATGTTTATTGCATGCACGCGCACACACACTTCACAGGATACCTGGTTGTTTATCAGCATGATCTCAACTAATAAAGAAAAATTCATACATGAGAAAAAGCATGGAAAGAGAATCACCAAATGTAAACTAGTTATTTCTGAATGTTGAAATGAAGCGCCTTAAATTTATCTTTCTGTATATTTTAATATTTTCCAGATTTAAAAAATAAGTATGTTAATACCTTTTTATAGGGGATGGGGGAAGAGAAGCAAAAAGAAAAGTAATTATTAACCCAAATAATAAACAAATCAGTTAATGTTGAGGGAAGAGAGGTAGTACAGAAGGAAGGAAATGTTTTGCCAGATCTTTTCCTTCAATTGTAAGATGTCACTAACACAATAAATGTGGGTAGTTTTTTATAAGGTATAAACAGCATTTTAATTGTTTTATTGAATCTGATAGGCCAGTGATAAAAGAAAAAGTAATGTAACTCAAGTTGAAACAGGAAGTTGTAGGTTGGTATGTTAAATAACTTGGTGCATAAAAGGCTAATAAAGCAGGTGTACATACACAGGTATATATCATGACACTATATAAAGGATGTAGGAAGTTAGGCACTGAACTGCTTATTGCAAATAGCTTTGAAACTTGCTTTTCAAAGATAACAAAACATAACAGCAAGTTAAATAAAAGATATCATCCATGGGCACCTGGGTGGCTTAGTTGGTTAAGTGTCTGACTCCTGATCTCAGCTTAGGTCTTGATCTCAGGGTTGTGAATTCGAACCCTGTGTTAGGCTCTGTGCTGGGTGTGAGACCTACTTCAAAAAACTAAAAATCCTAAAACAGATGCTGTCCATAATTTCAACATCAGAGCGGCAATTATTTTCAGCTCTTTTACCTCCATGTAATTTGTTTTGTCTATATTTTTTTGCTTTTTTTATCAGTCTTAAAAGATATTACATTTTTTCCTGATTCTAGCCTCATGTTTCATGTTGTATGGTATAAATAATATTTAAACATTTTTTATTGTACATATTTGCAAATGTACAGAAAAATTGAAAAGAAATAGTTTAATAAATACTCATTCTCATTACCAAGATTTAACAATTGTTAACATTTTTCAAGGGTTTTGTTTTGGCCAAAACTTTTCAAAGTAACTTGTAGATATTGGCAAGGAACATCTTCAAGGTCTTTCTAGTTGGACTGAGATCCAACTGACATGAGACAGATTAACAGGAGAAAATCCATTTTTTTCCATATGCAGAGGGAATCCATACCAACATGGAATTTCAAAGACAGGCAGACAGGGGCACCTGGGTGGCTCAGTCAGTTAATCATCCGACTTCGGCTCAGGTCATGATCACACGGTTTGTGGGTTTGAGCCCCGCGTCGGGCTCTGTGCTGACCGCTCAGAGCCTGAAACCTGTTTCAGATTCTGTGTCTCCCTCTCTCTCTCTCTCTGTCTCAGAAATAAATAAAACATTTTTAAAAATTAAAAAAAAAAATAACAGGCAGACAGAATGAGGTATATATGTCACCTGAACTTAGGAGAAGGGGTCTGTGTCTGAGGCTTCAAAGAGAAGGAATGACGTTCACTGGAAGATGATAAAGAGTAAATGTTTGGTAAACAATGTTTGCAGGGGTGGTGGAGGGAGCAGAGGTGGGGGACCACTCAGGCCACTCAGAAACAATGGGATACACAGGACTTTGACCAAACAGGCCTTTCTAGGTTCCTTCCTGTCTAGCGCACCTGGTTCACATCATAATGGAGTTATCTATGGTGACAGCCAGGCCTCCACTTAAATTCTTTTTAGGCAGTTGAGGGGGTGGTAAAGAGCTTTTCTTGAATCTGCTGGGTTTTGATTGCGTTTAACTCTAAATCATCTTCGTGCTAAAGTGGCCCATTTTAGGGTGGCTGTCCCTGGCTCCTTCACAGACATCATGCCACTTACTCTGAAATACTTTACCATGCACTCCCCTACATAAATAACCACAAAACCATCATCACCCTGAAGTAAATTAACACAAATTCTTTCATATCATCTACTACCCAGTTGGTACTCAGAGTTCCTGAATTGTCTCCAAATATATTTTACAGCTATTTTTTCAGCCATATGTTTTTAACAGTTGCCTAATATTATCACCAATGGATACACCATGATGGAATTAACCAATTCCCCCTGGAGTTAGTTTGAGATTGTCAAGGAACTTCTTTCTTTGCAAACTTGTTCTTTCAACAAGTGTTTATTGAGTGAAGTGCTGAGTGCTGGAGTTATGGCGTAAAAGTCATTTTCTTGCCTTTGAGTAGCATGTGGTCGGTGCAAAAGGAGCCTTTATTTCTTCCCCTGAACATTTCTAAATTAGCAGAACGAGGAGAAACTGAATCAAATAGTGAGAACTTGCATCTCGATATGTATTTTTTTTCTTTGGGGGAAAAAGCGTTCTACTGATAATGCCATATTGATAGAAGCAATGCTTCTGACGTTTACCCCAACTGAAAATGACAATACCCCCTCTCGGGATTTCTCCCTTTCCCCTCCCCATTATTTTGGTATTTCATTGAGTAGAAAATGATATTGCCTGTTCTTTATTCTTTAATGTAGCAAAATGGATTTTTCTTTTCAAATCCCCCTGTGCTTACAGGGTCCTTTCCTTTTGTTCTTTTGTCCTGGCTTCCCCCCCTCCCAAGCATTCCTGCCCCTGGAGACACGAGATCTCTCCACTGCCGTGGGAGAGGGAGACCCACTGGGTGGTCCGCAGTCCCCTGCCTGCCACTGTCTCTGTCTCAGCCTGCAGAAAGTGTCTTTCTGCTTCCACACTCCCACTCCAGGAGCCCCCCGGGGTGATGGGGGTAGGGAGGACTTGTCCTGTCCCAGGGAACGAGAAGAGAGATCAGAGGAAGGAAAGGGACTGCCCAGCTGGAAGGAGACCTTTGGGTTCAAGCCTCCTCAGGCTGCCTCCTCCGTTTTCTCCTAACCCCCACTTTGCTGTGTTCTCAGAGCATCCCACATACCCTGGGTGAGGGATGAGCTTTGCCTTACCCTACCTCTGTTCCTTCTCAGGGCTGTGTCCCTGCCTAGAATGTGCTACCCATTTTCTCCTCCACCCCCAGTTTTGCCACCCCTCAAGGCCAAAAACTCAAGCTTTAAAATTTCCCTTCACTTTGGCACTTGGCTCACACCTCAGCCAACCTCAGCTGCCACAGCCTCTCTCTGTCCCTCCCCCTCCTCACCACCACCAACCACCAGCTCTCCCAGGGGAGTGGCCTCCTCACTTCCTTCCAGCTCTGGGGGGAGTCACCTGATGATCAGTTGCGTGGGCGGCAAGACAACTCAGCATCTTGAGGGGAGCCATTCGCTAACTGGATTGCAAGGGGATGTGGGCAGAGGCCCCGCTGCACAGTACAAACCCAGGATTCTTTCCCGGCAGTCCTGAGGGGATGCAACACTGGCTTCTGGACGGCTGCCTAGAGATGTCCCCGTCGGTGTCCATTCTGCCCGTCAAAGGCAGACATGGTGGGGGCAGGTGGCAGACCAGGCCCACAGCAGCTCCCTGGGGTGGGGGATGATCTGAGGTGTGGAGGAGGCAGGCACTCCTCCTGAACGTGATGCGTCAGTGGGACAACTGTTTGCAGATGTGGGCCTGACCCTCAGAGGAGGTGCCAGCTTTGGGGGCCAGCACGGGGGGGTAGAGCTTTGGACCCCGGAGCTGGGCCTCTGCTTCTAGGGAGACAATAAGAGGTCCAAGGGGGAAAATGGTGGTGCAGGAGGTACCCCCATTGAAGAAGGGAAAATGGGGCACTTAGTGAGTGAATGATTTCTGTTGTCATTTTCTCCCCAGTCCCTCAAAGTGCTGGGGCTGCCAAGCAGTACCTACTCCTGCACAGGGCCTGGGCCAGATGGCTCCCAGCAGCCCTTTCTCTCCCCCTGCTGGTCATGTGATTCAACTAGTGACTCAGGAAAGACAATTCCCTACGGAGGGGCTTGATGACCAATTACAACTCTACCCGGTGCACTTCACAGTCTGGGACTCTTCCTGGTCTGGTAGGTTCTGGGCCTGCAGGGAACCTAAATTTTTCCCTGACCACTGTTACAGTGACTAAGGAATTATCCTTTAGCAGGGCCCCAGGGGGACACAAATCAGCATTGTGAACTGGGGAGGCGCCTTGGCCTGCACTGTTTGGACTCTCTGAGCCTAGAGCTTTCTGTAGCTTGATGCCGTGGTGAGGTCCACGGGCCACTTGAGTCTCGTCTCTGGAGCTATAGGCACCAGCTTGTCTGGTTTTCTCACCCGTGACACTAAAAAAGCACAAAGAGCAAGCAGGCCACCCTGCACCCCACAACTTGCCTCTGCCTTGTGACTGTGCTTAATATAGGTCAAATGAAAACAGCTCCCAAAATAGACCTCTGAGAAGCAGCTGCGCTTGTGAAATGCTCCACAGAAAGGGAAAAGGTGTGGGTGACAGGGNCCCTGAGCACACCAAAGTGGTCACATGACTCCCACCAGAGCTGGCTGGAGGCCCCAGAGTGAGGAGGCAACTCCCCTGGCAAAGCTGGTGCATGGGGTGGGTTTCGTCTGCCCCAAGTGCTGGGCAGGGGGCTGAGGAGAGCAGGGCCGGCCTGTCTTTGGTCAAGGATAGAAGAAGCCTAAGAAAGAGGAGAAAATCTGCTGGGTCACCCCCTCCCCCCACAGCTGCTGCCTCTCTAACCCTCCCCACCTTGCCCCTCCTTCCCCCTCCCCCACTGTCCTCCCTGGAGCCACCCGTGTGGCCCAGCACTCCCCATGGGCCTCTTCCTTTGCTTTTCCATCTTTGCCTCAGTGGAGAGGAAGCGTTTCTATAATGAAAGAGTGGCACCTCTGCCATTATTCACTGTCCATTCACTCAGGGGTAATTTAGTAAGGGCTGCCTTTAGTAAAGGCAGCAGAGGATCAAGACTTCCCTGAAGAAGTGACTTGAAAAGAGACAGGAAGCTGAAAAAGGGCTAGCCAAGCAGGGGGAAGAAGCCAGAGGTTTTGAGGAAGCACCTGACAGAGCAAACAAGACATGTGCAAAGGCCCAGAGGCAATAGTGGGGGCATATCTTCAAGAGATAGTACAGCTATTGCAGTGACTGGATGATAGTCAGAAGGGCCTGGGGAAAGGTGAAGCTGACAAAGTAAATGGCCATCATCTCCTGAAGGGCCTGTAGGAAGTATGGGCTTCCTCCTGACAGAATCGGAAGACTACTGAGGCAGGGGCTTCCACAACACGGCAGCATACTAGAAAAGCAGACTGCGAGGGGCACCTGGGTGGCTTAGTCAGTTGAGCATCCCACTTCGGCTCCGGTCATGATCTTATGGCTCATGAGTTTGAGCCCACTTAGGGCTCTGTGCTGACAGCTCGGAGCATTCTGTGTCTCCCTCTCTCTCTGCCCCTTCGTGGCTCATGCTCTTGTCCGTCTCTCCTTCAAAAATAAAGAAACATTAAAAAAAAAAACAAACCATAGAACAGACTGTGGGCCGCACCTCAGGTCAATTGAATCAGGGCTCTGGAGGGGGAGTTCCGCAATCTGTGCATTGACAAACCCTCCCCATGCCTCTGATTCATGCTCAAGTTCGAGAACCACTGAGCAGAAGGTGTGGCTGTCCATTTGTGGAAGCAGAGGCAGTGAGCAGGGGTTGTGTCTCCAAGAAGCTTGGCTGTGAAGGAAAGAGAGAGAAGGGGGGTGGTTGGGAGGCCTTGGGGGTGACAGAGACTGTCTTGGTTGGTTCGCTGAAAGGCAGACGCCAAGATGAAGGTTTGCAGGCAGAGGTGGAAGCTGGACTGCGGTGCAGGGTCACAAAGACCTGGGCAGGGCCCTCCAGGAGCTGTGGAGCTAGGGAGGCCCTTCAGAGCTCTCCCGGAATCAGCGCAGGGATGAGGGGGTGGGTGTTGAGCCTTTACACCTGTATTAATCGTGCCTTTTGATTTGCTGGATTTTCTCAGGTTTTAACATCAGGCTGGTCCTAGAGAGCCCCTCCCAGGCCTAGCTAACTTTAGAGATAGAAAATGACCCTCCTGTGAGCGTCACTCTCATATGCAAACCAACCAATCCAGAGCCCATACCTTCAACCACTTCCTTAATGGCACTCTTAAAGGTTTCTTTCACGCAGGGCCAGTCTCCCCCTGCCCTAATCACCTCAGGGTCCAGCACCAGATGACTAGGGACAGCCCTATGCCCTGGAGTCCATAAAATCATTCAAACTAGCCAATCTTACATCTGTTGTCATTGCCTCGCATGGACTTTCCCATAGAAGCCATAGGAAAAGTTATTGCCCCGGTTTCCCCCGATTTCCCCCTTGCTCCCTCTGTCTCGCACTTCCCCGTGTGGCCTTGTATGGCGTTGCCTTGGCTCCTGTTTCTAGGGACCTGTGAGTATAAACGTCTTCCTTCAAGGCAGTCCTCTGCCTGTCTGTGTGCCTTACCACATCTCAACAACCCTTATACAGAAAGATAAGGCAAGACGTTAGATTCCGCTGAGCTCTGTCGGCAAGCGTAGTTTTAGAAGACAGGAGACTGTAGAAGACAGTCAGCAGGAATTCAGAGTGGTCAGGGAACGAAGAGGAGGCCAGCGGACGGCCTCAGGAAGAAGGCACACGGAGCGCAGGAATGTCCTGGAGCAGGAAGGGGACCCTTCGCAGTCAGCTGTAATGCCGGTGCCTGCAGGGAGGTGGCGCTCCCAGCCCCTCCTCCGTATCTGTACTCTACCTACCAAAGCCGCCTTTGCTCCGCCTTGTCGCACGACCGCAGGGTGTGAGGTCTGTTAGATAAGAGTTGTGTTTCTTTTTTAAAAGGAATTTTGGACCAAAAGAGGCTTGAGAAATCATATCATTTTACACATTAGATAAATATAAGCGAGCTTGAGGTGTCAGCTCACATGAAGGACAGGTGGCTATTTATGGAGATTCTTTTCTGTCTCCCATCTTATACCCATCCATTCTCCTCTCTCCGATCTACTTATTGAGTGTAGCTTCTGGATTTATGATAGCAAGACATACATTCTCTTTAGGACATTTTCAAAGAAAGAAAAGGATTAAGATGCACACACAAAACCAAAACTCCAATGCTTGCCCCCCAGAAATAACCACTCCTAAATCTGTACACACCCAGAATCCAAAAGCAACCCCTGTAAAAATTTTGACTTTTTCGTCGAGGCTTTTTACTTTGTCTTCTTAAGGCCATAGCCTACCTGTGGTTTTTGGAATGTTTCCCTTGCAAAAACTATTTAAAAATCAACCCTAATGTAATCTTACACCCCAGGTATCCCACTAAATAAAATTTATGTAAAAATGGGCATCAGATTTCAGATAGTGCTTTGCAACCTGCCTGTTTTGCTTAACTTTGTGTCGTTCTATGGAGGTCTCCGGGCCCCTTGGATCCACTCTTTCTCTGTCCTGTGGTCTGTTCTGGAGGCTGAAAGCAGCCTTGCCCTCTGGCTTCCAGATGGGTCTGGTGAGAGGAAGCCTCGTGGGAGATGAGAGGAAGGGAGGAAAGTGAGAGCAGGTATTTCTCTCAGGCAGCCTGTCTGTGGGTCACCTTGGGCTGCCTCCGGCCCCCTGTTAAAAGGTCACAGCTCCTTTCCTTGCAGACTTTTCTACTGGATCTTCCTTCTGGATTCCTTTAATAGCTTCCTCCCCTAGGGCCAGGACTAGGATGGGGTGAGGCCGGTGCCTCTGGCACAAACAAGTAAGGAGGCACTCACTGTCTCTTGCATAACCCTGAGGGGGGAATGTGTCCTCAAATCCTGCATCCTAAGTACCTCACTCAGCTTGCTCTAGTCCTCGCCCTCCCCTCCCCAAAGTCCTTGAGGTCTAGTTGGGTGTTCCTAGCCCCTGGTTACTTCACCATCCACCCCTTAGGATTCCCAGTACCCTGCCTTCACCTTTGTAAGTAACCCCTTTATCAATCTCCCTTTGATTCATCCCAAATAATTTGAGTGTGCCATCAAGTTCCTCCTGGGACCCCACTATAATTGTGTGCGTCTTTCCATAACACTTGCTATTTTTTACATTACTTTTAATGGTTTATTTTCTACATGAAAAACAATCATTAAAAAAAAAAAA
>NW_027530408.1:1688598-1749260 GCF_008692635.1 Crocuta crocuta | reverse complement strand
TCCCCCTCCCCCACTGTCCTCCCTGGAGCCACCCGTGTGGCCCAGCACTCCCCATGGGCCTCTTCCTTTGCTTTTCCATCTTTGCCTCAGTGGAGAGGAAGCGTTTCTATAATGAAAGAGTGGCACCTCCGCCATTATTCACTGTCCATTCACTCAGGGGTAATTTAGTAAGGGCTGCCTTTAGTAAAGGCAGCAGAGGATCAAGACTTCCCTGAAGAAGTGACTTGAAAAGAGACAGGAAGCTGAAAAAGGGCTAGCCAAGCAGGGGGAAGAAGCCAGAGGTTTTGAGGAAGCACCTGACAGAGCAAACAAGACATGTGCAAAGGCCCAGAGGCAATAGTGGGGGCATATCTTCAAGAGATAGTACAGCTATTGCAGTGACTGGATGATAGTCAGAAGGGCCTGGGGAAAGGTGAAGCTGACAAAGTAAATGGCCATCATCTCCTGAAGGGCCTGTAGGAAGTATGGGCTTCCTCCTGACAGAATCGGAAGACTACTGAGGCAGGGGCTTCCACAACACGGCAGCATACTAGAAAAGCAGACTGCGAGGGGCACCTGGGTGGCTTAGTCAGTTGAGCATCCCACTTCGGCTCCGGTCATGATCTTATGCTACTGAGTTNTGTGTCTCCCTCTCTCTCTGCCCCTTCGTGGCTCATGCTCTTGTCCTTCTCTCCTTCAAAAATAAAGAAACATTAAAAAAAAAAACAAACCATAGAACAGACTGTGGGCCGCACCTCAGGTCAATTGAATCAGGGCTCTGGAGGGGGAGTTCCGCAATCTGTGCATTGACAAACCCTCCCCATGCCTCTGATTCATGCTCAAGTTCGAGAACCACTGAGCAGAAGGTGTGGCTGTCCATTTGTGGAAGCAGAGGCAGTGAGCAGGGGTTGTGTCTCCAAGAAGCTTGGCTGTGAAGGAAAGAGAGAGAAGGGGGGTGGTTGGGAGGCCTTGGGGGTGACAGAGACTGTCTTGGTTGGTTCGCTGAAAGGCAGACGCCAAGATGAAGGTTTGCAGGCAGAGGTGGAAGCTGGACTGCGGTGCAGGGTCACAAAGACCTGGGCAGGGCCCTCCAGGAGCTGTGGAGCTAGGGAGGCCCTTCAGAGCTCTCCCGGAATCAGCGCAGGGATGAGGGGGTGGGTGTTGAGCCTTTACACCTGTATTAATCGTGCCTTTTGATTTGCTGGATTTTCTCAGGTTTTAACATCAGGCTGGTCCTAGAGAGCCCCTCCCAGGCCTAGCTAACTTTAGAGATAGAAAATGACCCTCCTGTGAGCGTCACTCTCATATGCAAACCAACCAATCCAGAGCCCATACCTTCAACCACTTCCTTAATGGCACTCTTAAAGGTTTCTTTCACGCAGGGCCAGTCTCCCCCTGCCCTAATCACCTCAGGGTCCAGCACCAGATGACTAGGGACAGCCCTATGCCCTGGAGTCCATAAAATCATTCAAACTAGCCAATCTTACATCTGTTGTCATTGCCTCGCATGGACTTTCCCATAGAAGCCATAGGAAAAGTTATTGCCCCGGTTTCCCCCGATTTCCCCCTTGCTCCCTCTGTCTCGCACTTCCCCGTGTGGCCTTGTATGGCGTTGCCTTGGCTCCTGTTTCTAGGGACCTGTGAGTATAAACGTCTTCCTTCAAGGCAGTCCTCTGCCTGTCTGTGTGCCTTACCACATCTCAACAACCCTTATACAGAAAGATAAGGCAAGACGTTAGATTCCGCTGAGCTCTGTCGGCAAGCGTAGTTTTAGAAGACAGGAGACTGTAGAAGACAGTCAGCAGGAATTCAGAGTGGTCAGGGAACGAAGAGGAGGCCAGCGGACGGCCTCAGGAAGAAGGCACACGGAGCGCAGGAATGTCCTGGAGCAGGAAGGGGACCCTTCGCAGTCAGCTGTAATGCCGGTGCCTGCAGGGAGGTGGCGCTCCCAGCCCCTCCTCCGTATCTGTACTCTACCTACCAAAGCCGCCTTTGCTCCGCCTTGTCGCACGACCGCAGGGTGTGAGGTCTGTTAGATAAGAGTTGTGTTTCTTTTTTAAAAGGAATTTTGGACCAAAAGAGGCTTGAGAAATCATATCATTTTACACATTAGATAAATATAAGCGAGCTTGAGGTGTCAGCTCACATGAAGGACAGGTGGCTATTTATGGAGATTCTTTTCTGTCTCCCATCTTATACCCATCCATTCTCCTCTCTCCGATCTACTTATTGAGTGTAGCTTCTGGATTTATGATAGCAAGACATACATTCTCTTTAGGACATTTTCAAAGAAAGAAAAGGATTAAGATGCACACACAAAACCAAAACTCCAATGCTTGCCCCCCAGAAATAACCACTCCTAAATCTGTACACACCCAGAATCCAAAAGCAACCCCTGTAAAAATTTTGACTTTTTCGTCGAGGCTTTTTACTTTGTCTTCTTAAGGCCATAGCCTACCTGTGGTTTTTGGAATGTTTCCCTTGCAAAAACTATTTAAAAATCAACCCTAATGTAATCTTACACCCCAGGTATCCCACTAAATAAAATTTATGTAAAAATGGGCATCAGATTTCAGATAGTGCTTTGCAACCTGCCTGTTTTGCTTAACTTTGTGTCGTTCTATGGAGGTCTCCGGGCCCCTTGGATCCACTCTTTCTCTGTCCTGTGGTCTGTTCTGGAGGCTGAAAGCAGCCTTGCCCTCTGGCTTCCAGATGGGTCTGGTGAGAGGAAGCCTCGTGGGAGATGAGAGGAAGGGAGGAAAGTGAGAGCAGGTATTTCTCTCAGGCAGCCTGTCTGTGGGTCACCTTGGGCTGCCTCCGGCCCCCTGTTAAAAGGTCACAGCTCCTTTCCTTGCAGACTTTTCTACTGGATCTTCCTTCTGGATTCCTTTAATAGCTTCCTCCCCTAGGGCCAGGACTAGGATGGGGTGAGGCCGGTGCCTCTGGCACAAACAAGTAAGGAGGCACTCACTGTCTCTTGCATAACCCTGAGGGGGGAATGTGTCCTCAAATCCTGCATCCTAAGTACCTCACTCAGCTTGCTCTAGTCCTCGCCCTCCCCTCCCCAAAGTCCTTGAGGTCTAGTTGGGTGTTCCTAGCCCCTGGTTACTTCACCATCCACCCCTTAGGATTCCCAGTACCCTGCCTTCACCTTTGTAAGTAACCCCTTTATCAATCTCCCTTTGATTCATCCCAAATAATTTGAGTGTGCCATCAAGTTCCTCCTGGGACCCCACTATAATTGTGTGCGTCTTTCCATAACACTTGCTATTTTTTACATTACTTTTAATGGTTTATTTTCTACATGAAAAACAATCATTAAAAAAAAAAAAAAGATCTTATTCCCTCCTTTTAGACTTATATGGTTTCCAGACTACTGCTAAGACAAATAATGCTGTAGTTACTTCAGTAAATTCCTGGTAGAATTTCTGGGTTAAACTGTATAAACATTTTTAAGGCTTTTGATATTTATTATGTATCAAAATGTACTTAGTTTCAACTTGTGATCTTTGTTGCCAGTGAGTAGGAACATTTTTTAGTCATTTTTTTAATTTATTTTTTTATTATAAATTTTTTAAACATTTATTTATTTTTGAGAGAGAGAGACAGAGTTGAGCGGGGGAGGGGCAGAGGGAGAGGGACACACAGAATTAGAGGCAGGCTCCAGGCTCTCAGCTGTCAGCACAGAGCTTAATGTAGGGCTTGAACTCACGAAGCACAAGATTATGACCTGAGCAGAAGTCTGACGCTTAACCAATTGAGCCACCCAGGTACCCCAGTCATGTGTGTGGGTTTTTAAAAAATTTTTTGTGACCAATATTCATTTTTCAGGGCAGTGGTACTTTATTCATATTGATTTATAGTGGCTTCTTATATATTAAGAATATTAATCTTTGTCATTTGTTATAAATATTATCCCCTAGTTTGTCGCTTGATTTTTATCTTGTTTTTTGGCATTAAATAATTTTATGCTTGTGAAAGGGCATTCAGAAATTTCAGAGTTTTATCTCTTAAAGACATCCATTTCTTGCTTTCGGTTTTTTTCTTTTCTTTAAATCATAGCAAGGCCTTTCTCTCCCCAATTTCACATAAATATTTTATATTATTTTTTCTCCTTCTTTTAGAGTTCCATATTCCATGTTTAATGATTTGAACTGTTTGGAATTAATTTTTTTTCTGAATAGCCAATTATCCTAGCCTCTGCACTTCCCTAATTTAAATCTCAACTTCATTCAATTTTTTTAAGGTTTATTCATTTTTCAGAGAGAGACAGAGTGTGAGTGGGGGAGGGGCACAGAGGGAGAGGGAGACACAGAATCCGAAGCAGGCTCCAGGCTCTAAGCTGTCAGCACAGAGCACGACATGGGGTTTGAACTGATGAACCATGAGATCATGACCTGACCTGAAGTCAGAGGCTTAACCTACTGAGCCACCCAGGCGCCCCATCAACTTTGTTATGTATTAAATATTTACTCGTATTTAGATTTGCTCCTAGGCTTTCATATCTGTCTCATGGAGCTGTTTATTCTTGTGACAGAACCACATGTTTTAGTTATCCTAGCTTTACAGGAAAATAATAAATAAGACATGCTCTTACCCCTTCCACACCCCATTAACTTCTTTTTTCAAAAAACTTTCTTGACAATTCTGCTATGTTGATTTCTTCCAAAAGAAATTTAGACTTATTTTCTGAACTTGCACTAAAACCTCACAAATTATTATTGGAATTACTTTATATCTATAAATTCATTTAAAGATAATTGATACCTTTAAATCTTCTTTTCAAGTTTGTTTGTTTATTTTGGGAGAGAGAGCAGGAGAGGGGCAGAGAGAAAGGGAGAGAGGGAAAATCCCAAGCAGGCTCCACAACAGCCACACTGAGACCAACTGAGGGCTCGAACTCACATGCCTGACCTGAAACCAAGAGTCAGATGTTTAACCAACTGAGCCACCCGGACTCCTCAATATTGGATATTTTAAATATTAAACTATTTAAACTAAATATATAGATATCTCTCCATTGATTGAATTTTCTTTAAAAATTCCAAACTTCCTTCATACTAAATTTTTATAGTTTTCTTCACATAGGTGTTGATTTAATGTAGATCTTATTTTAATATGTTTAGAAAGAGCTTCCTATTGAAGGTTGACTTAGATATAGTTGTAGTTTTTTAGAGATTTTGTTTTTAATTTAAAAAATATATTTATTTAGAGGCACCAGGGTGGTTCAGTTGGTTAAACTTCAGACTCTTCATTGAGGCTCGGGTCATGATCTCAGGGTTCATGAGTTGGAGCCCTGAGTCTGGCTCCGCACTGATAGTTCAGAGCCTGCTTGGGATTCCCTATCTCTCTGTCCCTCCCCCACTTGTGTGCATGCACATGTGCTCTCTCTCTCTCTCAACAAATAAACAAATAAATGAACTCGAAAATTTATTTAAATTATGGTAAAATATGTATCATAAAATTTGCTACTTTAACCATTTTAAAATATACAGTTCTGTGGCATTAAGTATGTTCACACTGTTGTGTACCTATCACCACCGTCCACTCCAGATCATTTTTATCTTGTAAAACTGAAACTCCTTACACATTAAACACTAACTCTCTATTCTCCCCTCCCTTCAGCCCCTGGCAACCACTGTTCTACTTTCTGTCCCAATAAATTTGAGTACTTATTCTAAGTAGCTCATATGAGGGGAATCATAAAGTATTTACCCTTTCGTGACTGGCTTCTTTCACTTAGCATAATGTTTTCAAAGTCCATTCGTGTTGTAGCATGTGTCTGAAATTCCTTCCTCTTTAAAGCTGAATAATGTTTCATCATAAATATGTATCATATATATCATATTTTCTCCATCCATTCCTCTGTGGATGGACACTTGGGTCGCTTCCACTCTGGGGCTGTTGAAGACAATCCTGGTGACGAACCTGGGTGTGCAAACCTCTCTTCAAGGTCCTGCTTACAACTCTTTCGAGTATTGCTGTTTTGCAACGTCCTCAGGAACTTTCTGAGTGTAATCTGAAACCAGCCCTAGTACGGGAAGCCAAGGAGAGACAGAAGGAGGAAGCAGAGCACTCTAGATTGGTAGGCGGCAGATTTGAGAAGCAAGGGAACTTACTTACGAGGCCTGTCTTGGGTAGCTGCAAGATGAACAGATCGTACACGTGCCTGACAGAATCTGAAAGGTTTGCACAGAGGATGTAACTGGGTTTAGCTATGTACCCAGTCCAGATAGCCTTAACACCACATCTTGAGGTTGTATCCTTGGGGCCCTTTCTGGGACAGAGAAGGCAAGTGGAACACACATTCCTAGGACAAGAAAGGGGTGAGAGCCTCCAATTGCCCAGGTCCAGCCTGTCCATCAACTGGTGGTCATGTCTTCTTCCTTCCTTCCTTCCTTCCTTCCTTCCTTCCTTCCTTCCCTCCCTCCCTCCCTCCCTCCCTTCTTTCTTTCTTTCTTTCTTTCTTTCTTTCTTTCTTTCTTTCTTTCTTTCTTTCTTTCTTTCTTTCTCTCTTTCACATACAGTGTTATATTAGTTTCAGGTGTACAATACAGTGATTCAACAATTCCATAAATCACCTGGTGTCCTCACAACAAGTGCATTTCTTAATCCCCATCACCTATTTAACCCATTCCACCACCTGGTCATGTTGTCTCGGTACGCTCCTCAAATAGATATATACCCAAAAGTAGAATTGTTCGATCATATGATAGTTGTATTTTTAATTTTTTTTTGAAGACCCTCCATACTGTTTCCCACAGTGGCTGCTTTATTTTACATTTCCACCAGCAGTGCATGGCGGTTCCAGTTTCTCCACACCAACTTGTTATTTCCTGGGTGGGGGAGGGGGGTTGGTAGTATCCTTCTAATGGGTGTGAGATGGTATGTCATTGTGGTTTTGATTTGCATGCCTTTAATGAACTGGTGATGTTGATCATCTTTTCATGTATTTATTGGCCATTTATACATCTTGGAAAAATGTCTGTTCAAGTCCTTTGCTCATGTTTTAATTGTTTGTTTTTTGTTGTTTTTGAGTTTCAGGAGTTCTTTATATTTTCTGGATACTAATCCCTTATCAGATATGTGACTTGCCACTAGTTTCTCCCTATTTTGTGAGTTTTTTTTATTTTCTTGATAGCGTCCTCTGATGCACAAAAGTTTTCTAATTTCTAAGAAGTCATCTCAGCCATATTAAGTCTTCCAGTCCATGAACAAGGGGTATCTTCCCATTAAGATTTTTTTTTAATTTCTTAATGTTTATTTATTTATGAGAGACAGAGAGACAGGGCATAAGCGGGGGAGGGGCAGAGAGAGAGAGGGAGACACAGAATCTGAAGGAGGCTCCAGGCTCTGAGCTGTCAGCACAAAGCCTGACATGGGCTCAAACTCACAAACCGTGAGATCGTGATCTGAGGCAAAGTCAGAAACTTAACGAACTGAGCCACCCAGGGGCCCCTAAGATATGTTTTTAATATTAAGAATGGACATTGGAAATTATCAAATTGTTTTTGGAACTGAGATGATAATTTTTTAAAGTTTTTATTCTTTTGAGAGAGAGAGAGAGAGAGAGAGAGAGAGAATCTTAAGCAGGCTCCATGCTCAGTGCAGAGCCTGACGCTGGGATCATGACCTGAACTGAAATGGAGTAGGACGCTCAACCAACTGAGCCGCCCAGGTGCCCTGAGATGATAATTTTTTTTTAAGATTTTGTTTCTAAGTAATCTTTACACCCAACATGGGGCTTGAACTCATAATCCTGAGATCAGGAGTCACATGTTCTTCTGACTGAGCCAGCCAGGGACCCCTGAGATCATCATTTTTAAAGGGATAATTACATTAATAGATGTATTACTATTCAATCACCCTACATTTCCAGGATAAAGCTAACATGGTTACAGTCAACTATTCTTTTTATTGCTGGATTTGACCTGCTAGCAGATTTGGCATTTTCACTTTTCTATTCATATGAAAGATTGGTAATTACTCTCTTTTGGACTTCGTTAGGTTTTACTGTCACAGTTGTGCTACTTTTGTAAAATGTATTAGGAAACTTCATATATATTTCTCTAATGGTGAACATTTTTTCGACTTGGGAAATATCTGTAGTCATTAAGTTTTTATAGCAAGGATGAATTTTGCACGGGTTCAGAGATACAGATATGTAGCTGTCATCTCTCAATAACAGATGCTTAGTTGAAGACACTCCATTTCTGCTGATGAGAGAAAACTTAGTCATTTTAGCCACTTTTGTATTGAAACATGTCAATTTAGAGTATAAACTGAAATCCACTCCCCCCACCTCCCTTCCCCATGGTGATCTGAATTCTCAGAGGCTGACTTATCTTTCTAGCAGGCGATGAGTTATTTGGTCCTGGAGCCACCTGCTGTCTTTGGTTCCTGTTGCCATGTGCGGGCATCTGCGCAGATGTGCCCCGCCCAGTTCTAGCATCCGCTTGGCAGTGAGTCCATGAATTCCACATCTACCTTGTCCTGACACAACTCTCCAGCTTTCCTTGTCTGCCTACACGTTACTTCTATAGGTCCCTGGGGCTTGTCTGCTCTCTTTCAATGGTCTAGGGCATAGGGAGCAAACCCCACTGGCCATCCACCCAGATGATACTTTCAACCATTTGGTTTTACCACCTTTGTTCTACATCCTCCAAGGTTTGTTTGGCCATGGAAAGCCAGCCTTTGGGCCTCTTTGCCCTGGGGACTCCTTTCAAACTATTCAGGGTTTCTCTTACCCTGCCCCTCAGTTTCTACCAGGAGATGGCCAGGCTGTTGAGCACTCTTTAGAGACTCTTTGTTTGGTGTATATCAATACCACCTCCAGATATTGGGTGAGAAATCTGTCCTTTTGCAATCCTAAACTCTCTCCTCAGCGATTTTGTCTATAGCCATTGATTTGTAAAGTTACATTTTTAAAAATACAAAACAAAATAAAAGTAACTTCTTTCTCAAAAATCTGCCTCTTGAAAATCAGGTGTTTTCAGTATTCAGGCTCTGTGTCTCCAATAAAGTAAAAATGTATCTTGAAACTGAAAGTTAAGCAGCTACTTTCTTGTTCCACCTTCCCTGCACTATCCATACTGCAGTGAATGCCTTTGAGTTAAGAATGGATGATGAGNCACTTAGGCTCTTTCCATGTTTTAGCCATTGTTGAGAGTGCTGCTATGAACATTGGGGTACATGAGCCCCTATGCACTTTGATAAAATCTTCAAGTTTCCATTGCTATTTGTTTCTTTGTGTTTTTAATTTCTTGTAGATTTGAATACCTTCATGTATTCTGAAAAGCTATGTTTTATCAGTGTTTTCAGGTTGATTAGCATGGTGCTATACCTGTTACTCATAACCTAAAATACCTTCATATTTATGATTGTCTCCCTTTCCTTACATTATTGGTCATTTCTCTCTTTGACCTGCATCTGTCAAGGCTTCAGTTGCAGAAATACAGTCTTTCTAACTGGGGTAAGCAGAAAGGAAGCTGTGTCAGTGTGGAAAATAACTTACACAATTGCTGGGAAGACTGAAGAAGCAGACCCATGGTTGAACTTCCAAAGACACATGTGGAACTTAGGGAGCCCCTTCTGTGAACCTCCCTCCTCCCCTCCCCCCCACATCACCTTTTAGCACTTTGTATGAATCATCTCAGTGATATCTCACGAAACCCCATGAGGAAGGACAAAAACAAAACCACTGAGTCCATGGTCTCCATGGTTACAATCAGGCCAAAAGGCAGGGGACCAAGACCTGACATCACCTTCCAGACACGAGGTTAAAACAGAGTTGGGATGGGCCACCCATTGTTGGTGGCCACTGCAAGCAGTTACCTAAGACCCAAAGAGACAGGGACAGCCAGTATCTAATATCAGGAACCAGAATTGTGGACTAATCTAATTCTGAGATCAAATTATGTTCTTGGTAGGAGATCCTTAATTTAATTCTACCCTAGAAAGATGAAATGTGGTCCCAGGATGTGGTTGGATGAGGCTGTGCCTGGAGTAGGAGATGGAGGGAGAATTTGTTAAGGCAGGATGAAAACAGGGAGGAGAATGAGGAGGCACGTGTTAGTGGCCCTGATATCCTCTCTTCCCCAAGTAGTTCAAAGAAAGTAAACAATGGATTCCTAAAGCTGGAAGCCTGGCAGGATCCCAACCATCTTTGTACAGAAATCTGAGGACTGCTGGCCTGGCTTGGACCCTCCATCCAAGCCACACACATGTTTACCATGCCCCATGAGCTGCTAGACAATGTGGCTATGAGGTGTGTTTGATACTGGCCTCCTGCTCTCCGGGTTCTGTCCAGAAGTGCACCCACGGCTTCACAGAACTTACACGTTTCAGACTTGTAGCCTCTTGAGTAACAGACTCCACGGTATAGAGTCAAGTTTCTTTGCTTTGATTCCTAAAATGAACTCCATGCTTCAAGCTCTTCTTATCCAGCATTGTGCCCCAGTTTATCAGGTGTTTAAGGAAATAAACAAGTTCATGTTTACCCTATCATACCATCTTCCTCTCAGACTTCACTTGTCCAGGTTGTTAAAGAAAGTTAACTTCTTCAGACTGTCTTCATTTTTTTTAATGTTTTATCTATTTTTGAGACAGAGAGAGACAGAGCACGAGAAGGGGAGGGGCAGAGAGACAGGGAGACACAGAATCTGAAGCAGGCTCCAGGCTCTGAGCTGTCAGCACAGAGCTTGACACGGGGCTCAAGCCCACGAACGTGAGATCATGACCTGAGCCGAAGTCAGAGGCTTATCGGACTGAGTCACCCAGGCGCCCTGTCTTCATTTTTTTAAAAGTTTATTTGTTTTTGAGAGACAGAGAGAGAGTGACAGAGACAGGGTATAAGTGGGGGTGGGGCAGAGAGAGAGGGAGACACAGAATCTGAAGCAGGCTCAAAGCTCCAAGCTGTCAACACAGAGCCCGAAGTCAGGCTCAAACCCATGAACCACAAGAGCATGACTTAAGTCAGATGCTTAACCAACTGAGCCACCCAGGTACCCCTGTCTTCATTTTTTAAATAAATACAGTACTCTACCAGGTTCATTTTATTTTTAAATTTTCTTTTATGTTTTAATTAATTAGTTAATTAATTAATTAATTTTAAAGTAGACTTCACACCCAGCGGGGAGCCCAAACCAGGGCTTAAACTCATGACCTTGACATCAAGACCTGAGCTGAGGTCGACAGTCGAACATTTAACTGATTGAGCCACCCAAGTGCCCCTTTATTTATTTACTTTCAATACATTTCATTTTTAAAAAGTAATCTCTACACCCAACATGGAGCTCAAACTCACAACTCCAGGATCAAGATTCACATGCTCCACTGACTGAGCCAGGCAGGTGCCCACAGCCTGCCTTCATATTTAAAGTTTTTTCCAGGTCCTTCTCATATTTCATATATTATACACCCACATGATACTCCAGGAACAGCATGGCTTCTTTGTGCCTCTGGGCAGTGGGTGAAAAGAAAGAGCAGTGAGTGTACTTTCTCAGCTGAGCAGCTCTGCAAGGCTGGTGCTGATTGTCAGGGGTAATCAGCCTTATGAAGCCCAATGCAAAGATGAGTTTAAAAAACAACCCATAAGGGCACCTGGGTGGCTTAGTTGGTTAAGCGTCCGACTTTCGCTTAGGTCATGATCTCACGGTTCGTGGGTTCGAGCCCCGCGTCGGGCTCTGTGCTGACTGCCAGCTCAGAGCCTGGAGCCTGTTTCAGTCTGTGACTCCCTCTCTCTCTGACCCTCCCCTGCTCACGGTGTCTCTCTGTTTCTCTCCTAGAAATAAAACAAAAAACAAAAAACAAAACAAAACAAAAAAACAACCCACAGCAAAACTTAAGCACAAATAGCATATTTCCATAATCTCAAAGTATTTCCTCCCAAATATTTTTAATTACGAAGAGGAAAATAGTGAGTCTACAGGAGAGAATCCTTTTTTTAAAAATTTAATTAATTAANCTGGGTCATAGGGGAGTTCTATTGTTATTTTCCTGAGGAACCTCCAGGCTGTTTTCCAGAGGGGCTTCACCAGTTTACATTCCCACCAACAGTGTAGGAGGGTGCCCGTTTCTACAGGAGAGAATCCTGGAAGACAGCACCTTAACCAAGTGACCAAGGTCAATATTATCAGTAATAGATCAGCATCATACATCCTCTGGTTTGATGCACTGAGCAGACCACTTTTGTGATCTCCTTCCAGATAATGCATGACCTCAATCTAATCATGAGAATGCATTCTCCAGAGTATCTAACCAGTATGCTCAAAAATGCCAAAGTCGTGAAAGACCAGGAAAGAGTGAGTGTCTTAGTCCTTTAGGGCTGCTATAACAGAATACTAAGACTGGGTGGCTTATAAACAATAGACAGTATTTCTCACAGTCCTGGAGGCTGGAAAGTCTGAAACACGGTTGCTGGCAGATCGGGTGCCTAGTGAGAACTGTTCTCTGGTTCATAATGGACACCATCTCTCTGTGCATTCATATAGTGGAAGGGATGAGGAGGCTCTCTGGAGCCTCTTTTAATAAGGGCACTAATCTCATTTGTGAGGGTTCCGCCGCCATGACCTAATCATCTCCAAAATGCCCCAGCTCCAAATACACTGAAGATTAGGCTTCAACACATGAATTTTGGGGAGAGACAAAATCCTCGTCTGTAGCAACAAGGAACTATAACAGACCGGTGCTAAGGACACATGACAACTAAATACGGTGTGGGGTCCTGGATTGGATCCTGGAAGAGAAAAATTGCCTAACTCCAAAGGTGGAACTAACGCCATGGGCCCTACATGAGATATATAATATGATAAAATATCATGAAATAATACAGTATGAGAGGTGTGATATATTCCTTAGAAATGAACAGGTCAAAAAGCAACCTGTGATGCTGTCTCCTGTCTTGTTCTAAGTACTGTTCTAAGCCCTTTACATAAAAGAACTCATCTGAGGGGCGCCTGGGTGGCTCAGTCAGTTGGGCGCCGACTTCGGCTCAGGTCATGATCTCACTGTTCGTGGGTTCGAGCCCTGCGTAGGGCTCTGTGCTGACAGCTAGCTCAGAGCCTGGAACCTGTTTCGGATTCTGTGTCTCCCTCTCTCTCTGACCCTCCCTGGATCATGCTCTCTCTCTCTCAGAAATAAACATTTAAAAAAATTTTAAAAAAGAGAATACAGTGTCATTACCAAGTGGCATCTACCTGGTGAGCACAAGTCTCTAAAAAGAGGTTTTCCCAAGGACTCCTGCCAATACAAAGACATAGTAGCTGCTATCAAGGAATTTGTAAACTACCCGAGAATATAAGACTTATTGAGCTAGAAAGCCAAATAATGATATGTCAGTCTAAGTGTTACAGGTCTGGAGGACGACTTGTGGAAAGCTTGAAGACAGAAATGAGCATAAGGTGGGCATTGAAGAGAGGTCAGATTTGGAAGCAGGGCAAAGATGGGTGGTGGGCATTCCCAGGGCAGGGTAGAGTGGAGTCCCGGAACAAAGTGAGTAAGGCAGAGGAGGCCCAGAAGCAGGGCAGTGGGGGAGGGGGGGGGGTTTGGCTAATTGCTGGGGAGTGTTATCTCTCAAGAATGAATAGGATCTGGAAAGAAATTCTCCACAGCAGTGCTCTCTCCTAAGAAGCCGCGGTTAAAATTGGGCCCCCAGGTGAGCAGTGCTCCTTCTTTAACCAACCAGGATATCCCCCTAAAACCCCTAATTTCAGAAGACTTTCCCTCTTACACTTATCAAAAAATACCCAGACTGTAAATGGAGTCCACTGTGCAAATGGAGTGGGCCACTGGTGGCCTTTCAGAATGATCCCTTTCCTCCCATCAGACTGCTCTCCCATAGGATGGTTTGGAGAGGTCCCTAGTGACCTGAAGGGAACATTGAAAGTGACATACAAGAGATGCCTGGGTGGCTCAGTTGGCTGAGCATCTGATTCTTGGTTTCAGCTCAGGTCATAGGATTGCGCCCCACATCTGGCTCCTCACTGAGAATAGAGCCTGCTTAAGATTCTCTATCTCTCCTTCCCCTCTGCCCCACTTGCACACATGCACATGCTCTCTCTCTCTCTCTCTCTAAAATATAAAATTTTAATTTTTAAAACTGTTTATTCATTTTTGAGAGAGAGAGAGAGAGAGAGCATGAGCAAGGGAGGGACAGAGAGGGAGACACAGAATCTGAAGCAGGATCTAGGCCTTGGGCTCTTAGCACATAGATGATGCAGGGCTGGAACCCAAGAACCATGAGATCATGGCCTGAGCCAAAGTCAGATGCTTAACTGACTCAGCCACCCAGGTGCCTCTCTAAAATAAAATTTAAAAAATTTTTAAACAAATTAGAGGGAGCCAACAAAGCTTGGCAGAAGGAGGTTAGGCAATGGAGCTAACCTCAGCCATATTCACAATGCTGTCAAGGAAACATCAAACCCCAGTCCTCAGCATTGTAGAGGATGGGTCAGGAAAATGTGGAGGGAAAGAGCAGACGCCTCGAGGCATTATGGCTGGCTTCAAATCCAGTCCACCACTTACTAACTGTGGGTCTTGAGCAAGGTTCTTTTCTTTTCTTTTTTTTTGAAATGTTTTATTTATTTCTAGGAGAGAGAGAGAGAGAGACAGCGTGAGAAGGGGAGGGTCAGAGAGAGAGAGGGAGTCACAGATTGAAACAGGCTCCAGGCTCTGAGCTGGCAGTCAGCACAGAGCCCGACGCGGGGCTTGAACCCAGGAACCGCGAGATCATGACCCAAGCCAAAGTCGGACACCTAACCGACTAAGCCACCCAGGCGCCCCACTTGAACAAGGTTCTTCTATTCTCTGTGCTTCAGGTTCCTTGTATGAAAAATGCAGATATACCCCATACCTCATGAAATATCTGTGAGGATAAAAAGGGATAACATGTATAGAGAAGGTGGAAGAACAGATACCAAAAGCTCAGTAGAGATAAATTAACATCAATTAATANTGAGTTTATTTTTGTGCATGGTGTGAGAAAATGATCTAGTTTCATTCTTCTACTAGCAGAATTATTTAAAATATAGATATAGCTATGTTCACGTTCATGTGTGTATATATACACACACATATTTCCCACCTCCCAAACCCCACAAAGTTCCTGAAGACCTCCAAAGAGCACAGATTGAGAACCACTGATCCACATCCATCCTTTTATGAGAATGGAATCCCTTCTATGATGGCCCTGGCAGAGCATCATGGGACCTATCTAAGCATTTTGCTAATGGGTCCCTGTGGCTTTCCAGGTGGCTCAATAAGGGCCTGGTCATCTTGTCACTGGGAACTGGAGGCTGGAAACTTGCATCTGGGTAGCTTGATCCATCTCCCCTCTGGAGGATGAAGCTTTCCCCAACCCTTTTATAAATTTTTTTTTTAATTTTTTTTTTTTATTTATTTCTAGGAGAAAGAGAGAGACAGCGTGAGCAGGGGAGGGTCAGAGAGAGAGGGAGTCACAGACTGAAACAGGCTCCAAGCTCTGAGCTGGCAGTCAGCACAGAGCCCGATGCGGGGCTCGAACCCACGAACCGTGAGATCATGACCTGAGCGAAAGTCGGACGCTTAACCGACTAAGCCACCCGGGCGCCCCTCCCCAACCCTTTTAAATGAATCCACTTGGGGTTGCTTTGAGAAATAATTACAACCATAGGTGCCACATATAAAATAAGGCAGTCCCCCTGAGTTCCCAAAAGATCTGCCTTCATCTTAGCGGGTACTTTCCTTACAAAGCCCCCTCCCAAGTTAAGTGTCGTGGACAAGACCCAGGAGAAGAGGAAGGTAAGAAGGTCCAGGAAGACCAGCCTAATTTTCCTATGAGGTCTCAAATGACTTTCCCAGGGAGGAGCAAGAGGCTGGCCCTGTCCCAGTCCTGCTCTTTATTCCTTGGCTGATGTCTGTGAACACTGAAATGTGGGCCAGGCCTCTGGCAGCTCCCCATTCTCACTTACCGTCAGTGGTTTTGGGCTTAATGACTTGGCTGCCTTTACTGATCCACAGGGCAGTGCTACAGCATTCAGCCCTCCAACCAAACCACTGCTCAGAAGGGACTGATAGGTGCATGGGCTTGTTGGAGAGGAACTCTGGAGGCCCCATCCATGAGCACTGAGCCAGGGGCAGCTGTGAGGCACGCGGCGAGGCTAATCAAACCAGACTCTACAGGGAAAAAATCAGATGTCAAAGCTTGGGGCTCAGGCAGTCTGGAAGGATGTGATGCATGAATTCCAGTCTCCCTCAAGGAAGAAAAAGGATGAGCTGAGTAAGCAGCCCTTGAGACTCACTGCAATTACCCTCTCCACTGTGAAGTCTTCCTCAATTCTAATTGCTCTTATTTCTTTCCAGTGTTCCCACTATTTGAACATTTTCTTATAGCTCTTATCAGAGACTACCTGGTTTCACTGTTAGTTAAGTAAATACTTATCTTTCCCATTAAACCATGGAGGCAAACACTGTGGTATATCTATCCTAGAGGAAATCCCCGGAGCTTGAACACGTCTTTGTACAATGTTTACATTGAATTGGAAGCTATTCCAGTCACCTTTCCCAGAAGGGACCAACTAAAGTCTGTCTCCAAACCCAGCTTAGACCACTTTTTCTCCCTTAGTTGCACACGGATGTAGTGGCAAGGATGATGCATCCTCAGAGGTATGTAGTACTTGGCCTGGAAAGGACCCCAGTGAATGTCTATCAACTGAATGACTTTAGAGAATGGATGACACATGGAGAAAAGTGTCTAAGAGGGGGATACAAAATGTCCTGTGTGACCCCTGCACTTTAGGCGAGTTCAGAATCAGAGATGGAGCTTGTTGCAACAAAGGAACGTTTGCATCAACAGGCCTTTGGACTGAAATTGGCCCAGGACATCCTAGTGAGGATAATAAGAACAAAGGATTGGACTCAGACAGGTTTGGGTTGGGATCTGGGTCTTCCGTTTACTAACTATACGACACCAAAATTCAGCTGTAAAGTGGGGACAATAGTGCCCACATCATAGGGCTACGGGAAAGATTAAACGAGATAGCACTGGTTACATTCTCACACACTGCTTGGTACCAGTCGGTGCTCAGTCAAGGTCACTGGGATAGGCGTGGTGGTCCAAGGTGTTCAAGGGTGCAAGGCACCTAGAGGCAGAGAGAAGAGGTGGAAAAGACCATCTATTTTCAGTCTCTCCTTTCTGCAGAGAAGTTCAGGAGACAATAGAGGCATCTGAACTCATGTGGCATTTTACAACATCTATTTGCCCTGCAGCTTCCTCTTAAGGCTCTCCTGGGACGTGGAACCAAGAAAGTTCCAAAGCCTCAGTTTAGTACAGCAAGATGATGGAGGCTGACACTGGATAAGCCAACAGATCTCAGGGCCCCTCTGTAGACCTACAAGGACCACCTTATGAGTATTGGCTGGAAGAGACACTCTTACTGAACTGTTACTGGTTGGCCTCTCATGAGCTGCTATCTTGCAGTTCTGATGGAACATGTTTCTTTTTGTTCTCATCAGATCTAGTATGAGTCCTGGTTGAAGGGGGTAAAGATAGAAACAAATATATGAAAGATCAAGAACTGTGTTCCCCCTTCCCTCCTCATCTGTACGTCAGCCATGACACATGTATTAGTGTGCCCATTCTAAAGATGATGAAATGGGCCAAGTGAGTAAGAAGGTTGACCACGGGAATAGGTCCATAGTTCAGACCCAAGGCCCATGCTCTGCTTCAGGAAGAGGAATCTTCTCTGCCTGGTTCTGCAGTCTATTCTCTTTTCCATAGGCTCCTTTGGGCCAGAAATGTTGGTGCCAGTGTGGAGGGTCTCTACCATGACCTTGTTAATATCACAGAAACCCAAACTGAGAAATAGATTAGTTGGTAGGGCCTGTTGGAGAGCAAATAAGTGCATAAATTACCTTTTATTTGAGCAAGAATAAACTCCCCAGCATGCCGTGGTTTCCCCACCTGCATCCCATCCCCTTCCTCACCCCATTGGTCACCTATGCTAAATGCCCCAGCAATTCCATCCTGCTCTAGTCCACCAACTGCTGGGACCCTTCTATGCCTCAATGCTTTTGCTTATGGGATACTCTTCTCCTGCTTCTCTCTCAAAGCCTTCCCTGATTCTCCCTCTTATAAGATAGTCATTGCTTCTGTCTTGATTGCACTGTGGGATTTTACTTTTATTTACTTATTTATTTAAGTAGGCTTCATGCCCAACATGGTGCTTGAACTCACAACCCCAAGATTAAGAATCACATGACTGACTGAGCCAGCCAGGTGCCCCTAGGGGATTTTACTTTATATAGGTGACCAAGTGAGACACAGAAAGGCCAAAGCCATTGAAAGAATTTATTACTTACTGTTTCCAAGAGAAAAGGGCATACCGTACCACCTGGGAAAGGACTGGCGCCAATCAGAAGACAGAGAGATAAGGGAAACACCTGCCCCAGAGCCTTTACTATGTTTTCCAGGGGAAGAAAGGGGTGAGACAGGGTAAACAGCTTAGGATTGGTAGTCTGAATAATGCCAGCATGCTCTGAGCTAGGTAGGTAGTGTCCAGTTGCCCGATGCCTGGCCCTCAGGTGGTGTAAAACAGGGGTTTGTTTATTGGCTCAGTGGGTGAGGGCTGGATAAAGGAGGTTGTTGGAGGGTATGGACTCAGGATTGTTGGTTTGCATATGAAAGCTGTGTTCCAAGGTGAGTTGTTCAAGATTTCTAAGTATCAGTTAACCCTGGAAGGGCCGTCTCTCCCCAACCAGCAAGGCCCTTAAGATGTCAAATCATTATAAGATACATAAAATAAAACACATATCTAATATCCCTTCCTCTTTGCCCTAGAGATGCTTCCATGGCCAAACTCAGCACACTACTGGCGATTTTGTCATTGCAGTTTATTTAATGCTTATGTTCATTGCTCAGCCTTGAGCTCATCAGAATCAGGGTCTGAGTCTCATTCATGTTCATGCTTTCCGCATCTGGCAAATGCCTACCACCGATGTATGTTTAATACAGCAATTCTAAGACCTGGCTGCTCATTAGAATCCCATGAGAAGCACTTTGAAAATACTGATGTCTAGGCCTTACCCTCATAGATTCTGACATAATTCATCTGGGATGTCTGGATTTCCACTAACTTCTTGAATTTCCTGGGAGGAATTTCCAGAAGGATATCAAGGTTGTGGTTCCAGATGTGGTCATTTAAAACAGCAGGAAACCTAAGTCCTGAAAGCCAGGGACTTGCCCTGGTCTTGATCACCTGTTACAGGAGCTTCAACTGCCCATTCTAGTAGAACATTACCTGCTGAAAACAGTCTACACAGCCTTGGGAGCTCCTGGGCTTGAACAAGTGTTGTTCATTCTTCTGAGGCTCCAGGTCACACTCGTTGGAGAAGAGGTTCTTGCTTCACCCCAAGTAAGATTGCCAATCCCACCTCTGTCTCGGTGTCTGTGCCTTTTGCTCTATACTTGTTTGTGTCTATCTGGGACTCTGGTCTCAATGGTTTATCTCTTTATTCTTCCACAGCCTTCTCTTTGTGTATCCCTGCTGCCTCTCTGCCTGTCTCACAGTGTATCCTGAAAGGTAGGAGAAATGGTAAGAGAATCGTCTCCATCTCCATGATTTCTGCTCTTTACTTTAGAATGCTTGGAAGAGGGAATGTGGGAAAACCCACCCATTCTTCTTTTCCTATTCTTACGCACTCCTTATGTTAGCTGCTCCCTGGAACTTCCTGGAACTTTCCCCAACTGCCTCCCCAACGGCCAACTGCTGCCTCCTCTCCTGGCACTCCAGGAACCTCTCCCAAAACTCCCATACTCTCAACACTGGCCGACCCTGATCGCCTTAAGGGCCCAATCTGTGGGGCATCCTGGAGGGAACTTGCTCCCCACCTTGTCCAGCCCAGAAACCTGCCAAGAGTTCTCACCTCCCTGCAACCACCACACAAAAGTTCCCACACTGCTCTGGGTAAGTGATTGGGGCTCTTCACTCTGGTCGGTGGGAGGCAGAGACTTTCCATAAGGACCAGCCAGCCAGCCAGAGACAGAGAGAATGAGAAGTTCTCAGGGATGAGAACAGTGGCCTAGAGAATTTAAGAGAATTAGTGTTTAGGGCATATTTCTGATTTCTTTACCCTTGTATGATTTGTAGCCATTACTCATGGCATTTCTCTATGCTTATGTTTAAGCATCAAACAGTTCTCTAACTTTCCCAGAAAGGACTCCTTGGCATATTTCTTGCTACTAGAGTCCTGGACTGGGATTAGTGTTACTGATTTCAGTTCATATAGGCCTTACTTCTAACAGATTTAGGAAGTTTCTTTCCTTTGTGAGGTCCTGATTTCATATCCAAATAATTCCTCTGTCTTCTCATGTGAAGACATGTGGGCAGAACCAGAAATCCTATCTGTGCACAAAAGGAGGAGAGGGGAGTAAATACGCAGCTCCAATGGGCTCTATACTCAATGCTCACCTCCATGAGGATAGACAGAATATTCATCCGTCTGAGGATGATATGGCAGCAAATGAACCTGGAAAATTCTACCATTTCATAGCATATCTGGGCCCTTCCATTCTGTGGATGTTATGTATCATTAATGCACACATCATATGGCGGAGGCAGTGGGCTTATTAGGTCAACAGTTGGCTGCTGAGACCAACAAGCTTGGGGTTCCCAGAGAGGAAACTTCATAACCCTGAAGTGGCCAAAGCCCCCAGCTTCTGGTTGGAGGTCAAGGGCCAGGGCTGGGCCTCTCTCGACACTCTCTTAGTCTCCTCACTCTTAGGAAATGTAACTGATAGAAAATTCAGCTCTGGAGCTCTCTCTGCCACTGCCCCCATGCCCCACCCCCATCAATACCACCAGTTCCTGCATTTTCTGTTTATAAGTTAAAGATCTACAGTTCAAAATGTGACTAGAAGGAGAGCAAGTATTTCTTAAAATAACAACAAAAGAAGTCACATTCTGATACTTTTACATTCCAAGACAATTTCCACATTGGTCATCTGAAACCAAAGGTGCATAAAAAGCAACATCTTCTAGTTGAAAACTAACAGACTTTGGGAGACTTTGTGGTCCTTTCTTACTCTTTACATATGAAAGACAACAAAAGGCCAGAATATTTTGTTTGCAACATATTATTTTTTAATGTGCCTGCTTGATTATTTATTAAGTGTCTATTAAAAGTACTGTGGGGGGAGGGTTCAGAAACAATTGGCGTGCTCACAGGATGAAAATATCTGTGCAGAAAACTAAAACAGAAGGAAGATATCACTGAATACTTTAAGGGAGGAACAAACGGTTCTCCTGAAACTGAAGTGAGACACAGATTAAATTAGTGGAGGTGGAGGTGTGGTCTTTAGGAGGCCTACGTCCACCTCACCCTCCCTTATTTCCTTCTTTCTTTAAATGGTACTAGAGCACCTGCTGTTTCTCAGGCACTGTGCAAGGTGCCAGACCGCAGCACTTCACAGGACACCTGTGGCTCTTCCTCCATAAAGGTAACAGTCTACTGGTAGATAAGTACAAGTAAATAACAAATAAAAAGGGCCTGATATATACTATCACGGTGGAAGTGTTACAAAGACTGTATGTGGATAGGAGAGAATATCTAAGAAGGTTCACTGAAGGAAGGTTCACTGATGTTTAAATAACACTTGAAAGATAAGCACAAGTTAGCCATCTCATCATGGGGTGGGAGAGAATGGCTCTTCTTGCAGAAAGAACAGCTTGTACAAAGGCCTTAGGGTCAGAGAGAGCACAGCCAATTGGGAATATGGAAAGTAGTCTACACAGGCTGATCAAGTGGTCTATATGGTGAGGAGAATGGATTAGGTCAGCATTTCCAAAGTGGGCTTTATAAGTCACTGGTTCCTTGGGGTGTGGGGGGGCGGTTAGGGGGCACACTAAAATATATATAAAATTTACCATTTTAACTCTGTAAGAGTAGACTTCAATGGCATTTAATTACATTCACAATGTTGAACCTTTATCACCCTATGTATTTCCAAAACATTCATTACCCCAACATAAAATCTGTAACCATTAAGCAATAACTCCTTATTGTCAGAAAATAAGTTTCCATTGCTTAAGCTACCAGTCTGTGATATTTGGCTATGGCAGCACTGACAAACTAAACATTCGTCTTGTTCCAGATCTTTGGGACAATTTTTGAGTCTTTCACCATTGAGTATGATGTTAGCTATGGGTATTCCACATATGGCCTTTATCATATTGAGGCTGTTGAGTTTCTATCAAGTTTTTTATGTTTGTTGAGTGTTTATCAAGAGAGTTGTTGAATTTTGTTAAATGCTTTTTCTGCATCAAGTGAGATAATCATGTGGATTTTTTCCTTCAGTCTGTCAGTGTGGTGTATTATATTGGTTGATGTTCATGTGTTGAACCATTCTTACATTCCAGGAACAAATCTTACTTGGTCATGTTGTATAATCCTGCTAATGTGATTCTGAATGCAGTTTGCTAGAGTTTTTACCTTAATATTGGTAAAGGATATTGGTCTTTAGCTTTCCTTTCTTGTAATATCTTTGTCTGGTTTTGGTATTAGAGTAATGTTAGCCTCACAAAATGACTTAAGAAGTATTCCCTCTACTTTAATTTTTTTAGTTTGTAGAGACATGTTTTTATTCCCTTTTTATTCCTTTTTGGTATATTCTATAAGTATATTTTGTGGATATCATGAGCATCATATATAACAACTTAAAATTATAACAGTCTAATTTGAATTGATACCAACTTAACTTCAATCACTAAAGACAGGTATACTCCCCTACTTTATGTTATTGATGGCACAGATTACATTTTTATAAATCTGTACACTAACAAAGATTTATAATTACTTTTGTGCATTTGTCTTTTAAATTTAATATTTTTTAAAAGTGGGGTTACAAAGCGAAATGTACTGGCTTTTCTGTTTGCCCATATATTTACCTCTACCTGCGATCTTTATATCTTAACCTAACATCAAGTTACTCTCTAAGGTCTTTTCATTTCAACCCAAAGGACTCTTACTAGCATTTTTTTGGGGGGGGGAGAGGGGGCAGGGAATTTCTAGTGGCAATGAATTCCCTGCTTTTGTTTAACTGGTAATGTCTTACTATCTCCTTCATTTTTTAAAGGACATTTTTGCTGGATATAGAATTCTTGATTGACAGATTTCTTATTTAAATATTTTAAATACAGTTGACCCTTGAATAACATGGGTTTGGCCTATATGGATCCGCCTATTTGTGGATTTTTTCTTTTCCTTGTGGTTTTCCTAATAACATTTTCTTTTCTCTAGCTTACTTTATTGTAAGATTACAGTATATAATACATATAACATCGAAACTATGTCTTAACCAACTGTTTATGTTATAGATAAGGGCTCTAGTTAACAGTAGGCTACTAGTACTTAAGGTTTTTTGGGGGGTGGGCAGGACCAAAAGTTATATGCAGATATTTGACTGCATGGGGGTCAGTGCACCTAACCCCTCTGTTGTTTGAATGTCAACTGTGTATCATCCCAATGTCTTCAGTCCTCCAAGGTTTCTACTGAGAAATCAGTTGTTATCTTACAGAGGATACCTTGTACATGACATGTTCCCTTCTCTTGCTGCTTTCAAGATTTATTTTTTGCCTTTTAACAATTTGATTAGGTGTCTTGGTATGAGTGTCATTTATTTCACTTGGTGTTTCTTGAACTCTTTGCATTTGCAGATTCATGTATTTAACTAAATTTGGGAAGCTTTTGGCCATTATTTCTTCAAATAATCTTTCTGCCTCCTTCTCTCTTTTCTCTTTCTAGAACTCTCATAATGCATACACTGGTCTACTTGATTGTATCCCATAGGTCTCTTAAGCTCTGTTCATTTTTTTCATTGTTTTTTCTTTCTGCTCCTGATCCTAGACTCAATAATTTCAGCATTCTTATCTTTAAATTTATGGATTCTTTTTTCCCCCTGCTCAAATAAGCTATTAAACCCCTCCAGTAAATTTATCATTCAATTATTTCATTTTCCAGCTCTATAATTTGTTTTGTTCCTTTTTATAATTTCTATACTTTGTTGATATTCTGATTTTGTTCATATACTGTTTCACTGTATTCCCAATTTCCTTTAGTTATTTATTTATGTTTTCCTTTAGCTCTTTGAGTGTATCTAAGACAGTTGTTTTATTTTATTTTTTTAAACAACCCCTTTTTTATTTTTATTTTTTTAATGTTTTTTATTTATTTCTGAGAAAGAGAGAGAGAGAGACAGCGTGAGCAGGGGAGGGTCAGAGAGAGAGGGAGACACAGAATCTGAAACAGGCTCTAGGCTCTGAGCTGGTGGCCAGCACAGAGCCTGACGTGGGGCTCGAACCCACGAACTGCGAGATCATGACCTAAGCCAAAGTCAGACGCTTAACCAACTGAGCCACTCAGGCATCCCTAAGACAGTGTTTTAAAGTCTTTAATAAGTCTGATATGTGAGCTTCCTCAGGGACAGTTTATGTCGCCTTATTTTATTCCTTTGAATGGGCTATGTTTTCTTGTTCTTTATGTTTTTTTTTTGTTATTGTTGAAAATTGGGTATTCAAAAGAAGCAACCTCTTTCCCCAGTCTTTGCAGACTGGCTATGTGCCAGAGAAGACCTTCACTGATTAGCTGGGCATGCTCTGGATCCAGGGATAAGCCCAAGATGAGAACTGAAGATCTCCTTTGTTTTTTTTTTTTTTCCTGAGTATGTATCTTGCCTGGACATGAATGTGGCTTTCTCAATTCCCCCATATACACAGCTTCTTTTACATGTTGTAATTTCCCCAAGAATCTCACCCTAGCTTCTTTTGGGGGCCTACATTGTCCTTTAGATGTCTCCATTAATAATCTCTCGCTCCAAGTATCTGCAGATCTGTAGTCTTCTGGCAGCTTTCATAGGCAATACCCATTCCTTATCCTTCCTGGGATCTGAGTTGGCAAAACAGAGACCAGAACTTCAGGCAATCCCTAGACAGATTAGAACACTGCAGTAAGGCTTGCTTTGTTCCCTCTGATTTGAGAGGGCTTCAGCATCCTCCAAATCAAGACTGAATTATGCTGGAGACAATGTAGGAACAAAGACAGTGAAAATGGCATGAATTTCTTACCATATTGATGGCAACTTTTTCTTGATTGAGAATTCACTTGGTTGCTCTTGATCTTTGACTGTTTTCCAGTGCTTGTAGCTCAGCCAGCCTTGGGAGTTTTATTTGTTTTGTTGGTTGGCTGGTTGGTTTGGTTTTGGGTTGTGTGTGCATTTGTGTGTTTTCAAGTTTCCATGGATGAATGAGAGCTTGGAGCTTCCCAGTTCATCATTTTGCTGATGTTACCTGGACTGTTTTTTCTTTAAACAACTTTATTGAGATATATTTCATGTACAACACAGTTTACCAAATTGTACAGTATGATTTAAATATGTATAATTTAATGCTTTTTAAAGTTTGTAAGTCTGTGGTTTTTAGTATATTTACAAAAATGTGCAGTCATCACCACAATGTTATAACATTTTCATCACCTCCAAAAAAAACCCTATACCCCTTAGCTATCACCCCCATCTCCCTTATTCACTCACCTACCACCCCCAGCCCTAAGCAACCACTAAACAATTTTCTGCCCCTATATATTACTGTTTTGGACATTTCATATTAAAGGAGTCATACAATATGTGTTCTTTTGTGACAAGCTTCTTTCACTTAACACAATATTTTCCCAATTACCCTGCCCCAGGGTCTGTAGAGGGCACATGGAACTGAGAAGGTAAGTGGGAGTGGGGAGCAGCAAGGGTACACAGTGAGGCAGGCAGACTGTGTTGGAGTTATATCCAGCAACTACAACGTGAAGATAAGGAGGATGAAACAAAAGATGAATAATAGAAGCAAATATTCGTGGGAAACTAAGCACCAGCGAGAAGGAAGTCAGAATAAGTAAAGAAAAAGGACAGTGGTCAAGGATTGGAGTTCAGAATAAGATGAAAGACTGGGTGTTGTGAGAATAACAAAGTGAGAGAAAAAGAAGAGGTTGTTATCAGAATAACTGCTTGAATTCAAGAATTTAAGCATGGAATTGTTTTCAGTGATGACAGTGTCCAAGAAGTTGCCATCAGAAAAGAGCCTGGAGAGGAGGGCAGAGAAGGTGTTGGAAGAGGTGTCTCCATGGATATAGATGTCACCCAGGGTTGATATCAGGACTTGGAACAGGGGGAAAGTTTCCATGCCAATTAACAATGTCTTCAGTGAGCAAGGAGTGATAGGAAGGCAGATAACACCAATTAGGATTGATTCAGATGGAGTAAGCCTCAAGAAGTGTAGATTTCGACAAGAGGACAAAGGAGTCATGGTATAGAAACAGCAATGGAGAATGGAGTGCTAGTCAATCTTACCTCCTAACCCCCAGTCATGTTGGGGGTGGGAAACTGAGCGTTCCACACTTCGGAGAACTTCGAGAGAAGCCACTTTTCAAGGGCCAGGGAGATTCTGGTTATGGCAAGAGGTGGAGGTGAAGGGATATCAATGGGGAAAGCAAAGTCTTTTCAACAAATGATGTTGGAACAACTGGATAGCTGCATGCAAAAGAATGAAGTTGGATATTTGCCTAACACAACATAAAAATTAACTCACAACAGATTGATGATGTAAATGTAAGAGCTGAGATCAGAAAACTCTTAGAATAAAACATAGGGGAAACCCTTCATGACACTGGATTTGTGATAATTTCTTGGCTATGACACCAAAAGCATATACAACAACAAAAGAAGAGATAGATAAATTGTACTTCACTGAAATTAAAAAAACTTTTGTGCATCAAAGTACACCATCAAGAAAATAAAAAGACAACGCATAGAATGAGAGAGAATATTTACAAATCAAAAATCTGATGAAGGCCTATGGTTTTTGGCACCAATTCCAATGTGTGAGTTTTTTCCTCTACATCAGGCAATTCTCTAATACTAGCTGGGTGTCCTACAGTTCAAGTCAACTCTGACACTATTTACCTGGAGATACCATTAGATCCCACAGGATAAGGGCTTAGTGCTACAAGACTGTTCCCTTATCTTCAGGTGCCAATTGTAAGTCCAGACTGTTACCTGAGCATCTGGCTTACAAGCTGTAGATTAGAGCTTCCAACAACCACCTCCTTGGACTCAATTAATTTGTTAGAGTGGCTCAGAGAACTCAGAGAAACATTTAACTTACTAGATTACTAGTTTATTACAAAAGGATGTAGCTCAGAAACAGCCAGATGGAAAAGATGCATAGGTCAAGGTATGTAAGAAAGGACACAGAGCTATGCTCTCTTGAGTTTTATGCTTTCCCCAAATCTCCAAGTGTTCATTAACGTGGAAGCTCTCCTCACCCCCATCCTTTTGAGTTTTTAATGGAGGTCTCATTACATAGGTATGATTGACTATATCACTATACATTGATAATTGATTCCACTTCCAGCTCCCCTCCCCTCCCTGCAGGTGGAGAGGGGAAATTAAAAGTCCCAAACCTCCAATCATATGGCTGATTTCATTAGCAACCAGACCCCATCTTTTTAGGTGCTTTCCAAACATCACCTCATTACCCTATAATTAGGTATGGTTGAAGAGGGTTGTTATGAATGTCAAGACATCTTTATCATTCTTATCACTTAGGAAATTCCAAGGGTTTGAGGAGCTCTGTGCAAAAGAGTGAGATGAAGACTAAATATATATTTTTTATAAATCACGGTGTCTAATATCCTAAATATATAAAGAACTTGTATAACTCAACATTAAAAAGAGAACCCATTTGAAAAGTGGCAAAGGATTTGAATGAATATTTCTCTAAGGAAGATACATAAATAGACAAAAAACTCATGAAAAGATGTTCTACATCATTAATCATCAGGGAAATACAAATTAAAACCACATGTAATACCACTTCATGCCCACTCAGATCATTATAATAAAAAAGAAACAATAATGAGTGCTAGTGAGGATGTGAAGAAATTGGAACCTTCCTTGCTAGTAGAAAGGTAAAATGTAATGGCCACTTTGGAGTTGCTCAAAACATTATACATGGAATTGACATATGAGCCAACAATTCTACTCCTGGGCATAACTCAAGAAAGCATATTTCCACACACACAACAATGTATATAAATGTTTATAATAGCATCGTTCATAATAGCCCCAAATAACCCAATGTCCATCAACTGATGAGTGGGCAAATAAAATATGACATATCCATACAATGGAATATTATTCAGCTATAAATAGTAACGAAGTCCTGACACCATGGATGAACCTTGAAAACATGCTAGGTGAAAGAAGCTGGTCACAAGAGAACATGTACACAGGCGGTCCTTGAACAGCGTGGGTTTGAACTGCATGGGTCTACCTATATGTGATTTGTTTACAGTACAGGCCTAGTAGTATTTTCTCTTTCTTATGATTTCCTTAATAATGTTTTCTTTTCCCTAGCTCACTTTACTGTAAGAATACAGGAGAGATAATACAAATAACACAAGATATGTGTTAATTGTTTATGTTATCAGCAAGGCTTCCAGTCAACAGTAGACTTTTGGTAGTTAAATTGGTGGTGGGGGGAGTCAAAAGTTATACACAGATTTTCAACTGCACAAGGGATTGGCTTCCCTAACTTCCATGTTGTTCAAAGGTCAACTGTAGTACGATTCCATTTATGTGAAACATCCAGCATAGGCAAATCCTCAAAGGTAGAGAGAGTAGATTAGTGACTCCAGGGACTGGGAGAGAAAGGAATGGAGACTAATTGCTAATAGGTTCTGCTTTGGGGCTTCTTCTGGGGGTGATGAAGATGTTCTGGAATTAGGTAGTGATGATGGTTGCATTACTTTGTGATGATTGTACAATCTTTCATGATTTCTATACTAAAACCATTGAATTGTACATGTTAAAATTTTGACATGAATTTTATGGGGTCAGGATCTCAATTTCTTAATGAAAATTAAAGGAAAAGAGTGAGAGGGAATTCAGTTACTAGAGTTCAGAGATTCCAGAGGGCATACGTGGAAAGGTGTAGGAGGGAGGGAAAGCATGAGTGTCTGTCTGGATGGAGAGGGAAGGTGACATCTGGGCAGTGATGGGGGTGGGTGGTGTTAGGCACGGGAAGCCTGAAGGGATAGGAGGCAGGTCAACAGTCCCAGGAGCACTGGCCCAGCAGATCTCTGGATTGGAAGGGCCAAGGCATCTCAGGAAGCCAACCGCCTCTGCCTACCTGATAGTGTTGGGATGTAGTCTCAGCCCTGGTGACTAAGGGAAGAAAAGGGGGCTCCCAGGGTGGCCACCTCGGGATCTGGATATGGGAGTTTCCAGAAATAATGCAGTTGACGAAAACAGGCTGGCAATGGAAAGAGACACAGTGCCTTCCTGGGCTTGAACGTGGTTCCTAGAGTTTGGACTCCATGTTTGAAGTGAAGTCCTGTGACTCCCCAAGAGTTAGATCAGATTTGAAAATGCCGAGAACCACTGCACTCTGTCAGATCTCTTTGGGAAAACAAGCCAGAGAAGGTTAGATAAATAAGCAAAAGGGATCCAGGGCTAGGGGCCAACTTGAGTGGTTATTTCCTGCTGATGTTTATTGAGTTAGAAGCTATTAAGTGAAAATAAGACTATCAGGAACAGAGGTGGCAGGTTTGTCAGGCATTCAAATGGTAATTTATTAAACCTCTACACACTCCAGGCACGGTGCTGGTAATGCGGGATGCAGACTCAGTACAGCCTCCAAGAAGCTTGTAGATTGACGGGCAGGGGAGCCATAAGCAAATCTCTAAGCAAGTAACCACAAAAGAATTCATTGCAAGCATATAAGAACAAGGAAAGGAATGAGGAGCTATGATTCTATATAACAGGAATCTAATGGAAGCTAGCGGTCAGGACATTTCTCTGAAGAAATGGCATTTCGACTATCCACCAAAAGGGGGTGGGGGTGGGAAGTGAGGGTGGTGCAGAGGAAGACTCTGGGACATGAAAGAGCTGGAGGGATGAGCTGGAGTTAAACCTCAAGCAGCGCAGAGTCGAGTCACAGCTAGAGAAGCCGAAACAGCCAGATCATGCAGGAAGGGGAGATTCTGGGCTTCGTTCCAGGAACACAGGGAAAGAGGGGGGACAACTGGGGGGAAAGAGGGACGACAGCAAAGCTCCAAGAAGGGGCAGTGGAGGAGAGTGGTTAATGGTTAAGAAGCAAGTAGTCTGGGGGCAGATGGCATGGGTTCAAATCCCAGGTCTGCCACTTACAACCCATGTGACCACAGTCCAGGTTAGCTGACCTCTCTGTACCTCAGTCTCCTCCTTTGTAAAATGGGATAAGACTAGCACCTACTTCAAAGGATTGTATCATGAGAACTCAATGATAAAAGCTTGGCGCACACTGAGTAAGGAAGCATTGCTGACCCGAGTAGGCTCTGCAGGAGTACCCCTACCCCGGGGACCCTTCCTCCGCCAGACAGCCATCTTTTTTGGTACTGGCATTCAGAAAAGTTTCGGTTTCCCTGGTGGCTGCCACTTTGAAGATCAGACTCTCTTGGCCTTCGAAGACCATTCTGGAAGCATTGTCTTTGTGGCTCTGGCTCTCCTGTAAGCTCCATGAGAACAGGGACCATGCTGTCCCTACATCATGGAGCGGACACAGGGCCTGACACATGGGAGGCACCCAGTACCTGATAGAGAAATGGATTGGGAATGCATCCATCACTGAGCATTCCATTGGTGAGGGCCATTCCCTCACTGAGGGCCTTACATAATTTTTTTGATTCCATTCTCACAGCCATCTTGTGAGGAGGCTACCAGGAGACACCTTCAGTAAGGAAGATCTTGGGAGTGAGTCCTCTGTGGGGGAACTGTAGTCATACATCAGGGACTCTAATTATTGAGAAATGTGTTTAATGTATAGCCCCAAAGAAGGGCTTTTGGCTAGAAGTTGGGATCCTGGACCCAGGAACTCCAGTGGAAGGCCAGCTATGCTGAAATAGTTTCTCTAAAGCTCGAGCTGCATAAGCTTTATAGCTATGATCCCATCTTCCTTAGCAAGACACAGGAGCAGCGGGTCATCATACTTGTTTTTGAAAGGAGGAAATGGTGCATCTTAGAGCATAGCGCCCCACCCCCACCCCAGCAGCCAGGCGGGGCTCAGAGCAGAATCCGGGAGTCCTCAGCTCCCGGCTGCTAGAACATCCCTCAGCACACCCCCACACCCCATCTCAGGGAAGATGGAGTGTAGAGCAACTGGAAAGGCTGTGGGAGAACTGCCTGTGATCTTCCCCTGCCCTCTCTGGTTCCAATCAGAGTCCCACACACAACTTCCTACAAGCGGCTCCCCCTTCCTCCCAGCCGGCCCTGCACTGGCACCATGCACACGGCTTCCTTCCCCGGCAGCCCTGCTTGCTTCTTCTCCGGAGACTATTATTTTGGGAGAGTGCTGAGTTCAGCACCGCTGCAAGGTGCAGTCAGAGGAGCCCTTCTGTCCTCAGCTGGCCCTTTGGAGCTGGCCCCGGGGCCAGGGAGGCCCTAAGTGCGGTGACCCTTCATGCACAGGGTCACTGCATCCAGCCCCCAGCCACCTGTCAGCCCCAAGGCTGTCAAGGCAGGTGGCATGGGAACTGTGGACAGGAGAAGCAGCCCAGCCCAACCCTGCTCCTGGAAAAACAACCAAGGGCTTGCTCTCGCAAGCACCCCGGAACCCCCCCCCCCCCCAGCCTGGGGTCATCGGCTTCCCAGAGTTTTCCTTAAAGCCAAAGAAGCAGGCTGGCCCACAGCCCACTGCTCACACGTGGAGCAAGTTGTGGGGGACAGGACGAGGAGCTCTGGGTGGGGCGAGAGACTTATATAAGCCCTCCTGCTTCTCAGCTTGCTCCCTGCCTTGGCAGCCGGGACTAGAGGGCGGCAAAGCGCTGCTCTGATGGAGGAGGGGCCTCAGCCAGGACTGCAAACTGAGTCCGGCTTGGAGCAGGCCCAGGTCCTCCCAAGGTATTTGTGTCCGGGTGGCAGATTAGCTGCGGGAGCCCAGGCCGCTGCACGCCCATCTTCTTCTGCTTACCAGAGGCCTCTATTCCTCCAAGTGGGTCCCCTGGGGTGGGGGCCGCAGGGTGAGAAGGGCACCCCCTGCAGAGGGCCCCGCAGCTCTAAGTGTCCCTCTGTTCCAGGCACCCATGGGTGGGACAATGAAGCTGGCCGTGGTGGCGCTGTTTCTGGCTCTCACAATAGTGGTCCCCAGAAACGTCGAGGACAGCGACACGTGTACGTACGAGGCCCTGTCTGACACCGATGCTGTCGTCTGCAAGTAAGCCTGGGTGGGGGCCCGGGAAGCAAGCGGGCAGGGGGTCTCGGGGAGGCATGTTTGCAGAACCAGGGAGCAGTGTCTCCCAAGTGGCCTTTGTGGGCGGATGGGAAATCACTGAGCCCCGGAGAGCACCTCGAGCGAGGCCAGTGTTAAGGAAAGAACTGGAGACAGGCTTCTGCCCTCCAGACGGTGGTCTCCCGGACCCAGAGGGTATATACAGATGCAGTCAGCTCCCCTTCATACCCCGGGGGGCCTCCAGACCTGAGGGGCTGGCCACACCCTCCCTGCTGGTGCCCAAAAGACCAGCAACCGCAGCCCGGAATGCTCCCTTCCCCCCAACTAAGTGGCATTTTAAAGCATAGTGGCAGTGCACAGAGGGTATGGGATCGGACCCTCTCTGTGTGAGAGGGGGCTGCATTTCAGTAAGGAGGCACTGGGAGTGTGGCCGCTCCTGCCTGCGTCAGAGCTCCGCTCTCTCCTCCCTGACTGCCCGTCTTAATTGTCCCGGGCTCATGGCTCATCCTGAGGGCTGCCCAGGCCACTCTGCGGCCAACCCCCTCTGCCAGTTGGTGACCAAGGAGGCTGGCACCCCACTGAAGCCATCAGAAATGAGAGAGGAGGGAAGAACCCTCATTTCCTACTCTGCCTTCTTGCGCACACTTGAATTCTTACAAATGTTAACTTTTAGGAAGATAAATACATGTGTTCTCTGAAAAACTTAGGTCGTTAAAACCCTTCCCTCCCCCAAAAGATAACACACCTTTTGCTCTTATCAGTACCTTTTTAAAACTCTGGACAAACAGTTCTAAGTGGAGTTTTGAGTGGGAGGAGTGAACGTGGCTGCCTCTCACGCGTGGGCTCCAGTCCGCTGGGTACCTGCTGAGCAGGACCTTCCTAGGGGCGGGCAGCCCTTTTACTCTGGTGGAGCAGAAGATCAAGCCCATGGGAGCCGGGGAGGTCAGCTGGGCCAGGCCGAGATAAGGCCCATTATGGAGTGTGCTGTGCTTCCCACGTTAACTGCAGAACTCTTAGAAAATGATCATCTGTAGTCACTGGGACGGCCAGCCTGGGCCCCAGCTGCCCGAGGCTCTGCCCTGCAGACAGCCACACACCGGTGCCCTGGGGGCCTGTGCGCTACCGCATGCCTGAGGGCTCTGGGGCACCCATTATGAGCCAGGAGTTCGCTGGTGCCCAGATGCCAGCTCATTTCGCTGTTCTCACAAACCCCCAGGTATGTATCACCATCCTCATATTGCAGATGAGGAATCACCTGAGATTAAATAACTGTCCACAGGGCTCACTCGCCAGTGGCAGGGCCTGGATCCAGCACCCCCACCCCCTTGCCTTGTCTGGCTCTACACTCAATGCTCCTTCCCCTCCCGCCTTCAGCTGCTGACCATCATTCAGGGCCTGGAGCTTCAAACTCAAGTAAAGGGGAGCTGTCTCAGTGCACTTGGGCTGCTATAACGAAATGCCAGGGCAGGGTGCCTTATCAACAGCAGAAATTTCCTCCTTCTCCTGGAGGTTGAGAAGTCCCAGATCAAGGTATCAGCAGTTTTCACGTCTGCTGAGAACCTGCTTCCTGATTCATAGACGGCTGTCTTCCCAGTGTCCTTTCACACAGTGGCTGGATGCCCCACCTCGCGATGCCATCACACCAGGGGCTGGGGTCCAGCATATGAATTTGGGGGGAGGGGCACCTGCAACTCCGTGCATTGCAGGAGGTACTGTCAGGACTCCCTGGAATCCACCAGGAGACCCCCAGCTTAAGAAACACCAACTTACCACACTAAGGTTGTATGCTAGGGAATGTCTGATTATAAACCGTCACTGCAGAAGGGGAGGTTTGTCTTTATTACCGCTGAAGATCTTTGTTGGTAGAAGATCATCACTAACTGAGAGCACATTACGGGCATGTCAGACCCCTGAGGAGAGGTAAGGATGTCCAGCGCCAGGGCCCCCTCGCCAAGAACCCTGCTCAGCTCAGGCTTCTGATCTCACCAAGAGATCCCCTCACCGCCGCCCCCCTCCCCCGCAAAAAGCCACTCCTCTCATAATTACATAGAGTCTAATAGAGAAAACAAAAATTTTTTTGAGAGAGCAAGCAAGCAAACACCTGAGCACGTGCGCAAGTCAGGGAGGGGCAGAGAGAGGGAGAGAGAGGATCTTAAGCAGACTCCACGCTCAGTGCTGAGCCTGATGCAGGGCTGGATCCCATGACCCTGGGACCATGACCTGAGCCCAAATCAAGAGTTGGACGCTCAACCGACTGGGCCACCCAGGCACTCCTGATAGGGAAATTTTGAAGTCAGGCCTTGATACCTGAGGTATTCGTCTAGAAAGGAGGAATTTCATGAACAGGGACAAGCGGTAGGAAAACACTGTTAAGGGAAAGGCTCTTCCCGAGTAACATCTTACCAACCCCTGACAAAACATGAGATTGGAGCCCAGGTACAGTCTCAGCAGAGAGAGAACGACAGTCATCTCACCCGCACCCTATGGGTGAGTCTATTCAACAACCCCCTCCCACTGCTTCCGCTCCACCAGCTGGGAAACCCCCCACTCCATCCCCCGCCCAAGCCCTCTGGCCTGAGTTGGAAGCTCCAGCCTTCAGAGGCATCTGAAGGCTGCACAAATCACCCCAAATGTGGCGGCCACTCACACTTGTTTCCCATTTGCTCCAGGCAGGGCCTGGCTGGGCAGCTCAGGCTCACTGGGGGCCACAGCCTCATCTGCAGAGTGGACTGGCTGGGGCGGGGTGGTCTGCTCCGAGCTTGCTCGTGTGGGTGTTGACAGGCCTCGGGCCCTTGCCATGTGGCCTCTCTGTGGGGCTGTTCACAAACCAGCAGATGTTTCCCGCAGAGCCAGGATCTGAGGGGCAGAGAGCCTGTGAGAGAAGCCAGAGTCTTCTTACAACATAATCTTGGAAGTGACATCCCACCACTGCTGCTCTGTTAGAATCAAGTCGCTAAATCCAGCCCCCGCTCAAGGTGGGGGGTCCCACTAGGGTGGGAGGAGCAGGAGATGGGAATCACTGGGGACATCACGCTGGCTGCCTGCCACACCCACGTCCCTGTCCCCGCAGTTCACCAACAATGAGACCCCGTGCTAGTTCCTTAACTTTCTCAGTTTACTCCTTTGGCAGATGAGAATAATGATAACAGCCACTTCGAGATGCTGTACGAAATGAAATAATGCCCATAATGCCCTTGCTGCCCCCATGCAATGTGAGACAGTAACCACGCTGGGACCAGAGCCCCCTGCCTCCCCCCCACCCTCTCAGGTGCCTCTTGGTCTTGTGAAGTTGACCAGGAAATGTCCCAGATCTGGGGATGGAGACGGAACGTGTCCCGTGTGAAGTACCCCATGAGCAGGAAGGGCGCTGCAGGAGAAGGGTGCACGTTCTCAGGCGTATTCTTACTAAATTCGATTTCTGATTCATTTCATCTCAGGTCTGTCTGGATCTTTCTTTAGGCTGAAGTGATCATCTGTTAGTTTTTTTAATGTTTACTTATTATTGAGAGAGAGAGAGAGAGAGAGGAGAGAGCCTGCAAGCAGGGAAGGGGCAGAGACAGGGAGACACAGAAGCAGGCTCCAGGCTCTGAGCTGTCACCACAGAGCCCGACTCACGAACCGTGAGATCATGACCTGAGCCAGAGCTGGACGCTTAACCAACTGAGCCACCCAGGTACTCCAATCATCTGTTAGTTTTAATCATTGACGAATTTGATCATTGTTATTAATCAACTTTGTGTCACTCACAAATCGAATAAATTTGCCTTTTGTGTCTGGATCCAAGCCTTTGGTAGAACTGCTGCATGGAACAGAGACCCTTACATCCCCCCCTCCCCCAGCATGGCCTGCTGTGTGGAGCAACATGTAGTTTTCAGATGCTGGGCTGGCAGCGCCCTGTGGTGTGACAGGGGCTGGGGGCAGGGACCTAATCCCAGGTCCCCTGGCACCTACCCTTTAGGCCTACTCACCAAACATCAGCTTGCTGATTTTGCTTAACTGTTTAAACATTTGCAGCAATTCTACCAGGATAAAACGAGGAGACCCATTCGTTCCCTGGGGAGGCGTCTGTGTTCTTCTGTGTCCCTCCCCCCTGCCCCTTGGCCTTCCCCACTTCCGGGCTATGTGCTGACTCTCCATCTCTCTGCCAGTGGGGGGGTCCCCTCTCTCAGGCCACCTGGCNGGCGTTAGAATGTTGCTGGGAAGAAAGATGAAAACCCGCCCTCTAAAGCTTGTTCAAAAGCCACTAAAACCATGGCATCCAAAAAGAATTACTGTAAACTTGCCAAGAGGTAAAAGACACAAGTGTGCTGAGCAAACTGGAAGTTCAGCTAACTGGCCTGCGGCTGGCATCGGGGCTGCTGGCCCACAGAGGCGTCCTGTGTCCACTCAGTGTTGCAGCCTCTGGCCGCCTGAGCCCAAGGCAGGACCCCTCAGGAGCCACTGGAAGGGTGGGATGGGAGGGACGTGTAGGGCTTCCACTAGGAGGCAGTCCTTGCCTTTCTCCTGGGGCCAGAACTCAGGACTACTCCTCTAGATCTACTCCCCCATTATATTCTCCCTGGGTCTCCTTCAGGCAATACCCAGCGAGGGAATCATGGCCAGCTCTGGGTGACCGCTGGCAGACTGTGGAGCTGCTCAGCCAAGCTGGACTTCTGGCAAGGCTAGGAGCTCACTCCTTCTCTGTGGGTGAATCTTCTTAACCAAATGCACCATATAGAGACCCTGGGTCTGGTGATATAAAGTGACAGAAGGACAGACAGGAAGATCAAGGGTGTGTGTGTGTGTGTGTGTGTAAGTGTGTTTAAATATCTATTTGATAGCCTGGTTTACATCCCTGAGGTTCAGATACAGGTGAGCCCTCAAGGTGAACCCTGATGAAGTTATGGGATCAGCCCTTTCAATGAACCCAATTCTCAGAGCATTTGTGCTATTCAGGCCTTCTTTGCAGGGAAAAAGTCGATAAATGGGTTCATACTACTATCTTAGTGACCAGATATTTTACTCCCCTAGGAGATATTTGCATTTTGAAAGTGCAGGGAATGGTAGGTGGAGCACCTAGGTTACTGGGCGATGCTTGACCCAAAGACGTGAATTATTTAACTACTGGTGAGGTGTGCAGACATGCAGAGGATCTTGATTGTGTAGGGTTGACGAATGTCTGTGCCCGTGAAGAAGGCTGTGCTGACTTGCTATATATAAACCTTTATGTGAATAGAACATTCCTGAAAAGCAGTGTGCAAATATTGTCCTAATAAACTCAATCCTACTTTAATGACACGGACCAGGGTTGTCTAAGGATGCTATGCTCTTTTTTGAGAAGTAAACACAAATGAGAGTTAACACTCTCTGACCACTGACGACTTGTTGGCTCTGTTGTAAACATCGATCACCTACTTCACCCCTCACACTAGCGCTGTAAGTAGGTACTATCAGTGTCCCCATTTTACAGGTGAAGACACTGAGTCACCAAGAGGTCAAGCACACCCGTCACACTAGTTAGTGACCACAACTAGTTAGTAGCAGGCCTAGAATTCCATCACACTTGACTTTGCATTTCCAATGGTGCTAGACTGAGGCTTTGAACCCGCCAGACTCCACTAGAAGTCTGTCCTGGGCTGACCATCTCCTTCTCTCCACAGGGGCCTTCAAGTTTTCTACCCAGAACTGGGGAACATTGGCTGCATGTTTGTTCCTGACTGCAACAACTACAGGCAGAAGATCACCCACTGGAATGAGCCCATAGTCAAGTTCCCTAGGGCCTTGGAGGTAAGTGAGCAAACCTGGCCTGGAGGAGGAGGGCTGTGGGTCCTGGTTTCCCTCTGAGATTGCTCATTTGTGTGACTTGAAGCAAAGCCATCTGGGTTGGGTCTAGTCGTGCCAGGTGGCTGACGCCATAGGATGTGCCTGCCTCAGAGCAGCCCCATGGCCTTAGGAGGGTGGAGTGGGTTGGAGGGCTGCAGACCAGAAGCTTTAGTGGGACTCTAGGGCAGCTCTGCCCTGGTCTTTCCCTCCTCCTATAGCCCTGAGCCACAGAGCCTGGCTCGTCAGTGTATATGGAAGCCACTGATGTATGCTTTGAAGTCAGCAGGGAAAAGGAGGAGAGACGGGGTGTAGGGAGTCCGTCTCAAGGTGTGAGGTGGTTGGGCTTTTAGAACGATCTTCTGAATGGGGAGGAGCTCAATGGCAATGGGAAGTGCTTCCCACGTAGCAAACCAAGCAGAGGAATGCTCCTTGACGCCATTGTCACGGTATGAAACACACTGAAACATTTGCTTAAACTTGTCTGAAATAGAAGATTGAAGCACTTTTAGGAATTGGAAATAACTATTCTTTCCGCTAGGAAATGGTTAGTACTATCTTGCTCTGGAAGCTTCCCTTCGTTTGGGGATGTAGTAAGCCTGGGGACTGTGGCTGCCGCTCCTTGTGGCCACACCGTGTCCTGGCGGAGCTGCTCCAGTGTTTCAATCACCGTTTCTTTCTTCCTTGACTTGTGCGTTACACCGAGCCCCCACAGTGTCAGGAGAGGAGGTCTTGCTTTGCCTGCTGTGTTTTAGTAGGAGATGCCAATATCAACCTACATAAAAGGACTGTGATGTGTCCCAGAACCAGGTCACAAATGGGTGGGGACGGAAGGACCATGGTCAGGATGTGACCACACGCACACCATATGCACAGCCTTCTGGTCCCCTCTGTGCACCGTGGCAGGGAGAGGCCACCGCCAGATCTTCCTCTCTGTCAGTCCAGGCTGGACGGCAGTGAGTACAAACACAGCAAAATAAAAAGTCCTGGGGTGAGGGAATCCGCAAGTTTATTCAGATGTAGAGGGGGGATGTTTCTCTCTTCCTTGAACTGTTTTCACTATCAGGGAACCAGTAGATTGTGATGTGTCTCACACTTTATGAGACTGCGAACACGAAGCTTTGACAGGCTATTGTGTTTGCAGCCATGACAAACATCCTCTCTTCCGGGAGGCTAAGCACGCAAGGAATGCGGAGGCCTTCTGAGTCTCCGCTCTCTCAACCCTGCCAAGCCTCACACGCATGAACATGCATGCATAAGCATGTGCACACATGCACATGTCAGCCCTCCTCCCTTGGAGACCTCTGGCCTGGGGCGCACCAGTGGACCTGTCGGAGAAGCAGAGGAGACATAAGCCACTGTGGTTCTAACACTCGGAACAGGAGATGGAGGGCTGCAAGGCAGGAGCCCAGTCCTGTAGGGAAGAGTATAATGATGCTCGGTGGGGACTAGATGCTTGACTTCGCCATTAATTCACTTGTCCTTAGCTTTGCCACTGGAAAGTGATGAGATCGAACCACATACTTTCTCAGCCCTGTGACTGTCCCAGGAGAGATTCTCAGTAAAGGACTCCATTCCGCATGATGTTATAGCAGATGTCCACTAGATGGCAGTGAAGACTTTTCTGAGTACCTGGTGTACTTGGTTTGAAGCAAGTTTGGGAAATCTGCATTTGATTCTGTTTAGTTGACAGGGATTGTCCTGGAGTGTGGGCATATAATGCAGAGAAGACATCACTCCCTTCAGATCATGAAATTTCCCACCCTGTCTCAGCCCAGAGGTGGGGCAGGAGAGAAAACCTGGAGACTTATGAAGGACAGGACTATCGTTAAGAAAGCCAAGGACAGTAGAGATTTCACAAAGAAAAAATTGGTCAAAGGGGTAGAAAGAAAGGAAGGAAAAGTAATATTCTATCACTATAGAATTAAAGGGTTTTTAAAAATTTAACTGACATTTGATAAGGCGATTCAGGGTTATCAAAAAATACCATTAATCAAGTGGTACCCACTTTCGGCTGGGTACTATTTGTGTGTCATTTCATTTAAACCTTTCATCAAATCTGCAAGTGAAGTATTTCTTTAGTTGAGACTGTTAGTGGTGAGTGACAAAAGCCAATCTAACTGGCTTATGCCAAAAGAGGGGAGGAAACCATTGGTTCACAAACTGAAAACTCTAGGATTAGCTTCAGGCATGGCTGGATCCAGGTGTCCAAACTATGTCACCAGAAATCTATTTTTCCCTTTTCTCTACTTTTTTCTATGCTGGTTTTATGTGTAAATAGATACTCCCTGTGATGGCAAAGACAACCCCATCAGCTTCAGATTTGTTTTACTAGTTTATCAATCCCAGTGAAAATAGACTGGCACTTTTCAACCATTAAGAATCCCAGGATTTGTCCTGCTTAGATCACATGCCTATCCCTGAACCAATGACCTTGGGTAACCCAATTAAATCTACAAAAGCTGAGGGCAAAAGAGGATGGTTCCCCCAAAGGAGAATCAAGATGCTAGTTGTCAGCAGAGGGAAAACATATTGGGTCAGAAAAACAAGAGAAGTTCCTATGAAAGGAATTAAACAAGTGGAGAGCTGGAAAAGCCAGGGTCTAAACCCAGATGTGCCCAATTCCAAACGCCTGACCACTAGACCACTGGTAAGGCTCTCAGCGGAGACACCACGGCGCTGACAAAGTCTTGGGCAGGCGGGGAGGCTTGCTGAATGGAAGCTTTCTTGGGACAGAAAGCAGTGTTTGCTAAGGAGGGTGGTGGTGAAGAGGTGGAGACAGGCCAGGGATAATGAGAAATGAGATGATGGCTAGAGCTTCCCCTAAGGGGTGGAGGAAACAAACACCATTAGAGAGAGAGAGAACCTGGAACAGTTGGAGAGGAAGCAGATGCTCTCTGGGTCTCTCAAGAGTGCGGGCAGGGGAGCCCGAGTCCTTAGTGACAAAGCAGGGGATTGAAGGCACTTCCTCTGGGCCCGAGGCCTAATGAGAAAGGGCAAGCAGGTTGTGACTGGCTACGTGGGGATAGCGCCTTGCTTCAAAGTGATTAAAGCGATGCCACTAAAGCAGCAGCCACCAGTGGACATGTCGTGGGAGGCCCCACCATCACCAAGCAAACCCCGAGGCCCTGGAAGGAGAGGTGCTGTGGGCCTGGGACAGTGCCTCTGTGCCTACCAGGGGTCTTCCTGCCCACACACCTCTGCTCAGGCCACTCCCCTTATTTGGACCCTGCACTCTGGGACACCCTGCCCGGACCAAAATGCTGCTCCTTCTAAGAAGCCTTCCCTGACTATCTCCCTCTTGGCCCTATCCTCATCCCTGGCTGGTCTCTTCTTTCTGTGAGCTTTTAGAAAACTTCTTAATGTTTATTTATTTTTGAGAGAAAGAGTATGAGCGGGGGAGGGGAGGGGCAGAGGGAAGGGGAGACACAGAATCCGGAGCAGGCTCCAGGCTCTGAGCTGTCAGCACAGAGCCCGATGCGGACATGAACGCACAGACCATGAGATCATGACTTGAGCTGAAGTCAGACGCTTAACCGACTGAGCCATCCAGGCACCTCTCTTTGAGCTTTTTAAATGCCCCCTACCCACCAGACCTAGCATTTACTTCCTTCTGTCTTGTATTGTATTGCTTGTTCATATCTCCCATAGCGTTGACCAGTTTATAAGCTCTAGGAAAGCAAGACCACCCACAACCCCTACCAGCATTGCAGACCCCATGTTGACTGACTAGGTGAGTGAGGGAATGAATGAATGAATGACTGCTGGGATACACACATGAACTATAAGGTGTGTGAGACCCATGGATTGCCTTGTAAGCTGCTGGGTGTCTGGGGCAGCCTGAAGAAAAACTGCTGAAGCCAATACTAGTCTCTCCTCCGCCCAGGGTAGGTGTGGGCTCGGGGTTGGGAAGAAGAAAGCCAGGAGAGAAATCCAGTGGGTTCCCCAAAAGGCAAAGTAGTGCAGGGAAATAAGGATGGTCTCTGTGCCGATAACCCCAAGAGCTAAGAGAAGTGTTGAAATAAGAGGAAGCTTTCTCCCCTGGTGCTTTGACAAACATTAAGAGGCAAGCATCTTAAAATGCATCCCTTCTCAAGATGATGTAAACTGAAAGGCCCCTGAGAAGCTTCTTGACTGAGGCTTATTCTTCACCTTGAATTTAACCAGCTGGAATCCTTTTGAAGTGAAGAAATTACCTTTAAGTGGGGAATGCGTATTGCATTAGAGAGAAGGAACAAGGAGTCCTGGTGTCCCTCAGGTTTCCAGGCAGGCTCGGCTCCTCCCTCCTTTCCAGAAAGCAGGTGACTCTGAGTACCCTCTTACTGCACGGGGCAGGCATATCCCCCCCACCTGGGGCCTGTAGGGTCTGTGTTACTGCCTCCTGAGGGCCACCTCCTCGCCCTCATGGGCCCAAAGTGCACACACAAGTATGGACACGTGTGGCAGAGTCACAGACTCTCCTTGCTGTAAGAGACCTCGGAGCTAAGTAGTCCACTTCCCATCCTTCTCTTTACACACAGAGCAGAAAAATAGGAGCTTCCGGTCACAAAATGATTAGTGGAGGAGGGACATGAGGCTCCTGACACTCAGAGGCATGTTGGGTAGAGCAGCCCATAAGGGATGGGGCAGGCTCTCTCCTTCAGGGAAGGAAGGGGCAGAGGAGGAGAATGCATACATGCAGGGGACGGCCAGGCGCAATTCAGTCTTAGGAAAATGAAGCGATTCACTTAACAAATATCTATGGAACACACAGACACCATGGTAGTGCCTCAAAGCCAAAAACACAAGGCTTCACCATGGAGCAAACAGCCTATGTTGGGAGACAGACAGAGTCGCGTGATGTCAGCGTTGCGGTACATGAGCTTCAGTTACCATGAGGACCAGGTGGAGCAGCCAAGTTGAGTCAGTCAGGGGAGGCCTCCAGGAGGAGGTACCCAGAGCTGAACTGCAGACAGTGAACAGGCAGGGCATGAAAGGGAGCCCCCAGATGGCCGGATGGGGGAGGAGGCTCAGGAGAGGACAGGGCCACTATGTGAGAGGCCACAGACTGCCCAGGTGTGGAGTCTGGATTTTTATCTTGAAGCCAGGCTGGGGAGGGCCTGGTGAATGTGATTGGATTAGCGATTCAGGACAGTCAGTCTGGCAGCACAGGTGGAAGAATGGAAGAAAGAGGAGGCTGAAGGCAGGGAGAGCACCCTGCTAAAGCACTCGGTGTAAGTGAGGGCATGAACTGTGGTATGGATTTGAGAGATGTGAAGAAGTACAATCCATAGGGGTTGGTGACTGAGGAGGAGTGGGGATCGTGGCAGAGGGAGGGCTGGTGTGACCCTTGGGTTTCTGTGATGGCCAGGCGGGTGAGCAAGGGTGAGGCTTAGCATATAACTCACCCTCCAAAACAAGATGCTCTGGGGAGTGAAGGGAAATGTGGTTAATAATTACCGGGATGACAAGTGTGGTAGGGCACTGTCTCATTATTATGGCTTCCACCAAGGGACACAAGAGAAGAACTAGATCTACAGGGACACAGGCCAGCGGCAGAGACTGTGCAGGTGCTGAATCTGAGAACCCTGAGGGCACCCAGAAGCAGCTGCCTGCTGAGCCCGCTGGGAAGTGAAGGCAGGGCTGGAGGCCTCTAACTGGGTCCTCAGTGTTAGGGGGCAGGGGGTGGAATCTTGGAGGTGGTGGGACTCACTCGGGGGAGGACATGGAGTGGTCAGCTACAGCCAGCTTACAGAGGTCAGGTCAGACAGACAACAGAAAAAGTGCATCTGACCTAACCTGGCCAACTATTGGGGAGCCCTGGCAGGGAGGGAAGACTTAACGAGGAGAGGACATGGCGGTGTGAGGCCACACACCCCTAGAAGTTTTCAGGGAAGACAAGGGGCGCCAAGAGGGAAGGAGCCAGTGGAAAGGGCAATGCCCCCAAACAGCAGAAATTGGAGATCATGGGCCCATCGGAGTTCACATCCAAGAAGGAGAACCACAGGGATGGGGAAGGTTAAATAAAGAGAATGAGGCATCCAAGTTCCTCAGAGGCCAAGGGTGGGAACCAGAGTAGAAGCTTCCGAGGCCCTAGGCCTCAGCACGCAGGTGAGCAGGAAGAGGAGGAGAGATAGCTGTGCTCACTGCACCCCAGGAGGGGTGAGGGGTCTCCCCGGCTGCTGGACCTGTGAGCTGGAGCACAGGCAGCAGAGCCCCTCACACAGAGATGAGATGCTATCTGGGGGCCAGAAGGGCTTAGAGTGTGAATGTGAGTAAGTGCACTTTGTGAGCATTCCAGACAGAGGTCAGGTGCAGCGCCAGACAGGCAGGAATGGAAAGGGGTGGCTTCCAGGCTCAGACTCCTGGGGAAGCAGCCGCAGGGCCAGGCTGGGGAGAGCCATTGGGATTTGGCAAATTCCCTGGCACTGATCCTGAGGATGGAGAGAAGAGTTCTAGAACAGGGGCCTGGGAACAGACAGTAAATCCGGGACAAGGTGGGGGGGTTCAGCAGTTCACTGAGTGATGATTTAGGGGAGAATTCACGACCTGCAACCTTAACCCAATGCCTAACTTGTGATGTAAGCTTAGCAAATGGTATCAGCTGTCGTTGTAAGAGACAGATTTATAGTCTGAAGAGTACAAGCTATGGAAGGAGGCCTGTGTGGGTTTGAGGCTTAGAGGCAGGGAGGGGGACTGATAGGCAGAGCAAGACCTGGGAAAGCAGGTGAGGAGGGCACCCAGTGCCCAGCCGAGGATGCGTGCATGAAGGAGAACCTGCTCACATGTCACTTTATCCTTTGTCCCTGGACAAAGTCTGCTAAAATCACCCAGGCCTCTCGGCCACCTGCTGTGGTGATGCCATTGGCCACACCAGGACCCAGGGAAAGGGAGGCAATGCTAATCACCATTTCTAACCCTTGCAGTCAGATTTTGAAGTTTCAGAGGAACTTCTTATGTAGGATTTCACAGGATCCTCCTAACAATGTTGGGGGTTGGGCAGACTAGGGATTATCCCTATAATTGCAGATGAGGGGCCCTCCCAAGGTCACGCTTGCCAAAGTCAGGAAGGGGAAGGATCAGCCTTGGATCCTTTCCAGTCCACTGACTTTAAGCTACATAGTTTTGCCTCTGGACTCCATCCTGTTACTTGAAAACTGATGGAGTTCTAGGTAGCTTCCTGCATCAGCATCCTTGCTGCAAACATTTTTGCAGCACAACTAATTGGGTATAAGGCAATTTTGCTGCAAAAACTAAACTCATGAAAAATAAAAGAGGGACATTCATTAAAAATGACATAATGAAAATGAAAAATGAGTAACAAAATCAAAAAGACTTTATTCTGAAACATAAAATAGTTGAATATACTCAAAAGGAATAGTGTAGCTTCATGGCACTCTACACAAATAACTGATTTTGCAGATTGTACCTATGTACTTGTCTTCGAGGTCTTTCATTCATCGTATTATACATGATTTTCTTTGTTGATTTGTCTCCTTTTTCAGCATCACACTTTCTTTTTTCACTAAAATGTCTGCCTGCATTGGGAAGGGTATCAGTTTCCAAATACCAGGATGCACATCTGTATCTGAGCTTTGCACCGCACAGTGACCGTCTTCTACGGTGCTGTTCTTGGCATCTGGTCACACGTGCGCTGATCGACTTTCCAAAGTTCTGTGAGAAACGTGGGTTGGAAACTCTGCGTCACTGTACAGACCGCCGTGAGGGCTAAGATTATAGAGTATAAAATGGAGTATAAAATGGAGAAACGAAACCAGACTGTCAAACAAACCAAACTGTCAGGCAGCTCCTTTTCACTGTCTTTTACGGCAAAATTGCCTTACGGCCAACTGCTTATGCGGCAAAGATGTTTGCGGCAGAGACGCTCTCGTGGTGAAAACGCCCGACGCGGCCACCGATGTGCACGCGGCGCGCGGGGTGCTGCTCACGCATCCGCTCGCTGCGGCGGGTCGTGGCGGGGGGGGCCCCTCCNGTGGCGGGGACGTCCTCTCCGCCCTCCTGCGCCAGACACTGTTACAGGAGCCGCGCAGCCGAGCGAAAACGCATCCCGTCGAGCACCTCCTGAAAGTAAGACTGTGAACGGTTCTCATTGTAAGGAAGAACTTGAGACACTTGCACCTGGGCGGCTTCATAGGAAGCTTCTTGGCCTTGACCTTGATTTCCAGTCCTCTTTAACCCCTCTGCCCCCCACACACCCGGGGGTTGCAGAACCTATGGTCAGACCTGAACCTGACCCTCCCCAGCTTTTTAATCAAGCCGCCTTGTGCCAGTCCCCAGTGGTGCCGCTCCACGCACAGGCAAACGGGGTGTTTGCTCCGCGGTTGGGCATCTGATGTCGGCTGAAAGCTTCCAGTCAAGTATGGGGAAACAGGTTCCAGATGTTTTTCAGATCAAATAATGTTTCTTTGAAAAACAAAAACAAAACAAAACAAAAAAACAACTTTGTGGGCCGCTCCTCAGAGGGGGCTTGTGGGATCTGAAAGGAGAGTTCACTGGGTTTGCATCCTGGTTTTAAACAAAGTCATTCGGCAAGTGTCTGTGTGGGCTCTTGGCGTGTGTGCGATCTGCTCAGAGCCGACCATTAGGGGTGTGGGCAGAGGCTTCTTGGATTGTAAAATAGCTGCCTGTTCCTGGTTGGAGCCATTTGGAGGGACAGATTCTCAAATTTTGAAGGTACAATGACTTGTTGCCTGCTCTCACTGGAGAGAAAAGACGGTGGCCTAAAGAGGAGGTCCGGGAAGGGTTTTGAGGATATTTGAATGAGTGATGATGTTGTTTGCTGACACTTGCGGACTTAGGGTCTGAGGGAGGGAAGGAGATGGAAGATCCTCTGCTGGGTGAAGCAGCTGCCAGGATGAATGAAGTCCCCTCACTGTGGGCATGTGCCTAAGGCTGCGGCTGGGGGCCACCATGTGGACTTTGAGGTATCTCACTCTCTTACCAGTGTACCCACTATGCTGGACAGTTTTAGGTTCACAGCAAAATTGAATGGAAAGTACAGAGATTTCCTGTATGCCCCTAGACCCCACACAGCCGTCCTTCACTATGAACATCCCCCACCAGAGTGGGACATCTGTTAGAGCTGATGAACCCATGCGTCTATATCACCCAGAGTCCAGAGTATACTTTAGGGTTCCCTCTTGATGTTATACATAGTATGGGCTTGGACAGATGTATAATGACATGTGTCTATCATTATAGTATCATATAGAGTAGTTTCACTGTTCTAAAAATCCTCTATGCCCCACCTCCTCATCTCCCAACCCCTGGAAACTACTGATCTTTTTGCTCTCTGCATAGTTTTTGCCTTTTCCAGAATGTCATAGTTGGAATCCTACAGTATGAAGTCTTTTTGGATTAACAGAGAGCCTAGACTCCCGCTTGGGCCTCCTGACTCCAGGACTAGCACATGTTTCACCATTCAAAGGTTTGGTAGTCACACCGTCCATCCTTGCTCCAGCCAGTGGCCAATTTTCCTGTGGCTTAGCTTCCCTTTTGGGAATTGTGCTCAACTTGATGTTTCTACTAAGACTTTGGAGTGGGTGGGATCCCCTCACTCCTGCCCCTGCTGTCAACTTGGGTGTTCCCACCATTCGGTTTCTTGTCTGTGTAACTGGAATGTAAACCCTCTGACGGCAGATACCTTTGTATGCTTGGGGACGGCAAGAAATAGGCAGTTTTTGTGCAGGGAGATCTGTACTATGATACGGAGCTGTGTGCAGCATGCAGGCAGGGGACGGGGCTGGGGATGTCTCTTGGTAACAAGAGTATACGCGTTCCAGTTTTCAAAGCACTTGGCCTTGTCATGACATCTGCTATCTTCGATCAGTCCCGAGGTGGGCCAGGCAGGTGTCTCTGCCCGCACTGGGGATCTTTGGCTCAGGGTTAGCCGGAGAAGGCAGATGTTCAGCCTTAGAGCCCAGCACCCATCTACTCATCACCTCGCACCCCATTTGAGTCTCCTTACAGCCTTGTGGATGTTAGCTTGCCCCAGGGCACGGATGTGTTCAGTGGAGTGATAAAGCTCGGACTCCGGTCCCTGGCTCCTGTACTGTCCTCTCCTTTCCTGCACCCCAGCATCCCTATCGGCCGCAAACATTTACTGCATGGCCACATTTACTGACTGTTTCCCACGTGGTCAGGCTCTGACCCTGCTAAGTGCTAAGTGCTCCACGAGCATTGTTGCACTCAAGCCCTACAGCTACCTAGCACAGTAGGGGTGATTACCTTCATTCTACAGGAGGAAACGGAGGCACAGAAAGGTTCCAGAGCTCATGAGTGACAGAGTCAGGATTTGAGCCCAGGGCTGTATAGGCTCCAAAGCTCATCCCCCTAAGAATAGCAGTATGCCCCAAATGGCTTGAGCTATTTCCCAACTGCTACTGCAGCCATCCAGCTCCAGGTCCGGGGAAGAAGCTGGCGCCTAAGGCAAGAGGGGAAGGAGGAGGTAGTAGAGCTCCTCTTGTTCCATCACCTCCCTTTCCAAATGGGCCTTGAAATATCAAATGACTTAGCAGAAGGAGAGGTGGGGGTTGGAGCGTAGGGGGTGTGCACAAATCAGAGACCGTTGGGTTCTTCTCGGTCTCCAGGGCTGTACTGCTAACCTAAGGGAGATCCAGGGTGAGCCATCAGACATCCTGATTTCCAAGTCTTCCTTATTTCCATTGCAATCGGGGATGCAGAGGGCCCATGCTTGTGGCCTAGAGCACCAGACCTACCCCGGGCAAAGGCAGACTAGGCCCAGACGGGAGAAGTGAGGAGAGCTCCTAGGCACGGCTCTCCAGGCCCTGCGTTTGCCTCCTGCGGCCTCCTGGGGCTGCAGTTGCAAGAGCTGACACCAGAGGGAGATCGGTGACTGTCATCCCGCCCCAGGCAAGGAGAGCCGGTTCTCTGGCCAGGAAGGCATTGCCCTGGGTGGTCAGACAGTTGAGACCTACCCCGTAATAGAGACACAGAGGGTCCTGGATTTGGGTTGGCTGTGTGCGTCTCTGCACCCCTTGCCCCGTCTCTCCCTTTGCCGGGTGGTTGTGGAAATGCCCTTCTATTTAAATACATATATCCCTGGACCTGAATTCATTAAACCAGGGGCCACTAACTTGAAATGCCCTCAGGAGCCAGGCCCTGATTAGGTGGGTGAAACAGATAGTTGGAAGGAAAGGCTGACCCACTTACTCTGAGAATCCCCTCACATCCCACTTGGTATTAAAACAATTTTTACAGTTGTGCTGGTGGCTCTCTGCTCATCCCATTTTCCCTGACCTTCAGGGACTATGCAACTTCGTGAGTATGAATAGTCCGTTGGGAATGAGAATCCATGGGTGACAGAGCCATTCCTTTGGTTTAGAGAGCACTCGGAGAGCACTCGGAGTCTGAGGGATTGGTGAGAAGCAGCCAGGCTAGGCTTTGCATAGACCTTGTCTTCTATGCTAGCTCTGCTCTTCCTAACTCTGACCTTGGATCTTCTCTCTAAGATTCCTTTTCCTTACCTTAAAATGGGTGTAAAGCCATTCTGGGCAAGACCCAGTGGCCAGTTCCCAATCCTAATCCTTCTTGTCTCCCCAGGAGCACTTGACCCAGTTGGTCACTTCCTCCTCCTGGATACATCCCCTCCCCAACCCTCTGTGGGGACCCACACTCTCTGAATTTGCCTTCACGCTTCATGGTTCTTCACTTCTCAGTCTCCTTTGCTGGTTGCTCCTCCTCTCCCCAACCTCTTGCTGTAGGATATCCCAGGCCTCAGTGTTTGGACTTCTCATCTTTTTCTACACTTCTCCCTAGTGGTCTCATCCAAGGTCAGGACTTTAAATGTCTTCCCTATGACATTCTACTCATGTGGTCGCTGAGGTATATCACAGACCTGTCAAATGCAACATATCCAACCCCAAGTGCCCACTGTCTACCCTCCCCCAAACCTGCTCCACCTACTGACTTTGCCATCTCAGCAAAGAACAACTCCAGACTTCCAGGCGTGTTGCCTGAATATCTTGGAGCAATAACTGCTCTCCCATTATACATCCCACCCACCAGGAACCCGTCTTGGCTTTGCTTCCAGAATCTCTCCAGAAGCTGACCACTTCTCTTCTCCACAGTTAACACCCTGCCAGGACCATACCGTCTCTACCTGAGCCATCACAACAGTCACCTAACTAGTCTCTTGACCACCATGCCTACCTCAGACCCCCAGTGTATTCTCATTGCAGCAGCCAGGATGAGCCTTTAAGTCTGCAGGTCACAGAAAATAAAATAAATAAAATAAAATAAAATAAAAGAATAAAATAGAATAAAATAGAATAAAATAGAATAAATAAAATAAATAAAATAAAATAAAATATAAAATAAAATAAAATAAAATAGTAAAGTAAAATAAATTAAATAAAATAAAAATAATAAAATTAATCTGCAGGTCACATCAGTTTACTCCTCTGCTTAAAATCTTCCATTTCTCCCCAATTCACCTGAGTAGGAGCCATAGTGTTCACAATGGCTTATAAAACCCTAGAATCTGGCCCATTTCTGCCTCTCTGACCTCATTTCTTACCATTTTTTGCCTTATTCACCCAGCTTCCTTTTTGTTTCTTGACCATAACAGGCATGTCTTCAGGTCTTTCCCCTCATATCTCTATGGCACACATCCTCACCTCCTTCACGTCTTTGCTTCAAGGTTCTCTTCTCAAGGAGGCCTTCCCATCTCCCAGCCCTGGTACTCCTGGACCTCCTAGTCCCTCCCCACTTCTTTCTGTCATATTTATCACCTTCCAACCTACATATAATTTCTTCACTTATTGTGTTTTTTTGTTTCATCTATTCCCATTCCCACCCCACAGCTAGGATATAAGCTTCACAAGGACAGGAATCTTTGGTTTATTTACCAGTTTATTCTGTTCACTAGAAGACTCTCTGTCACGATAGGCGCCTAGTATTTGTTTAATGAAAGTTATTGAAATAAGGTTATGAGAGATCATGTATTTACAGCCTTCAGTGCTGACACAGGGAGCATTCAGTAAATGGTAGTGGTTATAATCTTCTCCAATGCCCAGGTGACTAGTGCAGCCTGAAACATGACAGCCGAAGCAGAGTGATAGCTGGAGGGTGTGAGATTCAAGATAGAGGGTTGCAGGTTTTATTTTTTTTTTAAGGATTCTAAGGAGAGAAAATAGAGAGGTAGAGATGGAAGGGAAATATTTTATGCCTGGTTGAAAGGGAATAGATCTACCAGGCTGGATACAGGGCTGTGCAGACAGTGGACACTCAGTAAACCTGTGGAATTAATGAACAAACCTCTTGCCTTGTTAGCACATGCAGAGTTGACTTCAGAAACTGAGCAAAGACCCTCAGTAAAAAGTTTTGGAGGCTGGATTAGAATAGGGATGACAGAAGGCAGTATTGCCTGGGGCCGGACCGAGGGGGCTGTCTGCGGTGGCATCTTCCCGATGCTGGCTGGAGGCTACCACCCTCTTGCTTAGGATGACACCGTTCCGCCTGGTACTTACCAACTCTTGGGCCCTTGGGATGCCGGACAGAAGATACAGTCCATATCTCTGGGGAGCTGAAGTCCCAGGCTCCTTCTCTCAGTCCCTCTTCATGACAACTTGGTATTCGATGATATGCAATGCCAGCAAAACTGCCTCTAGCTCCTCATCTTGCAAGTAGAGTGATTAATTTCAGGTTAATTTCAGGTTTGGAATCCAGTCTCTTGATTTTTCACGTGCTAAGACTGGAGCTGCTCACCAGCTCTTCCTACATCTGGCTCTCCCCATCCTCCACCTCCCCCATCTCAGATGGGAAACATAGCCACGTGAGGTGCACCTTTTTCAGCGTGTAATCGTGGAACAGCTATTTCCCTCTCTCTGTTCATTTCTTCCATTCAGTAGCAAAAACCCTGGGGCCCCATGGAAAGGTGCCTGCCAGGCTGAGAGCTCCTGAAAGGCAGGAGTGGCAGACAAGTCAATTCCTGTATCTCCCTGGCAACCATCTCTAACCCAACTCCAGCCTTAGGACCATTAGACAAGCAAATGCAGAACACCACCTCTACGTGAAACCCATGAGGTTTAGAGCAGTCAGTGTAAAACCCAGACCACACAGCCATAAAATAACTGGAAAAGCAACAGATAGGTAAATATTTATCTGATCTCAGAGTGGGGAAGGTCTGGCGAAGCATAAAAATGAGATGACAAAATCATAAAGGAAAAGAAGGAGGGATGTGAGTTACAACAATATTTGAAACTTCTACACTTTAAAAATGCCGTAAACAAAATTAAAATCCAATGACAAACTGAGAGAACATATGTGCCACAAATATGGCAAAGGATTATTATCTTTATGCATAAGGAGCTCTTATAAATCAATGAGGAAAAGATGAATACCCCATAGAAATAGAGGCCAAAGATGGTAGTAGGTGATTATAGAAATAAGAAAATTCATTAAAAATGTACGGGGAATGCTTCAATTAAAGGACATGTAATTTTTATAAATAATATAGACTTCATTTAAAACCAACCAAATTTGAAGTTTGGTGGTATTTTTGTTTTTGTTTTCTTTTTTAAATAAGAGTGTACATTACAGGTAGAAGTACAGATTGCTTCAGCCTTTCTAGAGGGTGATTTAAAAATGCATATTAAAATCATGAGCATGTTCATTGTGTTTGAACAGTAATCTTAGTTCTATGAATTTATTCTAATCTGGTTACTTAATCAGAGACATACACACAAACTTATGTAAAAGGCTGTTCATTGTAGTATTATTTAAAATAGCAAAAGAAAAAAGGAAAACCACCTAAATGTTCAACAATAGATTGGTTAAATAGGATATGTTCCATCCATATGAAAGAGTACCGTGAAGCCATTAAAAGTCATGTTCTCAAAGAATATTTAAGGCTATCGGGAAGTCTCACAATATATTTTTAAGTGGAAGAAACCAAATGATAAAACAGTAATTTCGCTAGAGTCCCAATTTTCAAAAATTATATCCTTTTATGCATGAAAAAAAAGCTAGACGAATGGAGAATACATCAAAATGTTGACATTGGATCACCTCGAGTGGTGGGATTAAGGGTGATTCTTATTTTCTCCTTTACACTTGTCTGTAATTTCCATATGTTCTCCAATGAACATGTATTACTTTAATAATAAGAAAAAAAATGCTATTTGGGGAGAAAAAGAGTGAATGCTAAGAGGAAAAGCTTCAGCTACCCAAATGGTCTGAGTGCTGGTTGCTGTGGAAACTGTAACTTTGAATTGCCCAACTTTTTGTGAATTACTTCTGTGCTCTGCAGGGTTAGTGCTAGGGCGGGATTCGGCGTTCCCCCAGTGTGGGCATGTGTCTAGGGAGGTGGTAAAAATGGAGCAGCCCTGCTTCAGGCAAGGGTCCCAAAGGAGAGGCTCTAGGTTTCATTCTGGCTTCCCGTCCCTTTTCAGGTGTCCTACAGGGGATGCCAGGGCACAAGCTACCTTGCACGCGCAATGGCCAGGAGCCACCAAAGAGTCCCTGCTTGCCTGCATAGGGTTCCCCACGCAGGAATATTTGGTGGTTCTCATGAATCAACCTTGCCCCACTCCCAGCCTGGTCTCTGAAGATGGGGCCCCAGCAGTGGTGTGGGGAGTAGGGCAAGTGGCTTTATTCTTCTTTTTGTGTTGATGATAAACACAGGGATGCAACTGAGGCCTGGGGACATTTTCCTTAAGTGGAGTGTCTAAAGAAAATCCCAATCCCAGCTTGAGCCTTGGCCACTTGCTATCTTGCCTGCCTTCCTTTTGCCACCTGGAGAGCAGCTTCTGCACGCATGGGGAGACAAGGATGAAGCACTAGCCCTGGGGCCTTCCGGGAAGCTGAGAGGCTGGGTACCCTGAGTGCAAAGTCACTTCATATGCCTATTCTCGGAATGAATGTCTCGCTGCCATTTGTGAATCCTGTTCCGAGCTCTAGGGTGTGGAGAACTGGTTGATTTATAGATCGAGGCAGCCACAAGTTGGAATTTTAAAAAGCAATGTGTCCTTTGAGCAGGAGCCCGGGCTGGGGGCTTTGCAGGCTGTCGCTTTGTCCCAGAGACCAGATGGAACTTGTTTTTCTGTTCACTTGGGGGTTTAACCCTTCGTGCACTCCCTCCCCTACAGCCCCATTCAGGAGTCCCTGCCTTTGAGGCCAGGAGTCAGCCATGAGGGAGAATCCATGTATGTGAGCCTAAGTGACATTTATTGAAAATCTTTTCAATCCCCTGTCTTTGCCGGATCATTTTGTTTTATTTAGCATGCACTGACATGTGCCAGACACTCTTCTAAGCACTTTAGAAATATTAACTCATTTACTCTTCACAATCATTATGAGCCCTGCCTTACAGATAGGTAAACTGAGGCACAGGTGGGCTTAAGCAACTTACCTAAAGCACACAGTTGGCGAGTGATGAAGCCAGGATTTGAAGCCCAGCTGTTTGGTTCCCAAATTTGTGTGTTTAATTACAAAATCATGGCTGCCTCTTAGATAGCAGGTAGATGAATCCTATTTGTAACAGTTCAGAGCTCCTGGGGTGATCTTCCTGCTTAAGCTGTGAGAGCATTAGAATCCAAGTCCCAGGTTTTGTACTGGAAAGATTGCTGCCATGCTGGGTTTGTCTGACCTGTAACCCTGGGGTCTTCTTCAGGCACATCGGGCTGCAAATCCCCATTTATAAGATCTTTGCAATGTCACAAGAAAAGTTCAAGGTTTCGTGCCCACGCCCACCCCACCCACAGCATGTGCAAACCCAGCGCTTGCCGGTGGAATCTGGGGTCCCTGACTTTGGATCCTGTCTTCTACTGGAAAAAACTTTGTGTCATATACAGCTTCCTCCAGCACGGGTCCTGGGGTCTGCCTGTAGCCAACTCTCTTTTCTCATTTATGGAGCACACCCCACAAGTCCTTTGAACCTTTGGGAACATTGGAACCCTAATGCTTCCCAGGCAGAAGCTGCTCCTTTACCCTAAGGAAGTCAGCATGGTTCTTTGTCCCCTTTCTACACAGGCAGGATCTAGACAGAGACCGGAGCTGAGCACTCAACAGGGCCTAGGGCTAGCAACAGAGCTGCAGACAGAAGAGGGTGCCTGGGGCACCCAGGCTGCTTGGGAAGAGGCTCTTATGTAGCCTGGGGAGAAGCTAATAAGGCATCAGACCCTAAACAGAGCAGCGTGGGGTTTGTCATCATCACCAGAGTCCTAAGTGCATGTGGGACACTCTGCCTCCTGCCACGAGGTTACAGGGGCCCAGGGAACTTGTGATGGTCTATTAAGGAAGGATGTAGGGCGAACAATCATGTAAAACATAAAAATGGCAAACAATAACAGCACCCATGAGAGGGAGCTGTTCTTTCTAAGCTCATCTTCCAGACAATCACACCTTGTTCCTTTACGTACTCAGACTTCTTATTTTAATCATGTTTTGTATGGCAGTGTTTCTAAAATCGGTTACACATGACCTCGCCTTCCTAAACAGTCTAATGAACATAATTTAACCTCTGTGAAATGACTCCATGTCATCATTGCGAACATCTGTCACAGATAGTGCCCTTGCTATGCACGGGCATGTATTCTCCGTATCGGCAGGAGCTGGGGAGTGTGTTTGAGCCAGCCCCCGCAGAGCGCTCCTGCACACCTGAGGCCAGCCCCCCCGCTCCTTGCCATGGGCAGATCAAGCCTAGCCCTGATGGGAGATAGCCCCTGGTTATTGATCATCTAGGACAGGGAATTCGAACTCTGGCAGCTGCCTTAGTTCCTCTGTGGTGTTTTCTGTTCACAATACCTCTGGCACCAAATGTGTGGGTTTTTTCCATACCAACAACCAGTTCGTCAGCTCTCTGTCCGCCAACGTGGAGCCCTGCCTTTCAATTGGATTCTCACACTAACTACCTAGACTTAGTGTCAGACTCCTCCGGTTAAGGGCTCAGTCCCAAAGATCATCCCCCACTTCAGACGCAAGTCACAAGTATTGGGTGCCCAGAGTCCCCACGCTTCTCTCCAACTTGGCTAAATAATTGGGACTCCCCACTACACTCCGACTTTCAGGTTCCATAATTTGCTAGGACAGCTCAAAGAACTCAGGAAAACAGTTTACTTATAATTACCAGTTTATTATAAAAGATACAACTTAAGGAACAGCCAAATGGAAGGGATACACAGGGCAAGTTATGAGGGGTGTTGTGTGAAGCTTCCGTGCCCTTTCTGGGAGCACCACTCTCACAACACCTCAACACGGTCACCAACATGGAGGCTCGCTGGACCCTTCTTTTGGGGGTTTTCATGGAGGTTTCATTTACAAAGCCAAGATTGATGAAATCTTTGGCCACTAGATCTCTAGCCCCACTCTTCTCCACGAAGGTCTGGGGGTAAAGCCCAAAGTTCCAACCCTCTAATCATGCCTTGGTCTCTCTGGGACCAGCACCCATCTGGAAGCTATCTAGGGGGCCCCAACTTCCAGTCATCTCATTTGCATACAAAAGACACTTATCACTCTGGAGGCTCCAAGAGTCCTGGGAGCTGTGTGCCAGGAGCTGAGCACAGTGACCACAGATAGGTCTGACAGTGCGGGGAGCGGGCGGGTGGTATTGCAGAGGACCTCAGCTGCATCGAGGCAGGCTGGACCACAAGGGGACACATCCCTTTCTAGGGGTCACAAGCTGCAGATTGACACGACATGCTCCCTGCAAGTGCACAGGTAGCTCCGAGAGGGCAAAGAGAGTTGGTCAACTCGACAACTGAAAGCTCTGGCCCTAGAACTGTGCCAGCACATGGCGGGTATCAGATCCATACTGACTGATGATGCAGATGCTGAGCAAATGGCTGTTTTGCACCTGGTTTCCCGGTATCCTCTTCATCCGCCTGCCGTTGGCTGTCATGGAGTCTTCAGAGAACACGTGACACATCTCTCATTTCACAGCAGTGCGGAGGATGAAGCCACCGTCTGTGTCTGGGCTCTGCCCTGACTGGGAGGGTGGAACAGTGCCTGGGACAGGGGCTCAGAAAAGGGTGATTGGATCTTGGGGGAACAGGAGTCAGAGCTGCCAGAGGTCCAGCTGCCCCACCCAGTGTGGAGATTCCTTTTCTGGAGCTAGGTCTGCTTTGGAAATACACGTTTTCTTTTCTTTTCTTTTCAGAAGGAAGGCAGAATTATTAGTATTATTATCACTCACAAGCGATATCTGAGGGATCAAAGAAATGTGTAGGGCTATTTGCTCTACACAGAACCACCCAACACTGCTAAAATTATTATAAAAATTTGTTTTCCTCCTTTCGTCTGTCCTTTTACAACTGTTAAAGATGATTAGTATCTGACAACATGGGAAAGCTGATAAGCAAGTATGTCGGAATTATTTCTAAACCAAGAGTAAATAGGCGCAAAATGAGGATATGGATCAAGTGCCTGCATTTTAACCTATGAGCCCCATGATGTATAAGATGCTTTGGGTATAGTTTTCCGATGTGAAGATCAGAAAAGCAGCATAGAAGAGTCATGGCAAGAGCTGTGGAGGTCTCAAAAGACAGATTTATGGTCAGGTTCCAGTTCTGTATCTAACTAGCTTGTTTCTCAGCCTCTTAGCCTCACCTCCTTTGTCATGAAAGTGGATAAGAATATCTGCGTTGAGAGGGTTAAAGGGGAAGTGTACTCAAAGCACCCAGTCTCAGTGCAGAGCTTTTACCACAGTAGGTGCTCCCTAAATGCCAGTTCTCATCTTCCCTCCTACCTTTTCTGATGCTCAGCTGCGTCTGGACACTGGGGCTATGGGATAAGTGACCTCTGGATCAGTCGTTTCTATTTGTTCTCACAGTTAGAAAGCCTGTTGCAGGTTTCAGGTCCCTGATCCTTGTCTCAGTGGGGATCGTGACCCGCAATTTGCAGATGAGAAAGCCGAAGCAAAGAAAAGTTCAGGATCTTGCCCAAGGTCACACAGGCAGGTGGCACTAGAGCCCAAACCAGAAGTCAGGGTCTCCTCCTGTTGCCACTCACCTGGGAACTATAGGTGAGAAGGCTAAGCTCTTCACACTCTGAATTCCCTCCTGTGCCGTGCCTGCCATCCCAGGGTCCTTAAGTGGTTTCAGAAACATAAAACCCATGAAACCTCTTTGAAAAATTAAGAGCAGTACCCACGTGAATTCTGCCATTTTTATGCACTATTTTAATCCTTCTCCCATAACACTAGGTAGATGGGATGCCTGACACCACCCCCCCCAGTCCCCATCCCTGAAGGGAAAAAAGGAACCAGGACCAGAGCTGCTTTTCCCAGAGGGGCTGCTCAGCAGCCACCATACTAATTGGGTGAGTTGCAGGTGCCAGGAACTCAGCATCAGGCCCCAAACCGCAGGGTGCGTGCAGAGAGCCTTCCAGAGTGGAAAGCTAACAGACATATTTTTCACCACTTCCTCACCCAGGCTCTGGCCTTTCAGAATGAAGGATTTGGAAGGCCCAGCTGCCTCCTATAAGCTCTTCAGGCTACTCAGAGAAACAGGCTCCCCGCTCTCCCTGCTACTCCAGGACCGAGGCTCCCAGAACGTCCTCAGGTTGGGGAATGACGAGGCAGGGGGCTTGATGGCCAGATGTCCAGCAGGCCTTGGCTCCCTAGGTCTGGGTCTGGCTTGCTTAGGGCAGCTCTCCCACCTCCAGAAAGCAGGGCATGATAAGAGCTCACTCTACATATCAGGCACTGTCTTACGTTCTTTGTGTGTTATCAATCTTGAATCTTCACAAGAATGCTGCAAACTAGGTGCTATTATTACAGCCATTTTCCAGCCAAGGAAACAGGTGTGCAGCTTGCCCCAGCTAGTGAGTTTCAGAGCCAGCCCTGCAGCCCAGGTGATGTGGCTTTGGTGGCCAGGTATTAACTGCCACACTATACCGCTTATCTAGAACAATGGACTTTAATGCATCAAGCCACATTTCCTTGGAAACATCCACAGCACGGTCTAGCAAAGGGAGATATGGGTTCAGTTTCCCTGTCTAGTCCTGTTTCCATGGTGAGGGCCATCCCTCTCTGCCTTCCTGAGCTCCTCCCCTCTGGGGAGTAAGGGAGCCTCCTCAGGGCTCAGCCCCTCAAAATTCACCTCTTGATTACCCACAGAGCTCTCCAGCCTGTCCTGCCCTCTGTTCTGACTGGTTGTATTTCAACCACAAATTTTCTCTGAAGAGCGAGTCTCATATACGCCAGACCCTTGAAAAAGACTTAGTGACTCCGGGAGAGAAAGAAAAGGGACAGTGAGGAACTAGAAGACATCCCAAGGGCCAATCCTACTTCTTCCTGGGGAGGCAGAGCGTGAGAGAAACACCTGATTCCCTTGGGCAAGGACATCTATGGTTGTCTTTCAAAACTTACCCTAAACCAAAGGTTAGAGAGACCTCTGTTTGAGATCCTTCATGATAGAGCTGTTTGATGGCTGGAAGGATAGAATTACCATTTTCTGAGAATGTATCTTTGTCTGCTCAGCCCTGCCATAACAAAATACCATAGACTGAGTGACTTAAAATACAGAAATTTATTCTCACAGTTCTGGAGACCAGAATTCCAGGATCAAGGTGCTAGCCTACTCAGTTTCTGGTGAGAGCTCTCTTGTCTTCTCTTGCGAACAGCTGCCTTTTCTCTGTGTCTTTGTGTGAAAGAGACTGAGAGAGAGCTCCCTGGTGTCTCTTCTTATAAGGGCACTAATCACATCGTGAGGTCCCCACCCTCATGGCCTTATCTAAACTATATTAACTCGTAGGGTCCCCATCTCCAAATTAGAGGTTAGGGCTTCAACACATGAATGGGGAGCAGGAAATATAAACATTCAGTCCATAGCAGATGGGAAAGACTGAAGGAAGAGTAAGTTTAGGGGGTGTGTGTAAGAACCCAGGCGGTCTGATCTGAACATGCTGAGAGACATTGAGTGAGTGTTTATATATGAGTTTGATGTTCAAGACAGAGGCCCAGTCTGGAGATAGAAATGGATCTGAAAGTCTACCTCTCCAAGCCACAATCTTCTCAACTCTAGATCAAGATTAATAACACGCATCTCATAGGGTTGTTGAAGGTTTTAGTAAGAAAAACAAAATACTTGGTGATATTTTATGCATATTTAAACCAGAGAGCTAATACTTGAGAGTCAAGTGGCTATGATATCCCTGGCTAAAATTATGGCATAGACAGCTTGTCTTTGGTACCTCGACCCTCCACACACTGTGTCCTTTACCACATGTCTTTTCCCCTTGAACATGGCAGCATCCTCTATCTTCTCTGCCCTCCCCCCTTGCGTCTATGTCTGTTCTTCTCAAACACATCACATCCCAGTGTGGTGACTGATAGCAGCTTAAAGTGTTATCTGCCCCAGGGGACTTTGCAAGCTAAGAAACTGAACAGTCTTAAACTAAAAGAAGAAGGAGAATAAAAAAGGAAGAACAAGGAGGAGGAGGAGGAAAAAAGCTATATTTTTTCGATTAGCAGAAAAAAATACAGAATTTACTCAATTTTAAGTTGTTTCCCATACTTTTCTTAAATCTTTATTAAATCGTTCCCTTTTTATATCAATGTCTACATTAAGCTTTAGTATATTAAAATACATACTTATATATAAATATATATTAGTATATTTAGTTCATTTGGGTCTTTGATTT
>NW_027530408.1:1575832-1688172 GCF_008692635.1 Crocuta crocuta | reverse complement strand
ATATATATTAAATTATATATATATATAAAGAGAAAAAGAGAAAAAACATATACTATTCATTAATTTAAGTTTAAGTTACTATGCTAAAGAAAAGTGACACTAATTGTGGATTGGGGGTGCTTTATATATCTGGTGGCAAGATGGTTGAGGCATTTCACACCTCTGAAATTCTACCTCATCATAAACTGTCACTTCCTAATCTTTGTGTAATGCTAGTTCTACCAGTGAACACATTATGTTGGAAAAGTCTTATTAATTTCTGAGCCTCAGCTTGAATAAGAATAGAGAGGCCAAGAACACGTGTGGGGAATAAGACATGAAATGGGTGATGTGGTTCTTAGGTATCCAGAGCTAGAAAAATCTCACTGGGCAAAATGTCAGGGAAGTTGGTGTAGGAGTGCACCTGAGTCAGCCCCAAGAAATCCATAGTGGGAGGGGTGGAAAGAAACTGGTCATTTGGATGATAGAGGCAGATCAGGGGAGACTCAACTTAGGCTGAGGGTGCTCTCAGCAAGCAGGATGGAACCCTGATAACACCCCCACTAACACTGCAGCCCTCATGTAAATAAGCCATTAGGTAAGAATTGATGGGTAAGCAGGGGCAAAATTCTCTTAAGGGTGTTGGCTCTGACCTGTGCACTGAGCTAGTTCAGACCTTCATTATACCATCTTTGGGCTGTGACCGTGGTTTTCTAAAACTCTTTTCCCAGATTAGCACATCTTCCTTCTCTGGGCTCCTGCATCACTTTACAGTGTTAGGGCATGATCTCACTCTCCATCTGGTTGTGTTGTTCTAGAAACCTATCTTATCTCCCTAACTACATTACCAGAAACTCTAAGGCAGAGTCTTAGACTGCACATCAGACCTGCCCAGGGCAGAGGGAACACTCACTAGGCAGTAACTGGGAGCTCAGGCAAGCGTGTTTGCATGAAGAAATGTGCCCATGGGGAGCAGGGCTCATGCCCCTAGGTTGGGCTCAGGGCTAGGTCTTATGCCCTAGGAGGCAATCTCACAAAAAAGGCAGAAGAACCTCTATCAAGGAAAACTAGAGAGGTTTCTGAAATGGAACTTAGGATGAACTTATCAACAAATTGGGCATAATAGGTGAAAGAATCAGTGAACTTGAAGATAGATGGAGAGAAATTATCTAAACACACATAAAGAAAGAAAAGAAGGGTAAGGGACACAACACAGCATCCAAGAATTGTGCGACAATAGAAAGGGGTTTAACCTACTTATAGTTGAAGTCCCAGAAATAAAATACAGAAAGAACAGGACGGAAGAAATATTTGAAGAGATGGTGACCAAGAATTTTTCAAAAGTAATGAAAGGCAGCAAATCATAGATCCAAGAAACTCAGAGAACTGTAATCAGGATTTTAAAAAAACAAAACAACAAAACAGGGCTGTCTGGGTAGCTCAGTCATTAAAGCGTCCAACTCTTGATTTCAGCTCAGGTTATGATCTCACAATTTTGTGAGTTTGAGCCCTGCATCAGACTCTGTGCTAACAAGTGTGGAACCTGCTTGGGATATTCTCTCTCTCTCTCTCTCTCTCTCTCTTTCTCTCTCTCTCCCTCTCTCTCCCTCTCTCTCCCTCTCTCTCCCTCCCTCCTCTCTCTGCCACTTCCTTGATTGCACTCTCTCTGTCTCTCTCAAAATAAATAAATAAACTAAAAAAAACCCCTACACATCTAGATGTATCGTGATAAAACTGTAGAAAACTCTACTGACTGAGCCAGCCAGGTGCCCCTCAATTTGAATTTTTAAAAAATATATTCCATCTTTCTTGGGATATTGAAGGATCTCCATATCTTCTTAAACATATGGAATGCAGTTATAATAACTTTTAATGTCTTTGTCTACTTCTATCATCTGTGTGATTTCTGGATCCGTTTCTATTGATTGATCCTTGTGCTCATTATGGTTTCTATTTTTTGCTTCTTTGCATACGTGGTAATTTTTCTTTAGTTGCCAGACATCGTGAATTTTACTTTGTCACATGTGATATATTTTGTATTCTTAAAAATATTCTTGAGCTGTGTTCTGGGATGTAGTTAGGTTCATTGAAAACAGTCTGATCCTTCTAAGGCTTTTTTTTTAAGTTGGTTTTTTTTTTTTTAAGTTTATTTGTTTTTGAGAGAGAGCGAGCGGGAGAGGGGCAGAAAGAGAGGGGGACAGAGGATCCAAAATGAGCTCTCTGCTGACAGGAGAGAGCCCAGTGTGGGGCTAGAACGCACAAACTGTGAGATCATGACCTGAGCCAAAGCCAGATGCTTAACTGACTGAACCACTCAGGCACCCCAAAGTTGTTTTTTTATTTTCTTTCTTTCCTTCCTTCTTTCTTTCTTTTCTTTTCTCTTTCTTTCTTTCTTTCTTTCTTTCTTTCTTTCTTTCTTTCTTTCTTCGAGAGAGAGAGAGAGAGAGAGAGCGAGCATGCTTGAGTGGGGAGGCGCAGTGAGAGAGGGAGAGAGATGATCTTAAGCAGGCTCCATGCTCAACATGGGGCTCAGCCTCACAACCGTGAGATCATGATCTGAGCCAAAATCAAGAGTCAGACACTCAACTGGCTGAGCCACTTGGGCACCCCTCTAGGGCTTGCTTTTAAGCTTTGTTAGGTGGGACCTTAGCCTTTTTCTAGAGCTAATTTGTCCCACTGCTGAGTGTTCTACCTGCTGTCTTATGAATTATGAGGTTGGTTTTGGGGGAATTTTGTTGTTGTTGCTTATAAGCTGTTTTTAGCCCTGTGTGATCCCTGAAGATGTTTCCCTCTGTTCCTTTTGGGAGTTCCCTCCCTGGTCTCAGATCATTTCTTCACATGCATGTGCTGATCAGTGCTCAACTGGTCAAGGAAAATGATCTGCAATTTCCAGAGGTCTCTCTTTGCGTGGCTCGAGGTCTCTCTTTGCATGGNCCATTAATTCCAGGTGACTTGACCTCCTTGGACCTCCAGCTCAGTCTCCTCAACTCAGAGTGACTGTCAGGCTCCACCTGGGTCCCCTCCCTGCCCTGAAAACTGTCTGGGCAGTAATGGGGTAATTGTAAGATTCTCCTCATTCATTTCCTCACTGATCACTGCCCTGCACTGTCTGATGTCCAAAGTCTGAAAACCATTGTTTCACATGCTTTGTTCAGATTTGTAGTTGTCTCAGGTAGTAGGGTAACCTGGTCCCTGTTACTCCATCTTGGCTGGAAGCAGACGACTTTTCCCTGTCTTCAAACTGGACAAGGCAGTAACCAACCCTAGATAGGAGAGTCTGCGGCCTGCAGCCTTTCTGTCCAAAACACTGTCTGTCAGTGCAGAAAACTGAAGCTACATCCTAGCTATTTTCAGCAGGAAAGTACTTAATACAAGAAATTCAGTACCTACCAAATTGTTAGCTGGGCTAGAGGAGTAGGCTTTAGTTTTGGCTTCCAGGATGACTCTCGCTGGAATAAAACCACCAAACTGGTCCGCCAGAGGAGCTGCTTTTCCTACCCCAGTGAGGAAGCCCAGGAATCAGGAAGCTGCCTCTGGAGCTGTTGACTTCAAAAGCTCACCACAGCTGCTAACCCAGGGACCGGGAAGCTGCTACCATGTCTCAGGAGCCTCTCAGCTCCCACGAATCAGTAACCAGACCTGAGAACAGTGAGTCTGAAGGTCTCTGTCACTACATCCTCTCCCAAGACCCATGAAGCTACCACCCAACACTGGGATTTTGCTGCAGAGGAGCTCCAAAGACGTCCCAGTGATGGAGAAAGTTGCATCAGCCCAGGAAGTAGGAGGCCTCGGCTCGGGGAAGTAAACCTCTGTCTCTCATGTTGCATTTTTTTTCCTTTAACTTTTAAATGTTTATTTTTGGGAGTGAGGAAGAGCATACACAGGGGAGGGTCAGAGAGAGAAGGAGACACAGAATCTGAAGCAGGCTCCAGGCTCTGAGCTGTCAGGACAGAGCCCGATGCAAGGCTTGAACCCACAGACCGCGAGATCATGACTTGAGCCGCAGTCAGAGGCTTAACCGATTGAGCCACCCAGGTGCCCCTCCCTTGTGGCATTGTATTGGTGAATTTGAATTTCCACCCAGAAAGCAAACTGCTATGGAGTCTGGGAAATGCAGTTTTTAGCTCCCAGCCCTTGCAGTTGTGGACGGTATCCTTGCAGGAGGCTGAAGAGGGCAGCTGCCGAGTGGTGATCAGCATGGGGTGAAGAAGAGGCTGCTTCAGGAATGGCATGAATGTGGGAACTAAGACCAAAATGTACAGAGCCATGATTTATCAGGGCAAAGCTGGCTTCCTGTTTTACTTTGTGTCTTGATAATAGTCTCCTTGTGTGGAGTGGGGCTCTCCGGATGCCTAGGAAGAAGGTATCCCAGAGATGGAAGAATCTGTGGACCCTGGGCCTTCGCCCTCAGTGATCCTTAAGTCCTCAGCTGGTGACAGCATAAGCAGAGACAGCCGTAAAGAGCCACATCCATCAGGGTGACAGTTTTATCAGTAATTTCCTAGTCTCATCTTCAGTGACAGTGGGAATCAGTAACCTGATATAAGTACCAAGCTTGATGAATAGGGATGTGGAAGGAAGAAAAGCAAACCCTAAGGCAGTAGGGACAGTGGCAGCTATTTTATTGCTGATATGCTCAGTTGTCCATAGCAGAGCCCTTATCCGGGGCTTCGGCTATGGCCTAGAGACCCTGGATGGGCTTTAGGAAAGTCACAAATCCCCTAAATTATTTGCAAATTTACTTCTGCAAAGTGTTTTCTAGATTCCATATTTTTTAAAAATTCTCTTTAGGGCTCAATGATTTTAAAAAGATAGGATTCCCTGAGGCAGTAACCATTTTATTTATTATTAAAAATATGATAATTCAAAACATAAAAGAGAAGGGCACCTGGCTGGCTCAGTCAGAGCGTTCAGCTTTGGCTAAGGTCATGATCTCACGGTTTGGGAGTTCAAGCCCCACGTTGGGCTCTGTGCTGACAGTTCAGACCTTGGAGCCTGCTTCGGATTCTGTGTCTCCCTCTCTCTCTGTCCCTCCCATGCTCACACTCTGATTTCTCCCTCTATCAAAAATAAATAAACATTAAAAAATAAATGATTTATTATTATTCTTATTATCTGCTTCTGCAAAGCAAATTGACTCCATAGTTTTTGAAATTGTCATCATTTCATTAATGTCACAATGGTATATTATCATGCCCATTTTCAAGCTATGAAAATTAAAGCCCAAGAAATTTGAATTTGCTCTAATCCCAAATTAAACTGGCATATAGCCATCACTCTGCCTGGAATCTTCTGGGTTCCTCAGCCTTCACTTAACCCATTGAATCATACTTCTTACCAGCATACAATATCTAGTTTGATCACCCACTGACTGTCAAGACCAATTTTAGAAGCAGAACACAGGCTCCCACTTTTGGTTTGGCTTATTGTAAGTCAGGGAAAACAAAAGGGTCATCCTATGTGCCAATGACAGGCAAAAGAAGGGAAGACTAGAATGAATAGTCAAGGAAACATTCTTGGAAGATCTGAGCCTTTAAGTTACTTGATGTTTACTTGGTATTGTGAATAAGAAAGGGCAGAGTGTTCAAGGTGAAGGTGCAGAGCAGAGCTCAGGAGCTAAGAGACAGCAGAAACCAACATTACTTGAGCACGTAGTCTATACCTGAATCTCATGGAGTCACTGCAGTCCTAGGAGACTGAGATATTATTATCTCCAGTTTATTTATCAGGAAACTAAGGCTCAGAGAGGTAAGTGGCTTATCCAAGGTAATACACTTGTGAATCATAATAAATTCAAGAAACCTGCCTGCAGTGGAGGAATGGCGTAAAAAGAAACAGCTAAAACTTCAGAAATGTAATCTAGGAAATGTGGACCCGATTACATGTACCTATTTTATTCTTGTTAATGTTCATTTTATTCTTGTTAATATTCCTACCATGCTGGCAAAGTGTTACTTCCTAAATTTCAGAATTCAATATTGATATTTTGTTGCTATACTCACAATGATAATTTTAAAAATCTGCATTAAAATGTAAACTAGGGCCATATACAAAAATCAACTCAAAATGGACCAAGGACCTAAACGTAAGAGCTGACCCTTAGAATATTCTAACTCTAAGAATAAAACATAGGGGAAAATTTCATGCCATTGGGTTTGGTGATGATTTCTTGAATATGACATGAATAGCACAGGCAATGAAAGAAAAAATGGACAAATGGACAAATTCAACCATATCAAAAAATTAATTGTGTCAAAGTATCACAATTGACAGAGTAAAAAGACAACCTACAGAACAAGTAAACGTTTGCAAATTGTATATCTGGTAACAGATTAATATCCAGAACAGATAAATAACTCCTACAGTGCAAGAACAACAAAAATAATCCAATTTTAAAAGTAGAAAAAGGACTTAAATAGACATTTTCCCAAAGATATGCAAATGGCCAACAAGCACAAGAAAAGATACTCAACATCACTAATCATTAGGTAAATGCAAATGAAAAAGACAACCCCACTGGAGTGACTGCTATAAAAAGAGGAAAGAAAAGAACAGGTGTTGACAGGGATGTGGAAAACATGGAACTCTTGTGCATTGTTAGTGTGAATGTGAAATGGTGCAACAGCTATGGAATGGTGAGTGCCTCAAAAACTTAAAACTATAATTACCCTATTACCCAGCAATTCGACTTTTGAATATGTATCCAAAAGAATCGAAAGCAGGATATTGAACAGATATTTATGTACCCAATGTGAACAGTATTCTTTACAACAGCCAAATGGTAGAAAAGACCCAAGTGTCCACTGACAGCTAAATGGATAAAGAAAATGTGTATTCAGACAATGGAATATTATTCAGCCTTAAAAAAAAGAATGAAATTCTCGGGGCATCTCGGTGGCTCAGTTGGTTAAGCATCCAATTTTGGCCCAGGTCATGATCTCATGGTACTTGAGTTCGAGCTCCACGTTGGGCTCTGTGCTGACAGCTCAGAGCCTGGAGTCTGCTTCAGATTCTGTGTCTCCCTCTCTCTCTGCCCCTCCCCCTACTTGCATTCTGTCTCTCTCTCAAAAATAAACATTAAAAAAAGGAAATTTTGATGTCACAACATGAGTGAACCCAGAGGACGTTACACTAAGTGAAATAAGCTAGGCACAGAAAGACAAATACTGTGTGACTCCACTTACATGAGGTACTTGGAGTAGTCAGACTCATAGAGACAGGAAGTGGAATTGTAGTTGCCAGGGGCTGGGGGAGGTGAGAACAGGCAGTGGTTATTTAATGGGTAAGAAGTTTCAGTTTTGCAAAATGAAAGGAGTTCTGGAGACTGTTACACAGCAATGTGCACATACTAACACTACTGAACTATATACTTAAAAATAGTGAAGATGGGAGGTGTACCTGGGTGGCGCAGTTGGTTAAGCATCTGACTTTTGATTTTGGCTCAGGTCATGATCTCATGGTTCATGAGTTTGAGCCCCACATTGGGCTCTGTGCTGGTGGTGCGGGGCCTTCTTGTGATTCTGTCTCTCCTTCTCTCTGGGCCTCCCCTGCTTGTGCGCATTCTCTCTCTAAATAAATAAATAATAAACTTAAAAATTAGTTAACATGATAAATTTTATGTTAGATGCATTTTATCGTAATTATAAAAAATATAACCAAGTAATAGATGTTACTTAGAAAATTATTTCAGGGGCTCCTGGGTGGCTCAGTCTGTTGGGCATCCAACTTCCGCTCAAGTCATGATCTCATTGTTCATGGGTTCGAGTCCTGCATCGGGCTCTGTGCTGACAGCAAGCTCAGAGCCTGGAGTCTGTTTCAGATTCTGTATCTCCCTCTCTCTCTGACCCTCCCCTGCTCATGCGATCTCTCTCTCTCTCAGAAATAAATGAAACATTAAAAATTAAAAAAAAGAAAATTATTTCAAATATTTTAGCACCATATAGGCTGACTAGTAAGTTTTCATTTCTCATAAATTGGTTTAATTAAGTATGACCCTTAGTCCCTCGACTTTCTCCTTACTTGATTTCTTAAGATATAAAAGATCCTGATAGATCAGGGTTAAAAGACCTAATTATAATCCCAGCCTCATCCCTTCCCAGCTGTGTGAGGCAGGTCTGCTGAACGGGACTTTACTAAGGGCCTTAGTTGTCTCCCTGAGACTGCTCTCAAAATAATTCCCAACCTTCACCTCCATAACCCTGAACTCTACGTAGGAACATCCCATGGTGTGCTAGAGGCAACCCCGTTCCTGTCCATATTGTCATCCCCACTCCCAGACTCCTCATTCCCCAAACGGTGTTACCCTCTGGGTGGTAAACAGTTCATGCCAGAGCAAGAGGCCAAAATGAGTATTTCATGCATTTGTAACTTGGGGTTTCAATGGAGGAAGCTGAGGATGTGGGAGCAAACAGGTGGGGTATTGTGGAAAGCAGGAGGAACCAAGCTGCATCCCTACCCCCCAGCCTTTTGCTCTGGCTTCATTCTACTGTATGTTCTAGGACGAGCCACTTATACTTTGTTTGTCTCAGCTGCCTCAGAAGTCTTCATTCATTTATTTGTTTGGCAAGCGCATACTGAATAAATACAAAGGGAGCTGGTCCTTCCTCATCTTCTGGGGGTATCAGACTCTGTATATCATCCCATTTAATAACTGGGTAGATCGTGAGGAAACAACTTTAGTCCCAAGTCGCTGATAAGGAAGCTGGGTCTCCAGCAGGTAAAGTCACTTGCCTAAGATGAAGCCTGCTTGTCAGTAAATGGTGGAATTGGAATTCAAATCCATCCTATCTAATGCCGCACTTGTCCTTTCTGCCACACTGCATCGCTTCCTGTTGTCTGCCCAGCAGTCTTCAAACATGACAGGTCTCTAGGCACTCACTATCCAGTGCACGGCACGCTGTGAGGTATGTCGAGTAGAAACACAAGGGTGCCCCAGTGAACCAAAGCCCAGAGGCAGGAAGCAGGGAGTTGGAGAGATAGAGCAAATGGTATTGTCTCCATGTGAAGATCGGAGAGTCGACCAGATCACTTCTTGGGTCTTTGTCTTGGGGTCTTTTCCAGCTCTGAGATTTGTGACTCTATGTCTTGGGGATGCTCCCCGGTCTGGAGAATTGCTACCCAAAGTGTGGCCCGTGGACTAGCCATATAGGGATCCCCTGGAAGCTCGTTAGAAGTGCAGTCTCAGGCCTCGTCCAGACCCACTGAACCAGCATCTCCCTCCTAGCAAAATTCCCAGACTCTAGAGCACCCATTGCTGCAGCTTCTCTGCTACATGTTCTCTTGCCCTGCACCCTCCCGCCACTGGGCGCTCTAGAGCACAACTCTTGCTGGAGAGCAGGAGGCCTTTTCTCCATTCACGTCTACTTCCATGGCCTTCGGTCTCTCCCTGCCTGTTGAGGGTGGTGAGTGCTGGCTTACGTCTCATCACTCCTCCCAGGGAACGTGAGGTCTTCCAGGTAACATCTGGTAGTGCTCAGTGGCTTGCTCACAGACCTCAATATTGCTTGGCTCAACCAAAAATAAATTGGAAAAGAAAATTGAACATTGCATCAATTTGAAGCAAGTTTATAAATTCTGCAGCTAAGCAATACCAATAGAAAATGATAGATCGCTGCAGAGCAGGGCGTCCCTGCAGTGATGTATAGTCACATTACCTGAAATACCGTATTACATGATTCTGCTTTATTACCAGTGTTGGTGGCAGACAGAAAAACAGATTACACTTGAGTTCAAATCGATAGGAACTTTATTTACTGGCCTTTTAAAAACATATTTCTGCACTTTATAAAAACATACGGTAGATGCTATTGATAGAGCTTGTCTGCTTGTTAAAAAGCAATTTGCCGAAAACGAGGCTTTTAAGCTGTAATTTACAGCATTACCTTTTACCTCCTTTTTTCAGGGTTCTGTTCGCCTGGCTGTGATTTGACGACTCCCTTAGACTTTTCTTGCCTTTAATTTTCTCTCCCACTTATCATCTCCCTAAACTCCAAGCTCCCCAGGGCCTTAAAGCAAGAGGGAGAAAGGCGCAGCATCTCCTCTTGATGGAGGCTGGAGTCTCTCCCCAAAGCCCACCCTCCTACCCTCAGCCTCCTTGCTGCTGTTCTGGGTTTTGAGGGGCCTCCTGGGTTCAGATGGCACAGCCTCTCCCTCCTTCTGTTTTTCAGTCCCATGGACCCTCCTTTGCTCTCCCTCCTCCCTCTGAGAAAGGCACTTCTCCCCCAGAACCCCAGATTGCAATCATCCTGAGTGGTGGGAATATCATCCCCACTACATAGCTATGCAAACTCATCCAAAGAAGTCAGACTCAGATCTTGGGACTCCAAATCAAATCAAGTCATTCTTGAGGCTGGAAGATGAGCATCCCTTTTCTCCCAAGTTCTTAGCTACATGCACTCCCCCACCCCGACCCCATCTCAGATTGCTGTCACCGTGCCTGTTGCTGCTGGGTGAGGAGTAGGGGATTTGGACCACTGGAGCAGAGTGGTCAGTGCCCCCACCTGGCCACTGCACTGGAACAGGCATGCTGTTTGGGGGCTGCAGACTTGCCCCAGGGCTGCCAAGCAGCAGAACCCTGTATTGCTCAGAATGGAAAGGGGTCACATTTTCCCTTCCCCTGAATCTTGGCCTTGACCTGAGACCTGAGACTTCAGATGTGCCAAGTGCTTTGTATGCCTGATGCCATTTAACCCTTACAGTTCTATAATGAGAAAGTCTGGGGTCAGGAAATTTAAGAGGCCCTTAAGGTACCCCAGTGATCAGATGCTATGAAATTGAGGGCCAAATTTAAATAACTATTGGCTGCATTAAGTGGCCTCCTGATAACCAGGCTGGATCTAACAGTTGTTTTTTGCCTATTCCAGAAATGTGGCAACTTGCAGGCAAAGAAGGGGGACACGTAGCCAGGTCATTGATCAGGAACCCTTGATTCCTCGTACCCAAGCAGCTGGGTGCTGTGTCAAAGCCCATGGTGAGGGCTGCTTCTGATCAAGTCTGCGTGTCTAACTGTAAAGCGCAGAAGTACACAGTGCTGGCACCTGGCCCCGAGTCTATTTGCAACAGAGTCTGTATTTGTCTAGGAAGGGCTTTGTTATTGAAGAAATGATTGAGAAATAAGTGAATGGGAGAGTGAATCAACAAATAAATATAACTTCCCTCCTTAACCTGTAATCCTGTGTTAATGATGCTTAAAGATCACAGAAGAGAAGCAAGCCTGACTGCTAACAAGGGATGATAAATCAACTCCTTACACGATATGTGACTAGAAAGTGATGAGGTAGATTCTTGGAGGGACCCATAAGCTGGCACAAAAAGCAATTACAAACACAGGTGTTCCCGCACTCTTGCATCCTGGCTGTGTACCTGGGGCACAGGGCTGGCTCCTCCAGAGGACCCCCGGGTAAACACAAAGGACTGCTCATTAGGATGTGAGTCCCGACTTCATTCAGAAAGTCGTTATAACCTTTGCCAGAGCGGCTTCAATAGCAGCAGCTCTGCAGAAGCCAGAGAGCAGTGATAATGCCTGTAGACTGCCCCACGTCCTTCTAAGAGAGGCATCTTCGGAGTGTTTGTTTGTTTGTTTCACCCTAAGACTAAAGGGTTCGTTTTCAGTGAAGCGTTTGCTTCAGCAAAAAGGCAAGTGTCAGCTCTCTGGAAGAGTAGAGAGGGATCACAGCTGTGTCCTGTGCCTGCAGTAGAGGAAGGGGACGAACAGGGACTGGCAGCTGGAATAACTGAGCTCAGCACTCGTGTGGAAAAGACCAGTTACAGCCTGGTTTTTGTGTTTGATCTCAAAGGAAAAGGGAGTCAGCCAGACCCAGGTTTGAATTCTAATCCAGTCCTGTACATCTGTGGGACCCTGAGCATGTCACCTAAACTCACTAAGCCTCGATTTCCTTGTATGGAAAAGGGATATATAAGAGAGATTGCCTCACAGGATTGTTGGAAAACTAAATGAGATGATTCATGTAAAGTACTCAGCTTTCATAAACTCTTAATAAGCAAGGGCTATCTTAGTGATTGGCATCGAGCAAGACAGTGCACATGCCCTAGGGGCAGGGAGTATCTGTTTTCCCTGTTATTTCTTTTACTTTTTTTTTTTTTTTTAATTTCTGAGAGAGAGAGAGACAGCATGAGCAGGGGAGGGTCAGAGAGAGAGGGAGACACAGAATCTGAAACAGGCTCCAGGCTCTGAGCGAGCTGTCAGCACAGAGCCCGATGCGGGGCTCGAACCCACGAACCGTGAGATCATGACCTGAGTCAAAGTCAGTCACCCAACCGACTGAGCCACTGAGGCTCCCCATTTCCCTGTTATTTCAATCTTCACTCTTACTGCCCAATGCACCACCATGTGCAAACAGAATCTTCCATTCTTTCTTCTAAGAAGTGAAAAGAGAAGAAGCGTATTCTTCATTTGGGAGGGTGCAGTGAACTCTGTGTTAGATGATTATCATCTAACAGTAAATGTTGCTGTGGCTCAGGACAGAGATAGCACTGCAGGGGCAGGGCTTTCTGGAATAGGTAAACCTGGCTGCACTTTGAAGGATGGGTAGAAATTACATGAGCAGAGAGAAAAGGGAAGGCATTTCAGACATGGCAGGGGGAGGATAGGGTGAGCCAAGACATGGAGGCCAAAATTCACATCAGAGGATGCAGCAGAATTAAGGAGAGGACATCAGGACAATATGGAGGTAGTGTGGATTTGAACTGGTTATGTAGAGGCTGGGGACAGTGAGAAGCATACTCAGAGGAGTTAAAAGGAAGTCAAAGCACTCAGAGCTTTGGGGGGATGTCCAAGTCAAGGAGACAGATGCTACCCTCAGAATGGATGCTGACTGTTTCCCTTTTCCCTTTTGCAATGTGCTCAACAGTTGTGAACTCAGTGAATCTCATCAATTGGCTCTTCCTTGATTAACCTCCCAGCTGGAGCCATGGCCACAATTCGCACTTGCTGCTGCCTAAGAGCCAGTGCACTCCCCCATCCCACTGGAATGCATGTCCTGACATTATAATAGGCTCTGCAGAGAAGGAAATGCTATCATCCCTGGTGGTGACAGCGGGCTCCAAGCCCTGCCAGGTAGCTTTAGCAACTTTCTAGTCTTCCTTGTCTTGTTAATTAAGAGAGTCTATCTCATAGATTTGGGCCATGCATCTCAGATAGCAGCTCTTCAACCTTCATAACTGCTCCTAACTAGGTGGTAGAACCAGGTGCATTCCATATGTGTTTCAGAGAGGCCCCTGTGTTTAAGATCTGTCGTGCGAGCTCTCTCCGCACCATGGGAGCTAGAGGAACTGCCAGTGATGAGAAACAGAGGGACCCTTTCTACGCCTCTGCAGTTGCCTCCAAACTTGTTAACTCCTCAGCCCTTGAGCCAACAATGTGTGTCTACTTGAGTAATCCCCTTCCGCAGCTCCCTTCTCGGATTCAAGGGCATGTGTCCAGGTGTGAGGGAGCCTTTGCACTTCAACATACATGTTCGCGAACACCAGAGCTGAGAACTGGTGAAATCGGCCGATAGTGGAGTCTTCCCCCCCTTTTTGTATTCCCCTCAAATAGTATACAGTAATCAAAATTTAAGCCGCCTGAGATGAAATAATTGCTTAACAATCATATAAGAGGAAATGATTCAACAAATGACAATAAGGGCCCGTGATATACAGAACAGATGCATGCAGTGTACCATATTATAATGTGCTAGTACAAGATTGACAGCACAATAATAGGAGTGAGCAGCAATTCAGCCTATAATTCCAAACCAAATGTGAGGCTGTCCACAGAACTCAAATTCTAGCAGGCTGCAAAATTAGAGGTAACACCGCGCAGGGTTCAAGACGACTCATTAGCAGGTTGGCAGAGTGTTTCAGGAGCAAATTTGTCTGTCGAAGGAACTAATTTTGTGCCATCTTCGGCTCAACTTTNTCTTTAGTGTGCAGATACAATCTTCCCTGGAGAGAAATGCAGGGGTGGGGATGTGAGATCTGGTGGTAGCCCATGGGGCACAACGCGGTTGCTGGTGTCAGCTTTTGAGCGGCCAGTATTGGACGAGTAATCTGGGAGTGTTCAGAGGGGGTATGTGCGTGGTGCAGACAGCGGTGGTGATGACAAGCACTATTCACAGTCACCTCAACATGAAAGAGTGGAGAGACTCCTGCTGGCTCTCAGAGGTTGATCCCACATCAGAAAGGGTTTGGCTCAAGGATATAATTAAGGTGTGATAAGGATCTTTCCACGTCTTGAATTTCTGAACCTCTACATAAGCATCATAATCTCTGCTGTGTACGGGAGCCCTCATTGTTTCAAAGGTGCCCAGGATTTGTTTTAAGCAGGTGTAATAAGACAGACACAAAAACAACAGTCATGAAAGAAACATTTTTATACATACACATCCCTAGAAACAGAAGGCATGGCAGAAGGCCGTGCAGCGCCACACAGGAAAGCACCAGGGTCAGCCAGGAGGCACAGGGAATGTGGACAAGAAACCTTTATTGTGGCTGCCACAGGAGGGTTGTGGGAGGAGGAGTAAACGGGTGTTAGAGCGGCTAGTTTGAATAATTTTTAGCAGGCTCTAGGGCATAGGGGCCAACCCAAGTCCTGTGTAGCTGGCCCTGGGGAGATTAGGTTAGGGGGTAGTGGCTCAGAGTGTGATAAAGGAGACGGTTGAGGGGTAAGGACTCTAGTTTGGTTCGTTAGCCTATGAAAGTCATGCTCTGTTCTCAGGAATTAGCTAGCTCTGAGTGGGACAGTGCCCTGAGGGCCAGCGAGCCCCCCAAAATATCAAAGCATCAGGACATAGAATAAAAGGATATGATTGGCACACTTTCATAGCCCCACCAGCTACCTTCTGTTTCCTCCCCCTTTTACTTGTCCCAGACCCGTGATGAAAGCAGGGCATGGTGACATCACCATCCACACAGATGAAAAGCCACGGCATACTCCCCATCACCACTCCAACCCTGGACCTGTAAGGTCAGGAAGGAGAGACTTCCACTACCCTTCAGCCAGTGGAGCCCTTGGCAAGCTTCTCCTGGTCCCTGGTCGCTCGGGGGCTGCCTCACTGTGGACAGTACCAGCCACATCTCCAGGGCTGACTCAGGAGTCCTCTCAGTTCCACCGGTAACAGGCTGGCTGGCTGTGGCAAGGCTACTTCATGTTTCTGGGCTTCCATTTCCTACTTTTCAAAGAAACAGGCTTGATCATAGTTCTCAATGCTTCGTTTCAATGAAAAATTGAAGGGAAAGGATAGAAGCAGCAGAGTAGCTGAGGAGATAGCGGCTGGTATGCGATCTTCACATGAAACTAGTGACATCTGCAAAGCCAGAGTAGCCACCAAAGCCCCCTGAGCTCCCTTCCTCCATCCATCCTGTGGGGCTGAGACTCTTCCAGTGATGGCCACAGTGGTGATGATGGCGACCATGATGATGGCGACCATGATGATGGTGATAATGAGGCCAGGAGTTCAGCACCCAAGTACTACCTTGTTTAATTCTTACAACCCTAGGATGGGGTAGCCACTTCCAGCTTAGAGAGATTAAGTGACTTGGGACTAGGTTAAGTCACCCACTAGCAGCCACACAAGCAATAAGTGACAGAGCCTGGTCTTAAAGCCCAGAGCCTCATTCCTAATCACTGTCATGGGCAGGGTCATCCCAAAAAGATTTCATGAAGTGTGTCCCAAGCAGCAATAAATAGCACTTCTAGGAGGGGTGGTCCCAAGGAGAGGGAATGAACCCCAAAGGAAAGGCATTGCCCCATGGAGAGAACCCTGCTTAGGTGTCCCTTAGGATGCCCGGCATGGCTCTAGGCGGTGAGGATACACAGCTGTGATACTCCCACCTTCAGGGTGCTCTCAGCCCAGTAGAAGGGGACAGAGAAGAGGAAAGTGAACAAATAAATACAGTAGCTATACAGAGCACCAGTCTGACAGGCTCTGGTCCCCCCTGTGTGAATGCCTACAAGTTGGAAACCGCCAGACACCAGAGAAAGCTCAAGTCCTCCATCAGGCCAGAGGGCCACCGCCGCCTTCAGTGACCAGGTCAGCTCTCAGGACTGAGGGTGTCAGCTCTCAGGACTGAAGTTGTCACCAACTGGATCCCATCAGGTCAGCGGGAAACCAATATCGGTGAAAACAGAGGTGATTTCTTGCAGGGAATTGATTTTGCAGGTGATAGGGGTCTGAGAAGCTGAAGGGAGGACAGGAAGCAACACCAGGAAGCCACGGATACCCCAGACTGAGGGACAAGGGAGGCTGTGGCATTACCAGTCTATGGGTTGGGTGGCCCTGGGGACGCTGGAGCCCTGTAGGGCCTAGCAGACACAGCCAAGGCCAGAGACGCTGGCACCAAAAGAAGGGGTAGGAATATCTAGGCTTCTCCCTCCTCTTGCCTTCTAGTCTGCCAGTGACTCTCAGTGACCCAGCCAGACTAAATCCGGAAGCTATGGGAAGTCCGGGAGACTCCGCCAGCAGCGCCCAATTTTCATACCCCCTTCCCCCAAGCAGAGCAGAGGCGGAAAGGCGAGGGGTGGGCCTGAGTTTGAGCAAGCAGGCCCAGGCCAACACTTTCCTTTCTCTGTGGGACATGGCTCAGTCCCAGGGCCTACAAAATCCCTTGATGGGGCAGGGGAACCACTTGCTTTGAGCAGAGTCTGGGGTTGGGGCGTTTCCCCACCCGAGTCCCATTGGGCTTATGACCTCTCTCACTGCTCCACCTTGGGCACCCCATGCCCTGTCTCTGCAATGCCCACTGCACATGAGGAGAGAGGCCTCTTCCAGCGCATCTCTCTGGGTCGTGAGGAGGAAGAGGGGCAAGTGAGGAGAGCTGCCCGGCCCTGAGTGTGAATAGCAAGGGTGGGACAAGGGCACAGGAGAGGTCTATCTCCTAGAGCTCACCTGCGCCTGCTCCATGACCGGATGTGGGCTCTGCTCTTAAAAGGCCTCTGTATCAGGAACATAGCAATGCGGCCCAGGCGTAAAACATAACGTAGTAGTGGACTTGGGAGCAGTTTGAACAGTTTTTCCTTTTAAACTCTAAGGTGTCGCTACATAGCCCCAGCAGCATGTTTCTTACAGAATAATGACACCTCCCATTTATGTAGCCGTTTGAGCCTCTCAAAATAAGTTCACATGTCATTTGACTCTCACAAAACCCCTCAAAGTAGATAGGGCAGGGACAGAGGACAAGTGGCCAAGGTGACCCAGTGCTCACTGGCAGGTGGAGCCAGACCGGGGCTCCTGTCTCCTCAGCTGAGTCATCCCAAAGGCCACAGGCCCCAGCTTCTTGCTCTGTCCCATCATGTGCTGTCCTCTGTCCCTCCCACGCTCGAGTCCAGAGAGAGGAATGCAGCCCCATAGACAGCTGGCCACACTCTCCTCCTCAGCCTCCCCTTTCCCGGGCCCACCTGTGGGTGCACATATTCCAGTTTGCAGCCAAACTTAAGTGCATGCAGCAATCTGAACAGTATTTTCAGCTGCAAGAACAAAAAATGGTGTTCGTACCACCTTTTTATACAAATGCAGCATGCCTCTCTGTGTGATGTAGAATGTTACCATATTTTATAAAATAAACATACCAGAAGATATTTCTTCTTTTATTCTGTGGGGGCGGATGAAGAGATTTTGGTAATTAAAACTTCCACCGATCAGTGATCAAATCTCAGAGATCATTGCATAGCTGTGATAGACGTGTGTTGAATCACGCGGTTTTCTTTATGTGTACCCCAAGGGCTAGAATCACACCATTCCCTGCAGGAAACACCCCTGCTCTGTGCTCACTGTCCTTCCTGACCAGCAGGAGGCTGCACAAGAACATGTGGGTAGTAGTCCTGGGCCTGCCCCAAATTAGCTGTGTGGGATTGAGTATGCGGCTTAACCTCTCTGGATCCCTGTTTTTCTCTTGGTAAAGTGAAGAGTTAGAACCTGATAATCTGCGGGGTTTTTTCACATCTTTTGAGGCTTCATGTTGTTGACATTCTCGCTGAAAGCCGATCCTCTCTGATTAACTAACTGATTCATGTATCCACGACACACTAATGGAGTGCCTTGTATGTATGCCAGGCCCAGGGCGAGGCTTAGAAGTACAAGGATGTCTAAGGTCAAGTCCTGCCTCTGGGGAGTGCCCAGTCTGGTGGGCTAGACAGTCCAGAAGCAGACATATCACATGAAAACTTGTTGAGTGCCTTTCCAGAGATATGAACTCTCGTTGTGTGGCCTGCTGTCTTTCCTCACCTGCAGCTGTAATGAGCCCACAAGGGAACATTAGCTATAGCAGATCCTTTCCCACGAGGAAGGGCCCATCCTCTCTTTCTGCCCCGAGAAACCCAGTACACAAAGGAAGTACCATGGGTGGACCCATAAGCACACTGAGTTGGGAACAAGAGCCGTAATTTGTAGCCCTGGTAAGAAGTGAGACCAGCGTCATTCTGAATGGCCCCTTACAGCCTTTAGGGTCTGGCCATGGTGGCTTGACCATAATGACTACAGCTAAAGAGCAAGAACACTCTGGGAAGGAGGGGTATGTTCCCCTGGGCTTCCAGCCTGGCCTGGGTATTCACTTTGCCACTCTGTTCCAGGAACTGTAAGCTTACTGTGATGAAGCCAGGGACTGTCCCTCGATAGTTCTGGCGCTCGGCTCAGGGCTGGCTAGGAATGAAGGGCTCCTATGAGCAGCCTCGAGGAGGGAGGCAGGAGACCCTCCTCTCAGCTGGTTCTGATTCCAGGAGCACCAGGCACCCTCCTGTCCTCTTTGTGATCCGAACTGAGCAATCAGATGACTCAGAGCCTCTGCTGGTAGTGATCTCATTAATGTGGCGTGTCAGGTAAACTGAGCAGAAAAGCGAGAAAGTATGACCCAGAGACAGGTGCCTTCTGCGGTACCACCCGGTCCCGCCCCCTCTCAGAGCCCTCTGAACATCCCCCACCCTCCAGCCCCTCCCCCAGTTGCCATACAGATTTGACTTGCAGTGTAGGTTTTAAGCAGAGGCCCCCAAATGCCCTCCTACGACTGTATTCTCTAACCTTCCATAGGGGGTCGGGGGAGCTTTAGCCCCTTTCTCCCTTGCCGTGCTCACCCACTCTCTCTGCTCCACCCCTCCCAGGAGTTGCTGATGTAGGCAGCCTCCTGTACCCATGATGGATTCGTCTACACACACCCAGCCTTCAGTAGCGCGGGAGACCCCAAGAGTCTCCTTCCCCAGCCAAATCTCATTTAAAAGGGAGTGTGGGGGGGCGCCTGGGTGGCTCAGTCCGTTAAGCTTCTGACTTCGACTCAGGTCATAATCTCACAGCTCCTAAATTCAAGCCCCACGTCGGACTCTGTGCTGACAGCTTAAAACCTGGAGCCTGCTTCAGATTCTGTGTTTCCCTCTCTCTCTGTCTCTCAAAAATGAATTAAAAAAAAAAACATTAAAAAAATTTTTAAAGGGAATGTGGGACGAGATGGGTGGTGGGGAACAAAGTTGAGCATAGGCCCTTTGATTGCACTGCCTTCTTCTGTGCCTCCCAGTTACTGCTGAGCCATACACAGTGACTGGCTGGCTAGCTGGATGGATGGATGGGTGGTTGGACAGATGGATGGACAAATGTCCCCCCTCTGTCGTGGTAGGGGAGCTGTCCTTTCACCCTGTGTCTGCCTCTTCTCCAGTGAGCATCCCACACTGCAGGTGTCTCTGAGGCAGTGTTTATGTAAGCAGAACTTACATGTTCTACAGTTACATCAAGAAGCTGTTGTCAGTTTGAGGAAAGCCCCCAGCTGCCCACATGCTCAGTTGTCCCCAGCAGGTTTCCTAACAGGACAGCAAGACAGGGTCGGTGGGCTCCCCAAACTTGAGCTCACTCGACTGGCTTGGGGAGCCACAGGCTTCCAGGGCACTGTGTCTGGAACCTGTGCCCCTCTTCTCTCCGCCCAGTCTGGCTTCTCGGCAGTTTGGCTGTGGAGACTGTAATAAGTCCCAGCTCTGGCCAGCCATGTACACGAATGCAGTACCTAGGTTGGGTTGGGTTATTTAAGGGCAAAGAAGCCCAAACTCTTGAAGGCACAAATGTTCCAAGGATTACCATCCAACCTAGAAGGCTCAGATGAGTTTCATATTGTCCCTCAGGTTTGAATTTTAGGAAAAGCAGCTCTTTAATTATATGCTTGTTGTACACTAATAGTCCCTTTATTCCAAAGTCCCCCGACCTCATCAGTATGTACATCCAAGGCTGGGGAGGGAGTGAAAAGTCTTTGAGCCACTAAAACAGTTGAAATGGCTCAGAAACCTATTCCTGAGGCTGAGGGGCTCAGGTTTGGGTTTAGAGGGGAAAAAAAGGTTCAAAACATGATGTCCATTTATTTAACATATGTATGGGGCAGAATAAAATCCCTGAAACTGAAACCATAATTAAAATCACTAATGGGCCACCTGGGTGGCTCAGTCAGTTAAGCATCTGACTCTTGGTTTCAGCTCAGGTCATGAGTTCGAGCCCCACATGGGGGGGCTCTGTGCTGATAGCGTGGAGCCTGCTTAGATCCTCTCTCCCACTTTCTCCCCTCCCCCTCTTGTGCTCTTTCTCTCTCTCTCTCAAAATAAATAAACTTAAAAAAAAAAGATTTAAAATAGCTAATGTTTATGGAGGGCTTCTCTGTTCCAGACACGCGCTATGTAATTTGCATTTAGATCCCCTCCCAAAGGCAGTAGGAAGGAGGTGCCATTGTTATCTCCATTTTAAAGATAAGAGAGATTAGGTAACTGGCCTAGGGTCACACAGTGGCAGAAGGAGAGGATCTATGGAACCTTGAAGTCTTCCTTTCTACTCTTAATGTCACGGAAATTTGCTTACGTTGTTTTGCCCACCAAACCAGGTGTGGCTTTGCTCCCTGGACGCTGAGGTCTCAGCCGAGACGTCATGTTTAAGTGGTGGTGGAAATGATTTCTAGCTCATTCCTCCACTTGCAGTTTATATACGTTATTTACCCACCTAAGTCCTGGAGCATACCCTGGCATCAGTGAGGCATCTTTGTCAAGGGCCCCTGGGCTCTGAGCTGAGGTAGAGATGGGACGTGTCACCCCTGCACCATTGGATCATGACCTCCTTCCTGAGTTTCTGGCTTCTCAAGTGCTCCCAAGTAATCTCATGTAAATCCTTTCCTGGAATGCGGCCTAAAGAGAAATCCTGAGAAGCTGGAGAATGAGCTGGATGCCGTCTGTTCTGAGTAATTCATTCATTCAATCCTTCAACAAACACTGGCTGAACCTCACTGTGGACACTGTGTGCCGGTGATGGGGAAAGTCATTAAGATCTCACTCCTGCCTTGGAGGAACTTGGCAGTGTCAGGAGGCACATTAGTGCAGAATGCCTGACGCATAGGAACTGTGTAATAATAAAAAGCAGTGGTCACACCCTAAAGGACATTGGAGCAGAATATTGAAAGCCAGGAAGACCACATCGACAGATGTCGGCAAAAGCGTCTCAGGTGGAGGGAAGAGTAATGCCACAAGATCTGGAGAGCCTGCGGTGTGTTCTGAAGCTTAGCTGCGACTTTGGCCAGTTTCAGGACAGGGTGAACGGTAGATGAGCAGGAGAGGGGGTCATGGCAGTTGGCACCGGACACCCTGGCCATGGCTCCTTAGCCCTCCCAGACAGCAGAGGAGCACGTCAAGATTGACTGTGAACGGGGTTCCAAGTATTGTGCCAGGGTCAAGACAGTGCTGGAATTTGTAAGTTTCTCTTTTAAAAAGGTCTCGTATTTAAGATTATAACTAAAATAATACCCCACAAGATTTCCTGACAACCTTTGGGGACAGGGAGTTGTGCTTAATAGCCAGTGCCCTGGCTCCCGTTGAGAGAGACAGAGAGAGAGGGAGCTGGAGAATCATTTTGCACGTGAGTCCTACTGGTGAAAAGGCTGCGCACAGCTGGCTCCAAGGGATAAATTCATTATTTCACTAACAGGATTGACTCCCAACACATTGAAGGATAAAGATGTAGAGGCTGTGGGTCTATGGCCCAAATGGGGGAGCAGGAAAGCAGCCAGAGACCCCAACTCAAAAACAACATGGGGAGGTAGACCACCACACCCTCCATTTCTTAAAGCCCTGATGAGCAACTGAAAATTACTTGCCCCTGGAAAAAAATAATAAATTCCACATTATCATTTCAATGGTTCCTCACATAAATACCAAAGAATCAGAAAAGCTGGTGCCTCATGTTGCTCCCAGAACCTAAGAAATGGTATCTTTCAGTTATCGGATTTTATTTCTTTGCTGCGTTTCATTTTATACATATTTATTCATGCAGAACAGAAGCGCAGCGTTATTGAGGCTGCCATGGGAGCGGAAGGAAAAGCTGTTATACATAAGAATGCACCGCATTTACATTGTCGCACTTTGCAACAATTGAACTATATGCAACTGGTTTTTTTTAATAATAAAAAAACTGGTTTGCATTTAATTTGCTGATTTTTTTTGTAACTCTTGAATTTTTCTATGCCATAGAAATGTGAAAGGGGAGGGGTCAAGATCCTCGCAGATACAGAGGGTCGGGGGGCTAGCAAGAGGCAGCTTTCACGGGGAGAGGTTGGGGATCCGGAGCAAGTTTATAACTCTTTTTTAACAGATGCAGTTAACTGAACTGCAAAACATTCATCTTCCGATTTAATAACTCATTCTCCCTGCATGGAGACGGGGGTATTATAGTCCTGGATATTGCTTTTCGGGCTTTTGAGTGTCAATGATGAATCCCCATCTTCTAATAAAATACATTTTCATAGTAATTGAAATAATAATTTTTTGCCTCTTCATTTTCCCAGGTTCTTAGAAAGAGGGCTTTTGACTTCTTTCCCTTTCCCTTATCCTGACCTTATTTTCTTTTAACTGAAATTCCTTCAGCCGTTGAGATGGAGAGTCTGCGCTTCTAGCATCAGTGTATTGATAGCCTGCACGCTTCCCTTCCCCCGCCACCCCCACCCCAGTAGCAGCCACAGGATGTGGAGGTAGACCTCCCTGTCAGACTGTAGAGCTAATTAGGAGACTGAGACATCAAGACCTAGAATTCTTGGCTGGGTTTGGCATCTCCATTTGCTTAGCAAGCTGAGGGGTCCCTGGGGAGGGACAAATGTGATAACCAGGCAGCTGAGAGGAGAACACAGAGGAGCAGGGAAAGGTCCAGGCTCTACCCCTCCTGAAGCTTATGCAATAGGCCAGCCCCTGTTGCCCCCCCACCACACACCCTCCCCAAGGTCAAGATCTGGGACTGCCCTTCCCCATTCCACGTGCATCCCTCAGGCTGCAGGTGAACTCTCATCCCTGAAGAGTTAAAATGAGTGTCAGTGTGTTAAGGACAACGTTACTTTCTCAATAAAATTTGGGAGGTGGGCAGTGGTGATGTTGCATAGGGTATAATATATTTAATCTGCAGCTCCGTATGCAGCATTACTTTAAAAGTTACACTGGTGAGATTGTATGGGAAACTGTGAAGTTGTATCCTACATCTTTCCTCTTCATCCTTTCCTCCATGGCTGACAATGACAAAGAAAGAAAAAAATACATAACTAGGACTGCAGAGGGTTTAAGAAGAACAATTGAGAATTTGGAAGATTTTCCTGCCCCTTTCTCTTCATACCCACCCAGGGAAGGATGATTTTGGTGAAAACTTGCTCAATTTAAGCTATAGTTTAACTTTGCCGGTAGGAATTCTCCCCTTTCTAAAGTGTCTAATCTTTCCTACACTAGTAAAAAGAATTTGGAAGTCAGGAATCAGGGTTGGAGCCAGTCTGGACCAGGAAATCAAGTAGCTGTTGGGTAAATGGGCAGGGAGACTGAAAGTGTTTGGAGGCACTGCCTTCCTACCTCGTAACAGAAATAATACTTTTCTGCCTGTTTGTTTTCCAGCGTACTTAGAAAAAGGCTTTTGACTTCTTTCCCTTTTCCCTGTCCTAATGGAAAACTTACATGTGGCCCTGGCCTGTCTGGAGGGAGTAGGCTTTACCTGCTCCTTGCAGATATGCAGGCTGTGGTCAGCATACTCAACACCTTTGCTCGAACTACAGAAACAAGTCCCCTCTTTTGGCCTGATTCATCCCTAGGGCAGGAGGCATGGTTTGGCCAGGGGAGCAGGGGCTGGATTTCAGCCCCTCAGTCATGACCTTGCCTGGGAGGCTTTTGTGTAGTACACGCATTGCTTATCTCTACTGGCAGTAGGTGGTAGTTTTTGAGTTAGAAAGACTCCGGTTCAAATCCTGACTCCACAATTTTCTAGCTTTGTTACCTTTGGCAAGTAGCTTGATTTCATACATAATAGTACCTATATTATAAGAATGGTACAAGGACTAAATGAGATAATATATGTAAATCTCTTGGTGCTAAATCTGTGTTGACTATTATTCCAGAAAGGCCTTTTTTGATCCTTCAGTATCCATGAGAGGCAAGAGTGAAAATACAGAGATGAGGATGACAAAATGTGGGCCCAGGCCTGGATGTGAATTGTCCTTCGGGCAGAAGTACTCAGCTATGAGATCTGATCTGCTAAATATAAGAGGGTCAAGAAAGGAGAGAAATCCAGTGGCTTGTGCGACGTCAGCTTCTAGACAGAGGCCAGACTCCCATTCCTGCTTCTGGTGTCCCCTGTCCCAGCTACTCTTGCTTTTCTGTTTCTCTACCCCTAACCCTCAGGACCCAGCAGCGTTTCAGGGGATTGAAGGTTCCTGCTTCTCCTGGGACTTTGGGACTGGGGGCGCAAAAGCAGCAACAGAAAGTCTCTCTTGGATGTCCCTGTCCTCATTCTCTAGCAGAGCAGGAAAGGAACAAGTCCAGGGCAACTACAGAGCATGTTCCTGGGTGTCCTCCCCACCCCCCACCCCATCTAGAGCCATCTCGATGCCAAGATTTTTGAGATGAGGGTTGTTTTAGAACAAAGCTCCCTCTCTGGCAGTGACCATGGGCTTCTTTGGATAGGTGAGAAGGGGCCATTCAGAGCCTGCTAATCTACTGCTTGGAAAGACCTGTGGCCCATTCAATATTTTCTGCAGACTTTGTTTTTTAGAATACTTTTGGGTCCACAGCAAAAGTGAGTGGAAAGTACAGGAAGTTCCCCTATACCTTGTCCCCCACTATCAACGCCCTGGACCAGAATGTTGCATTCATTACAATCAGTGAATCTATGCTGAGACATCATTACCACCCAGAGTCCATAGTTTGCATCAGGATTCACTCTTGGTGTCGTACATTCTGTGGGTTTGGACGGATGTATAATGACACATATCCATCGTTGCAAGATCTTACAGAAGAGTTTCACTGCCCTAAATATCCTCTAAGCTCCACTTATTCATCTCTCCCTCCCCCTGGCAACCACTCATCTCTTTAGCTGTCTCCGTAGTTTTGCCTTTTCCAGAATGTCATATTGTTGGACTCATACAGTATGTAGCCTTTTCAGATTGGCTTCTTTCACCCAGTAATAGGCACTCGAGGTTCCTCTGTGTCTTTTCATGACTTCATAGCTCATTTCTTTTTAGCACTGAAATAACATCCCATTGTCTGGATGTAATACAGCTTATTCATATATTCACCTACTGAAGGACATCTTGGTTGCTTCTAAGTTTTGGCAGTTATGAATACAGCTGTTATAAATATCTGTGTACAGGTTTCTACGTGGACATAAGTTTTCAACTCTTTTGGGTAAGTATCAGTGAGCATGATGATTGCATTATATGGAAAAGGTATGTTTAGTTTTATAAGAAACTGTCACACTATCTTCCAATGTGGCTGTACCATTTTGCACTCCCACCAGTGATGATGAACAAGAGTTATTATTGCTCCACCTCCCCGCCAGCATTTGATATTGTCAGTGTTCTAGATTTTGGCCATTCTCATTGGCATGTGGTAGTATCCCATTGTTGTTTTAGTTTGCAATTTGGTAATGATATGGTCTTTAGCTTTTTAAAAAAATTTGCCATAAATATATCTTTTTGGTAACCTGTATGTTCAGGATTTTTGCCCACTTTCAGATTGGGTTGTTTGTTTTCTCTTTTTTTTAATGTTTTTATTTATTTCTAGGAGAGAGAGAGACAGCGTGAGCAGGGGAGGGTCAGAGAGAGAGGGAGACACAGAATCTGAAACAGGCTCCAGGCTCTGAGCTGGCAGTCAGCACAGAGCCCGACGCGGGGCTCGAACCCACGAACCGCGAGATCATGACCTAAGCGAAAGTCGGACGCTTAACCGACTAAGCCACCCGGGCGCCCCTGTGTTGTTTGTTTTCTTATGGTTGAGCATTAAGAGTTCTTTCTATATTTTGGATACCAGTCCTTTATCAGCTATATCTTTTGCAACGATTGTCTCCCAGCCTGTGACTTGTTTTATCATCCTCTTGACCCCATTCAGTTTCACGCCCTCCTCCTGTGTATCCACAGCTCCTTATCTCCTTACCAGAGCCTCAAGGAGGCCAGACTAACTGGAGGGCATGGCTTCCTAGGGAAATGAATGGGCCTGTGACCACCCTTCACTTCAAACCAATACGCGTTTATTCATTCCTTAAACATTTAATATTGTTTTAAGTCCTGGGGTTGTATCAGTGAACAAAACAGGCAAAGCTCTGAGTATTGTGGAGCTTACTTTCTCATAGGGAAGACATATACTAAAAAATAAACATAGAGACATATACTGAAAAAATCTACATAAGCATATTATATAGCTTTCTGGAAGTAATTCCAATGTGAAAAAAATTTGAGCAGAACAAGGGAGATTGGAGATGCTGGCATGGGGGAGGTTTTCCATCTAAATAAAGTGGCAGGATGGGCCTCATGGAGAAAGGGACGTTTAAGCAAAGAGGATGCCAAGAGGGCACAAAAACCAGGCAGAGGGACCAGCCAGTGCAGAAGGCCACAAGGCGAGAGTGACTGGTATGTTTGAGGACCTATAAGGAAGCCGATACGGCTCGAGAAAAGTAGAGCGAGCAATGGGAGAGGATTTCCTGATGGATTCAGTGTGGGGGTGAGAGAAAGGAGAATCATAGACAACACCAGGATTTTTGACCTGAGCCACTGGAAGGACCTCATTAACTGAGACAGGGAAGAGCAGGTCTCCAGGTAATGGTGGCTGAAGGCAGCGATGAGGAGTTTTTTGGACGTGCTGAGTTTCCATTATGAGATAACTTGGTGGAGACGTCAGCTGGGCTGTTGGACAGATAGGTTTGGAGTTCAGGGGAGTTTGTGTACACAACGCTGGGCTGAGTGCTATGGGAAACAGGAAGAAGACTAAAACCCAGTTCTTCCACTGACACATCCGTCCAGGGATCCCTAGAGGGCAGCACATAAAACAGGCACCCCCACCAGAAGGCAGCTCCTTCCAGCCTCCTGGAGTTTTGGAGGCAGATGAACAAATCCAAGCTACCAAAAATTACAGGCAGCAGATGAAAGACTACCCCCAAACACCATTACTGCTCATTAATAAGTCAAGGGAAGAAGGGGAAACCAGAGCGGAGCTTTCCTTTCTCCAGCAGCAGTAAAATAGACACTTCAGAGTTTTGAAGATTATTGCAAGAGCTCCTCACATTCACCTAAGAGGCAGATAAAGGAAGAAGAGGAAAACTGACGTGGTGGTGGTGGTGGTGGTGGTGGTGGTGGTGGTGGTGACTCTGATGGCAGAGACGGTCACTTCAGCTCTCCCTGATCCTTTGGCTGTGCCCCCAGCCACTTGTCAAGCAGCCAGATTAACCCCAGATGGGGCCAGGCTGGGCTGGGTCCTGCTCTCTGTGGTCTGTGTGTGCACAGGGCTACCTACTTAAAGAGAGTAGAGCTATTACTATTTACCATGTAGTAGGCCAATATTAGGTCAGATCCCTAATATGGGTAACCCAGGTCCCAGGGTTAACATGCCAGCTGAGGTCCTCACTCTGAAGTACAGTCAGTTGCCCAAGTAAGAGCCGTGTTTTCACATTAAACATCCCTGAGTCTCTCTTGTTCAAGTGGCAGATGGTGAATTTCATGCAATGACGTAAGCAGAGGCCCCTCTATTTCCAGCCTGGAACTCAGGATCTGTGGAAATGCTGCATCTCTGCATCCTGAGCCCTGAATGCTGCAGCTCTTGGGGTCAGGATGTGTCTGAGAGAGCTGGGGCCAGGAGGGGGAGGAGCAGTGAGCTGGCCTTTGTCCAGGGTTGTCCAGCAGGAAAAGGGGGACCAGGGTGCTTTGGGAGGCCTGGGCTGGATATGGAGGACAAGACCTGCCTTACAACCTGAAAATCTAGTGCTTTAATAAGACGAGGCTGATATTGGAACTGGTGTGCCCAGGGACCGCAGAGAGATGGGCAGCATGGTGCCCCTGGGGTTATTGATGGAATGTCTTTGCAGGCTCGGATCTGAGCGAGAGTAAAACTGAGTTACGACACCAGGGCCAGATTAATGAAAATGTGCATGGGAACAGCCCATCCTCAGTGATTTCCACCCAGCACGTGGGCACTTTCTGACCCAAATATGTTGACAAAGTCTAATGTCCTACATGCAGCCTTTTCACTGGCAAAGACAGAAAAAGATTTATAACACAATTACAACCTTCAGGAATTTCAGCCCACTCCCGGACTGCTTGCCTTAGATCCCCCAAGGGAACTGACCCCTCAAGAAAGGTCCTAGGACATTATTGAGGATTTGGAATTCTCTATTTGAGGGGGCTTCCCAAGAAATGTGATTGAGGCCTCATCTCCTCCTCTTTCCCCCTCTTTGCTCCTGTGGTGCAGACTTCCTTGCTGGCCTCTGACCTCTTGCCTTGACTTTGCAGCCCTGGGGTACTCAGTTCTCTCCCCTGGGGTGCCCTTCCCATTCTTCCCACTGGACTAACCACTCCTCTTCCATTCGGGCAAACTCGAGCCACACCATCTTTTGGAAGCTTTGCATTCAAGCTGTACTTTAATAACTTTTATTGCTTTCCTTCTTATTATAAAATTCATGTTCAGTGCAGGAAATATGGAGCTTATAAAAAAAATGAAGAAAACAAAAATCACCCATCATTTTGACATGTATTCTCCTGGTCGTTTTTTTTTTTTTCCCCTGAGCATTTATCTGTATTCTAATTGGGAGCATACTAATATGGTTTTGTGATCCGCTTCCCCCCTCCCCCTCACTTAAGTCTCCATAGTTAAGGAAAAGGGGGGCGTTTTAGCATAGTGGTTATGTGTGGGTGGGGTCTGGAGTCAGACTGTCTGGGTTCAAATCCTGACCAGGCCACCACAGTCCTGACACCTGAGCAAGTTACTGAAACTGTTTCCGTGTTTAGAACAGTGTGGTTTACACTGAATTTAATCTATAATTTTGTTTTCTCCTTTTCTCACTCAACTGGGAGTTCCTTGAGGTCATAGAGTGACTCTTGCACATCTTTCTCTCCTCACCGTCTTGCTCTTACATGATAAGCATCCCCAACATGTTCAATGCACGGAAGACCCCAAAGAATAGGGCCCAGCCCTAGGAATCAAATGGAAGTTCCCAAAACGGGATCAAAGATTTGCGTCTGAGGCCCTGTTTCTTAGCTAAGCGGGACAATAAATTACGTTTTCTGAGGCTTCCGTTTTACCTTTTGTCGAAGGGAGACGACAGCGTGAGTGTGAGACTAGCAAGACGACTCACGACCCCTCTCCGCAAGCTAGGACATTGGGATCAGTGAAGTTCGTGTGTGCTGATTGCACGGGCCTCCCCGCCGACTCTGGGCGGCCGCCGGCGCCCGGCCGCTGCGCTCAGTCCGCGAGAGGACCGAGCCGGATGGCAGGCGGGGCGCGGCTGCGGCTCCGGAATCCGCGAGGCGCCGGGAGAGTCAGGGGTGCGCCCCTACCCCAGGTCCCAGCCCAGGAGGCCACCCCGGGCGCCGCGGCCCGCCGGGTCCGCGTTATCAGCCTCCTCCTCCTTCCCCCAGGGCCCAAAGCTGCGCCCACCAGATCCGGTGGGGGGAAATCCTCTCCCCTTTTCTCGGGGATCCGGGAGGGGAGGGGAAGGTGGCGGTGGCTAGAATTGAGGCTTCCTTTGCCTCCTACTCTCCGGCAGAATCCGATCTTTTCTGAGCAGGATGGGGCGGGGGCGGGGGGCCGCGTGTGCGCNAAAGGGCAGTGAGTCAGACCTGAGTCACAGGAGGACGTGGGCCCTCTCACCCCTCCCCCTGCGGTTCTTCCCGGTCCCACCCCTAGCCCCGCTGTCTGCCCCCGCCGCGCTAAACACCCCCAGCGCCGCGGCCTCAGACACNGCTCTTCCTGCCCACCCGCCCGGGGCGGGAGCCCTGCCGCGCTGCCCGCCGTTGCTGTGAAGACAGCTCGTCTGGGGACAGTAGTCCCGTCCTCAGACCGTGAAAAGGCCACAGTCTGTCCCCTGCCTCCGGGCACGGCAGTCCACCTGCCCCTGACCTTCTCGAACAGATGGTACGTGTAGGGGGGTCAGGTTGAGGGGGGCGCTCAGCGGAGGCCACAGGATCTCCCATGGTAGTTTTACTGTGGTGCGTAACTTCCTTCAAGGACCTGGTCAGCATCTTGCACCCCTGGCTACCTACTTTCTCACCCCTTCCACCCTTTCCTGAGATCTCTGTCGAGAAGGTGCTACACAACTCTATTTTTAGTCCTAACAAGCTGCCTGCCGGAGCCGCTTCCATCTGCGGCACTCAGAGCCCTTTACAAATGCTAATGAATGGAAGCTGCTGCCTCCTGAGTAACTTCGGTTCTTCTTGCTCCCTCTCCCCCATCCCCCACACTTTCCCAGCGGGGAAACTGAGGCACGGGATTAAGGTTTGGAGAAGTGACCAAAGGAGTGGCAGAACCCCAAGTTTCCTATGGCCTGTTGGTGGTTCTGCCTTTGCTAGTGCCTTCTGTCTCCTCTTAACTTCATAATCAGTGCTAGGTCCCAAATTAAGCTCAGAGGTCAGACAGTCCCTGTCCTCATGGAGCTGAGGTCCAGTGGGAGAGGTGAGCATAGAAGTCCACCATTACAATACAAGTAAGTGGCCCCACAGAGCTGTTTTCTGCAGAGAGCATTATATGAGCACAGAAGTCTCACCTTAGCTGGAGAGGGAGGAAGGGAGTGAGGGTTAGTGCTTTTAGTGTCCTATTTTATAATCAAGTAAGGCTTCCTGGAGGAGATGACACCTGAGCTGAGTCTGTAACTAAGAATTGGAGTTAAGCAAAAGGCAGGGGGCATTCGGTGACCAAAGCACAGGGTGGAGAAAGCAGTTGCTGGAGGTGAAAATGTTCCACATGCTGATGGGCAGTGAAGTGGAGAGATCTCTGTGCAAACGGAAAGGATATAGTCAGGTCAGGATCTTTTTTTTTTTTTCTGTCAATAGTTAAGTTTTTCAAAATAGTTTATTGTCAAGTTGATTTCCATATAACACCCAGTGCTCATCCTCACAAGTGCCCTCCTCCATACCCATCACCACCCTTCCCCTCTCCCCACCCCCATCAGCCCTCAGTTTGTTCTCAGCATTCAAGAGTCTCTCATGGTTTGCCTCCCTCCCTCTCCCCAGCTATTTTTCCCCTTCTTCTGCCTCATGGTCCTCTGTTAAGTTCCTCCTAATCCACCTATACGTGCAAACATATGGTATTGTCCTTCTCTGCCTGACTTATTTTGCTCAGCATAACACCTTCAAGTTCCATCCATGTTGCTACACATGGCCAGATTTCATTCTTTCTCATTGCCTTGTAATATTCCATTGTATAGATAAACCACATCTTCTTGATCCATTCGTCAGTTGATGGACACTTAGGCTCTTTCCATGATTTGGCTATTTTTTTAAAAAATATTTATTTATTTTTGAGACAGAGAGAGACAGAGCATGAGCACAGGAGGGGCAGAGAGAGAGGGAGACACAAGATCCGAAACAGGCTCTGAGCTGTCAGCACAGAGCCCGATGCGGGGCTCAAACCCATGAACTGTGAGATGTCATGTCCTGAGCTGAAGTTGGACGCCCAACTGACTGAGCCACCCAGGCACCCCTCCATGATTTGGCTATTGTTGAGAGTGCTGCTATGAACATTGGGGTCCATGTGCCCCTATGGACCAGCACTCTTGTACACCTTGGATAAATTCCTAGCAGTGCTATTGCTGGGTCATAGGGGAGTTCTATTGTTAATTTTTTGAGGAATCTCCACACTGTTCCAGAGGGGCTGTACCAGTTTACATTCCCACCAGCAGTGTAGGAGGGTGCCCGTTTCTCCACATCCTCACTAGCATCTATAGCCTTCTGATTTGCTCATTTTAGCCACTCTGACTGGCGTGAGGTGGTATCTCAGTGTGGTTTTGATTTGTATTTTCCTGATGATGAGGGACGCTGAGCATCGTTTCATGTGTCTGTTGGCCATCTGGATGTCCTCTTCGGAAAAGTGTCTGTTCATGTCTTCTGCCTATTTCTTCACTAGATTATTGTTTTTCGGGCCTGGAGTTTGGTGGAGTTATAGATTTTGGATACTAGCCCTTTATCTGATATGTCGTTTGCGACTATCTTTTCCCATTCCATCGGTTGTCTATTAGTTTTATCGATGGTTTCCTTTGCCATGCAGAAGCTTTTTATCTTGATTAGGTCCCAGTAGTTTATTTTTGTTCTTGATTCCCTTGCCTTTGGGGATGTGTCAAATAAGAAATTGCTGCAGTTGAGGTCAAGGAGGTTGTTTCCTGCTTTCTTCTCTAGGGTTTTGATGGTTTCCTGTCTCACATTCAGGTCTTTTATCCATTTTGAGTTTATTTTTGTGTATGGTGTGAGAAAGTGATCTAGTTTCATTCTTCTGCATGTTGCTGTCCAGTTCTCCCAGCACCATCTGTTAAAGAGGCTGTCTTTTTTCCATTGGATTCTCTTTCCTGCTTTGTCAAAGATGAGTTGGCCATACGTTTGTGGGTCCAATTCTGAGTTCTCTATTCTATTCCATTTGTCTATGTGTCTGTTTTCGTGCCAATCCCATACTGTCTTGATGATGACAGCTTTGTAGTAGAGGCTAAAGTCTGGGATGGTGATGTCTCCCATTTTGGTTTTCCAGAAAACCAGATCAGGATCTTAAATGCATCCTTCTGGTGGCCAGAAGGAAGAGTTTGATGGGAAAGGAGTAGAAGTCAGAAGACCAAACAGAGATGATAAATGCATGGATCAGGTACCAGGGAGAGGTGCCACAAGGGGGGCAGGTGCCTTGGAGAAATGTGTGACAGTTACTTTACTGGAAATCCAGTCTGCCCCCTCCCCACCCCCACCCCCACCCCCGGTGGCCCACTGTTGGACTCTCAGAGCAAACATCTCCTTAGGACTTCAACCAGATACCATCACCCAGGTGGCATTCTTCTCTTTTGAGCTGGATGCTGGGAACTCCTGAGGGGCAGGACCTCTGTCTCTGCTGTGGCAACAGGCAACAGTGACAGTCTGTGTTTCTGAATGTTGGTTGAATGAATGGTCCCTTGATGGCATAAGGGTCATAAAAAGGGATAGGAACTGCTCAGCAACTGCAGGTGGTTGGATGTAGGCTTGCAGGAGCCTCACCACCACTCATCCTCGTCAAAGTGAGAGCCCCCTGCACACTTTGAGGGGAAGCCAGCCCTCCCTGCGTGGCTTTCACTGTGAAACAGAAATCGCTGCCAACTGCAGCAAATGCAGCTTTAGAAGCTGTAGGAAGTCTCCTTACCAGTTTTAGGGCCCTACTTTCCAACCAGAAAATCATGCAGCCATTTTTGGAACACCTGAAGTGTGTTCCAGTTGAAGCAGACTGTGAAGAACACGAGTGTGTGCAGTGGCCCTCGGAATGCACCGAGAGGGTGGCATGGAGGGACTGACCCACATTTGGCAGTTTTGTCTATCAGGGTGGCAGGAATTTGAGGACAGGCCTTTGCTCATTTAATTCTCCATGTTGTCTGTGTCATGTCAGGAGATTCCCAGTGCTGCCTTTTGCTGCACATAGCTTCCTCTGGTCGTCTTCCCGGTACTAAATCCCAGTAGGTCTACCCTGGCAATAAAAAGTCGGCACTCTAGTTAAGAGGGAGAGCCCTAGTCGAGGCTCAAACTCCCACCTTTCCACTCCTACTAGCTGTGTGACCTTAGAGAAGTTAAGTGATTCTTTCTGCCTTGGAAACCTCAGTTACAGCACCTGGACCAGCTGATCAACCCACATTGCTGTTTGGGGATCCCATGAAGTCTTCCCTTGGTCCCTTCATTTATTTTAAGTCTTGGATACTTAGGTAGAGAAGTACTGACCCTGTAATCTCTGAATTGCCATTCTGGGGAGAGAAAATTTACTTCATTTAGAAGAAAGTCCCATTTTTTGTCAAAGATGAGATCTTCTTGTAGTGAATTGATTAGGACATAGAATCATAGAACGTTAGAGCTGGAAGACATCTTGGGGGTATGAATTCAAGCTGATGTTTTTCAGAGACCTGGAGAGATTGAGTTACTTGTGTGACTAGTGGAAGATGGAGGGCAGGAACCCAGGCTTGCTCCCTGTGTCCCCTGGTCACTGCTACTCAGCTTCCCCAGGCACTTCTCTCACCCCACACCCACAGGCCATCCCATGTCCTCTTGGTTTTTGCTTCTCCCTCTCCCATCTCAGATCTGAGCCAGTTTCCTTTGCCTGGTCCAGAACCAAGTGAGTGGTCTGCCACTGCATCGGTCAGGGTTCAGCCAGAGAGACAGACCCGGTAGGAGATACATAGTAGGGGGTTATTGCAAGGATCTGGCTTATGAGATGGCTGTGGCCAGCTAGCCAAGCCCACAGTCCACAGTGCAGGCCATCAGGAAGGGCAGGCCAGAAACTCTCTGGCAAGGGCTGACGCTGCAGTCCACAGGTGGGAATTTTCCCGGAAGGAAAATTCACCTGATTGAATCAGACCCACTCAGATTATCTGTGATGATCTCCTTTTCTCAGGGTCAAGTGACTGGGGCCATTCATTCCAATTACAGGATACCTTCAGAGCAGCACCAGTGTTTGAATGAATGATTGGATTCTGCAGCCTAATCTTGCTGACACCTGAAACTGACCACCACCACAGTCTTCTTGTGGTCTTGCTCTCTGTCCTCCTCTCAGCCTGACACACCATTACTGAATTCATCTTCCAAAAACTGTCTTGCCCTCCTTTTCAGTTTTCCACGGGTTTCCCCGGGCTATAAGAGAAAGCCCAGATTGCCAACTGTATCTCCCACTTAAACTGTCCAACCAGTCTCTCCGTGGTCTCTGAATAATAACTATCTCTGTGGCTTTCCTTCCTCCTGTTACTTCTCACTGCCTGAGCCCCATCCATCCCTCTGAGGCCATGCTGTTTGCTTCCTGCGGGCCCTCTGAGTTCCGTCCTTCCCTCCTGTGCCGCAGTCACCCTTTCAGCTTCACTCACTTGTTCTTTAGCCAGCAAGCAGAAGAGGTAAACTCAGGTTGGTGGGAGAAAGGCCGAGAATCACTGTTAGTGCCCCTCCCTTCCCCAAACCAGCCAGCACGCTGGTCAGGTCCTAACAGATTGAGCCTAAGATCTTATTACTAAAGTGAAAGATTGGGTCTAGATTATTATAAATGGCAACTGAAACAATTTTCTGTTTCTTTTCATTTCCCCTGCCCACCCTCTCCACCCCACACGTTTCTACCAAGAGAAGTTCTTAGTTCTTGCTATCTCTTTTTAATCAAGTCGGCATCCCTCGGACCTAAGAAGAGTCAGAATCCAGATGGGCTGCACAACACTGATGGAGCACCAATGGAAAACAGGTCCCTGACATCAGAGAGGCCCCCTTTTCATGTTTTAAAGAGAGTCTCTAGGGGCACCTGGGTGGCTTAGTCGGTTAAGCGTCCGACTTTCGCTTGGGTCATGATCTCGTGGTTCGTGGGTTCAGGCCCCGCGTCGGGCTCTGTGCTGACTGCCAGCTCAGAGCCTGGAGCCTGTTTCGGTCTGTGATTCCCTCTCTCTCTGACCCTCCCCTGCTCACGCTGTCTCTCTGTCTCTCTCTCTCTCTCTCCTAGAAATAAATTAAAAAAAATAAAAATTAAAAAAAAATAAAAAAAAAATAAAGAGAGTCTCTAATGGGTTCTGCTCAATGTAATCTACATAAGATCTTGCCAACACAAGATGTTCATACCAGAACAGCAGAGCATGAAGAGCTTTGCTTGGCGAGGTTTGTAGGCAAATTTCTGGAAAATCTGATATCACCTAATTTCTCTTATGGATGCAGGGTAAAATATTTATTTAGCCTCTCTGTGCCTCAGTTTCATTATCTGTAAAATGGAGATAATAATAGATATTTGTTTATCCCTGATAAAACCTATCTCTTGGATTTGTTGTGAGGATTCAGTTAGTCTAGAGTAAGCACTTAAAAAGCCTGGCACAGGGAAAGGGCCCAACACACCTTAGCTACTATTATTATTAGCTGTCACAGAGCAAATTAGATGTCTCCTTCTGCACATGCTGACATCAGCAGACTAAGGTAAGATACTTTTACCAAGTCCCCCACTCCACCGTTGGGGGCTTGGAATCTCAGCTTGTAGCTGGGCACCCAGATGGGGAAACAGCTCTGGCAATGAGGCAAGCACTGCCTTCTAGCTAGTTGTGTTCCTCATCGGTCACTTAGAAGCTGAAGCTGAAGCTGGAGCCTTGCATTCCAAACGTAGCTCTATTGGAACAAATATTTATTGATTATGTCTTAATGTTGGGTGTATTGTGCAGGGTACTGGGGATGATAAGAGAATAGGTGGCCTGGGTCCTGCAGACCTTATGAGGGAGACAGCCCATGTGGAAACCATCCAGTAGACCCTGTCGCAGCGTGGTGTGTCCTGAAAATAGCCAGTCAGGGCTGTCTTGGGGTCATTCCTGAGCAGTGTGCCAGGAAGCTGGGCTTAGACAGACTAGGAGGGGAGACTGGCTACTCGCCACTCTGTTCCCATTGCCAGCACAGGGCCTGGTGCACAGCAGATGCTGAAAAGAGCTTTGTGAATGAACCGAGGGTCTTGAGAAAAGTAAGCTTTTAAGGGTTTTAAGCTTCGGAGACAAAGATTTTGAGAGGGCAAAAAAGATAGAAATGGATAAACAAAATGCAGTATATACACACAATGGGATATTGTTCAGCATGAAAAAGGAAGGAAATTCTTACCCATGTTACAACATGGATGAAACTTAAGGACATTATGCCAGTCACAAAATGGATGAGTAGTGTATAATTCGTCAGATTCTTAAAAGTCAGGGAGTAGAAAGGTGGTTGCCAGGGGCTGGGGGGAATATGGAGTTGTTTAGTGGGTACAGTTTCAGCATCCGCAAGATGACATATCAATGAAATGTACTTAATGCTTAACTGTACTCTTAAAAATGGTTAAGATGGCACGTTTTTATGTTATAAGCATTCTAGCACAGTTTAAAAAAAACGATGAAGAAGGAAACTCCAAGAACAAAGGAGTTAAGGAAGGTAAAGAGGCAGAGTGTAGGATGTGTTCAAGGAAAGGATGCTTAACTGATAGGGTCAGAACTTAAAGTATAGGGAGGGAGGGACATGGTAGGAGATAAGGCCAGATGGAGGCCAAGTGGGCCTTGAATACCATGCCAAAAAGAGTGGAGTTTAAAATTTTGACTTTGATTTCATATATGGCTGAGGTGGGTCTTACAATATTCTCTTTAGCCTTGGCTACTATATAGTTGTCATACATAATACCCCCAGGGCTAGTGTGCCAAGCTGTTACTCCAGCTCTATGCTAACTCAGACCCCAAGGCTCACCTCACCTGTGGCAATGAGGGCCCACTGCACCTGGGTGCCTCTGGGTGCTCCCTCTGCTGCTGCCTTTGATTGGCACTGATCCATGGAGTGTTTAAGCTCCAGTTGCACTAAGGGAAACTAGTGAGATCTCAGCCTGATTAGCCAGACTCCTTTCAAATTGAATATTCATAAGCAACCTCGGTGCTATAAGCTCAACACTTGGCAAATCATTGGCTCTGAATTAGAAACTACTTGGACTTCCCACCCCTGAGTTTGTCCCGGGATGCAGGCTCCCAGGGGTGTGTGCAATGGGCCAGGTGATAGGGTTCCCTGGTAGATGCTGCCTTGTTTTGCCTCATAGGTTGGGCTCTTCTCAGTATAAGACGAAAGGCTTACTTGCTGAAAGTAGAAATGGGTTGGCCTGTGACATCTTGGAGTTTATTTTCCTTTTTAAGTGTTTGGGTGTCATGGGGACACCCATGCAAAGCTTCTAGATGGAGCTGTGAACCAGATGGCCAAAGAGAAGACCTCTCCATGCAGCTCTGTTATTTATTTAACCTGCAGTTTTAAGGTTCCAGTTATCTTCTCTGTGTCTCCATTTTTCATGTCTAAAATGAGTGTAATAATTCCTTTCTTGCTTTCTAAGGATATCAAGAAGATGAATGGGGTAGAGTTGATGACATACTTTGAAATCTGAATCACAGGATGAATGTTATTGAATGTTAACATAATACTGTGCATTCTCCAAATGCTGGAACTAAACATTTGCCTGTGAGGGTGTATTTTGTATGCCCCTTATCACTACATTTATCAAAATGAGAACAGAAGAAGAAAATTCTTGTTCTGAGATTGATGATAAGCCTTAAACTAAGTGGTCATTCATTATAGCCTGACTAATTCCCTTCTTGAGCAACAGTGCTAAAAACAGTTCAACTCCTTTGATGCCTGTTTTGCTGCCCAATCTCTGAGAAAGAAATTTGATAAGAAGACATGCAGGAATCTTGACTGTTCCTTTCACCATTTCTGCACCCACACCGTCCTCCTTTACCAGCTATATTGTTGGTATAGTTGAAGCTACACCTTGTAACTGGAGAGGACCTCTCCTTAGTTATAATAGCAGAACAAAATGTTCCAGCCATGATCACCTCGAAGGGTTCTACCTCATGGGCCCTCTGTTCTAGGAAATGGTGACAGAGGGTTGGGGTGACAGCAAAGAGCTCGCCCCATTCTTAGTCCATGACACATGGCCTATGCACCAGGCACCATGCACCATGCACCATGGGGCATCTAAAAGTCAAGCCATGGACAACCCCTATTTCAGGTAGTTCTCACAGATGGCTCTTCTCTTGTACCTTATTCAGTGCTTCCTGTTCACCTCCATGGCTCACTGTTCCCTGACTCAATACATTGCTCTACATGTGTACATAATGAGATAGACTGAGAGAGAAACTCATCAGGAATACTTCAGTATTTGACCTCAGCTACTGGCTTTTCAGCTTAGTAACTCACTTCTACCTCCTTCTTTCATTCTGGACTTTGCATCATACTAGAATCAACTCTTAAGTTTGCCCAACTTAGGGTTCTCCTGTGGCTTCAGATGAAAATTTCATCCTATGAGTCCTGAGTTCAAGGACCTTACTGAACAGGCTTGCTCCCGATCCACCATCTTGACTTCTAATTCTGGTTCTGGTATTTACTTGCTATGAATTTTTCTCACTGCGCATAGACCAAAATACCCTGGGCATCTACCCTTCTATTCCTGGTGGTTCTTCAAGAACTTGGCCATGGCCATGAGTGTTCCTGAGATGAGTGATTGAGAGCCAGAGGCAGAGAGAAGAGTGTGGCCCTTGGTATGCACTGGGGGCATTAAATCAAAATGTGTGTATGTTTCTGTGCTCAGCCATGCATGTACACATGGATTTACACCACTTAATGCACTTTCTTCTTTTTAATGTTTATGTATTTTTGAGAGAGAGAGACAGAGAGAGAGACCGAGTGTGAGAGGGGGAGGAGCAGAGAGAGAGGGAGACACAGAATCCAAAGTAGGTTCCAGGCTCTGAGCTGTCAGCATAGAGCCCAACTTGAGCCTCAAACTCATGAGCCACGAGATCATGAGCTGGCCCAAAGCCGGATGCCCAGTAGACTGAGGCACCCAGGCGCCTCACCATTTAGTGCACTTTAAAAGTAACCCAAATGTTTAAGATTCTGGACAATTCTGATTTTTTAAAAAGGAAGGAAGATAGGGAGGAAGAGAGGAAAAGAGGGAGAGAAGGATTAAATACCCTTACTACAACACTAAGAGATGACTGGTAGTAATAATATCTTATGTAAATTACTCCAGATTTTTATATTGATCAATAAGTTGTATCTTTATATACTTGTTTATAATTTAATTTTTCACATAATTGTGAAATGTCATGTCATTAAACACTCATCTGTCATTTTTAATGACTGAATGACATTCTAGGGGATTATGACTCTACCAGACTTCATTTCACCAATTCCCCTTTTTTGGGCATTGGGTTGTTTCCAAGGATTTATTTTTCCCTTTCACTATTATAAATACTTTGGTGTCAGGAAACTTTGACCTAAATCTTTGGCTATATTTTTTAATTCCTTAGGGTAAAATCCTATAAGAAGAATTAATAGGTCCAAGCATATGCTCCTTTTCAGAGTTTTTGATATTCAGTGCCAAATCAGCCCCAAGAAAGTTAAGCCAGTTTCTACTCCTGTAACTTCAACCCTTCACCAACACTGGATATTATAATTTGTTAGAATAACTACCAGTTGATAAGTGAAAAATAGTATCTCCCTTTTGAGTACAAATTTTTTTTCATATGCTTTTTGGTCATTTGTATTTATTTTGTGATTTCCCTATCCATTGTTGCCCTTTTTTTATTCAGATGTTTTTCTTACTGATTGGTCAGAGCTTTTTAAAATACATTAATAATATTATCCCTTCTATCATATACGTGGCAAATATTTTCTTGGTCTTTTGTTTACTTTTTACTATATGGTGTTTTTTTGTTAATGTTTTGGGGAGGGGTTGATGTAGAGAAATTGTACATTTTGGCATAGTCAAATCTATCATTCTTTTTGCTTTATGATCTCTATTTTGATATCATTGTTGGGAAGACTTTCCCCACTAATTAAAGCATTCTTTCCCATTTAATTTAACTTTGAACTCTAGGAACAGAATACTTCAAGCTATTTTATCTCCAGAACCCTGAACTTCAGGGAGACACTACTTCCAAAAGACCCCCAGGATAAAAGGGGGGAACACAGAAAGTGTGGATCTGAAAACAGACCCCACATCTAATTGACTCACTGAGAGCTGGGAAAGAAACTTAAATCTGTTCTAGTCTTCCAGTGACCTGACAAGTCCAGACTCTACTTAAACATTTCACCCAGGGATTTTGCTTCTTGTTCAGGTCTTTAGAAAAGTTCCCTGGGTTCAGAATAGTATCAGCATTTCCCCAAGCATCCCTCTCTTAGGGGTTCTACATGCCACCAAACCATGTAGCCTTTTCTTTGACATGTCCACCCTATGCAAGGGCAGAAGGAGAGGAGAGGGGCTGCCTTCCCACCATGATGATGGCAGTGCTCCACATCAGCAATGGGGACACTGACTGCAAGGCCACGTGTTCTTTATACCTGGGCCATGACACCTCTGCTGGGGTTTGAAAATGCCTTTTTCTCCATGCGTGGGTGCGTGCGTGTGTGTGTATGTGTAAGCACACATGTACAGACTCACTTGTACAAGCTTGCACACACATTTTCCTCTAGTTAATTCTAAATGGGAAAAACTGTCCCTGTAATTTTGAAGAGGGGAAGGGGGAGGGAGCAAAAAAACCTTCAGTAGAAATAGGAAGAAAAAGATGTGCACTGAGCATGTGCAGAGTAATTTTTCTTCTGCATGCTTTATTAAAGAATTATATGACATAATTACATGTTATAATGTCTTTACACATATTTATGGTAATTACGTCAATGCACATTTGATGTTCTATAATTACAGTAAATACACAACAATCCTGACAAATCACTTGATCAAGAATTCAAATTCCCTAAGTGAAGACAGGGAGAAAAGACATTAACTCTTCTGCTTCCTGATTGCCCCAGTGCCTGATTATTCTTCCGCCTTTTCCTGGCAGCTTTGGAGGTTCTTTATGTCCCTGGGTGTCATCAAGGTACAGTTACCTTCATTTCTACCAGGGATGTTCCTGAGACTGGTCCATACAGCAACACCACTTATTTTTGTTAGTTTCCTCTACAACACTGTTGTTACACTGGCTGTGTAGGTGGAGTGGGCGCCAGGCCCTGCTAGAGCCCCGGGAGCAGGTAGGTAGGGGACGTGTGTTTGGTGCCCTCAGAGAAGAGAATTGCCCTGTCAGATATGGGGAAATACAAAGAAACTGACAGTCAGGATTCATCTCCTGTGGATATTGGAGCCTTATGGACAGAAACAACAGTGAGGATGAATACTGCAGAAGCAAGTGCCCTGTCCAATAGCCTTTTGTTGATCTCTAAGCCACGTTTTAATTCAGCAAATTCCTAAAGGGTGGGACCGTGTCCAATTCCCTAGTACTTGGAATCATGCTTTGAGTTTTTCATGGTGAGGCTCTGATATCACATATATATGTATATATACCATTGTATGCATTAATTATACTAGATGGATAGTTTTCTTCTTTCCTATGAACACTTTTCATTGTCTCATCGTCTCTGGATGCAGGTGTTGCAGGGGGTGGGGGTCCAGCGGGGTGCTGTTCTTACTAAGTAGTATCTGTGGCCCGTTTATCAGAAACCATCAGCAGTTGGCATAATTGTTGTCCCTACCAAAATGCCTCTCTCGCGATCTGTCTAATCCCTCGTAAGGTCTGGAGGAACTGTTTCTTTACCTTTGCACTGACAAAGTAAGAATCATCCAGATAAGAACCATCTGTGCATTCAGACCATCATGTATTTAGCCCAGAGAAGGAGTGTTGGGTCTCCAGGAGGCAATAGAAGAAACTGAGGCCAGGATTTGGGATCCAGATCCCCAAAGGGACATAACAGTGATTCACCATACTGGGTTTCCTCGGTGGGAAGAACTCACTTGAGGCAGGTTATAGAATTGAAAGAAGACAGGGCTAGCGGTTTGTGATCCTCTGTCTGGGGGAAAGGGCACCTGCCTACCTACTTCAGGGCCTTGTTAAAGAGTTTGAAAAGTTAAAAGCTTTCAATAAATGTAAGGAATTTTCAGTAAACTTTCTTGTGCCTAGCACTAACTGCCTTTAATATGTAAGCAAGAATAACACTCCTGTTTGTGCTCACCGATTTCATCCCACCTCTGTGACCCGGAGAAACTAATTATCCCTGGAACAGGTGGTCTTGAAGGGAAATTGCACTGATCCCCACAGGTGGAAAAAAGAAATCTGTTACACTGGTTCAGGCCAGTGTCGGAAAGGACTGAAATGAGGGCTAATGATTCATAAAAGTCGCAAACTTATTGATCAATACAATTCTTAGTCATGAAGTCTCCATGTTCCATACATTCTGAAATCAAAGCAATTACAGATTTAAATGAAGCTGGAATCCTTAGTGCAGAAAACGCTTGTTTTAGCCCCAGATGGGGGCTAGAGGTGAGTGTCCTGTTACTCCCCCGGTAATGAAAGTGCCTGGCAGCCTGCAGGCTTCTCTGGATGGTAATTGCTGCTGGCTGAGATAAGGATCTCACTGCGCTAATGATGCCCTGTTCCTTTTTTGAGGCCTGACTCCACTTTTCCTGTATCACCTGGATTGCAAAGGAATGCAACACGGTGGAAATGAACACATTAACACGTGCATCTTAGCATTTTGCATTTTTCAAAAATGTTGCCATCATGTTTTAGTCTTTTTATTTTATTGTTAATTGCTTAGGACCTGGTAAATTTAGAGGGATGCCTCATCCATGTATTTCAACATGTGAGCAAGTGAAATGGAAACAGATGTAGCATTTTCTTTCTTTCTTATTTTTTTTCTTTTCAGTGAGGACTTTGCACGGCCAGGAACCATAATTCATATTTTCTTCACACTCACAAAAGACTCTGCTGGAACCAAGTTTGTGTTGGGAAACAGATTTTTCCAGGCTCTTTCTGGTTGGGCGTTGTTGTGGTGTGTTTCTAACTGCTGTTCATTTACCAACTCATAGAAAAGGTGGGCTCGGAGGAAAAGCAGACCAAGGCTTGCTCCTTTTTTACATGGGTTCAAAAAAGAAACTGGGAGGTCTGTGCTTGAAGGTCTTTGAAAGTGAGGAAGGAGTAGGAACCCACAAGATTCATTCGTGTAATCAGAGAAAAGCCATTCATTTCAGAAAAGCAATTTCTTGCCTCAAAACAATGGGTAGGGGGAAAAAGAAGAAAGAAACTCAGCTCTTTGACTTTCTAAGGGTTGATGCTTTGGAGGTGGAGGGCAGGAGTTTGAAATTAAATATTCGGAAGAGAATCAGCAAGAGGCAAAATCTCCAGCTAGAGATGTCCATTAAGTCGCAGTGATAGGATTGCCAATAAAGTCTGTTTCAGCAGTCTCCCCCCTTCTCCGCCACCCCCCCCAGCCACCGATGCCCTGTCGCCACTAGTGGCATTTGGGAGTTCAATAACTCCCCCAGAGGGCCTGTGCTCTATTCTCTACAGGTCTGTATAATCCTTGGCTGCTGAGCTACCAACTGCAGTCCCTGGGGACTGAAAAATTAATTTCTTTCCCTGCCCCACACTGCTGATCCCAGCTGGCCCGTGGCTCAGCTGGGAGCTGGGGTCAGATGCACGAGACCACCAGGTGCTTGGAGTAAATGATCAGGGCCTTGGGCTGAGAAGGCTTCTAACAATACGGAAATGGCATTTTCCACTTAACTCAATTGCTGTGCACCTGGCTGTCTCTCCGTACCAAGATTCAATTATCAGGGCCGATAAGTGTTCTCCCTTACCCCTTGTCCTCGCCCGCGCTTTCTGAGGAGCTGTGTGGTGTCCTCTTTTTCTGGCAGCTACTGGCGATGGGATTCCAGCAAGCAAGAAAGAGAACGGATTTTTCTGCTCACGTTCAGCTTCAGAACTAACTCTGATGTGCAGTAGGTGGCGCCATGGAAGAGTGCTGGAGTGTTCTAGCTTTGTGGCCTTGGGCAAGTCACAAAACTTTCCTCCTTTGTAGAATAATAAAGTGACACCAGATTATTTCCAATATCAGCATCCAGTTCTAAGATACCAAGGAGTTTATCTTACCACATTTCACAGAGGATCTTAAAGTACTTCCTTGATAGGAGTGTGTTCAGTCTCAAAAGAAACTGAAATACAAAGTCACAAATAATGGACATTTGGTAAACCCAGTAATCACGGTGGCTGGAACTCAAGCCGGATGTTTGAACTTCCAGCCCTCAGGAAGCCCAGAGTTCTCTGTAAAGTCCTACATGTCAGAACTTACTAGAGGCATCTTGCAAGCCAGACATGGATGAAAGGGAGGAAGTAGAGACTATCACCCAGGGCAAGATGCGTTTGGCATCGTCCCCAGAAAGTTGCCTCCCCAGGTCCCCAGCCCCTCGATCTTGAGTTTGTGAAGCTGTCAATGGAAAGCAGATCCAAGTGTTGCTGGTTCAATGATGCTTGCCCAAATGCTGTTTCCTAAGAACTGTTGGATGCCCAAGATGCCTTCTGAGTCTGTTTTCTTTTTCCAACAAGCCCGTTTCTTTTCCTGGAAGTGGGACATGGCATGACGCCGGTGGAATCTGAACCCAAGTCTATTCCAACTCCTTTCTAAACTTGGATCCCACTGCAATAAGAGGGCTTGGGAACCCAGCAGAGGCCCCTTCCTCCTACCCCTCCCCGAGGGTCCTGGAGGCTGTGGCTCTTAGTAAGCACTGTAGGCATGCAGCAGCCTTCCTGCTTATGAGCTACACATGGCTCCATACATCAGTGCCTCATGTCATTTTTAGACCACAAGTGTCAATACCTCCATGATCCAAATGAAGAACTAAGACCAGAAGTAGTAAACCAAGGCCCATAGCCCTTGTTCTTTCTAACACCACACACACACACACACACACACACACACACGCGTGCGCGCGCACACACACACACACACACATACACATACACTTGCTATGAAGATACGCTTTATCCCACCAAGGAGAACCCTTCCTAGGTGGCACAGCTTTGAGTCACTAAAAACGCAATCCCAACCCCTGGACCAGATCATAGCTTTTGACTCACCATTGCTTATGTTCTTGGTTGTTTGAACACAACTTTCTTCTCTGGCTTCCCAGGTCTGCCAGCAGACTGGCTGGCTGCTGTGAGGAGACTATGGCTTTGTTCTCTCCCAGATGCACTTGAGCCCCTTCCTATCACCACGCCTTCCCTTCCATCCTATTACTCTAGTTTGAAATGCCACTGGGTACCAGCCTCTCCTCTCCTTCCCATCTATGAGCACCCCGGCTATCCTGACCCTAAACCAGGGGAGGCTCTGTCCTGCACCAGCCCATGTCCCATGCCACCACTTGTCCTGGCTGAGCCACGGATCTCTTTGTCTTAAAAGGAGGATGATAATAATAATGCCTCTTTCTCTCACAGCATTTCTGGGAACCCTGTGAGTCAATGTGCGGGTGTACTTGGTAAACTGTAAAGCGCCCAGTCAGACCAAGTCCCTCTGTGCCCACCACCCCTGCCCCAGTCTACCCTCTTGTTTCTTTCCACCCAGCATTTATCAAATGGCCACACATGCCCTCTCCTTCCCAGCACATGCTCAGGTCCTTTCTCCCAGCCCCACCCACAAGCTGGTCTCATTCCACAGCAACAGAAGACAGGCTAAAGCCATGGACACACGAACATCTCAGTTTGGCTCCCTGTGAAAGAAATCAGAAGATTGGATTTTTGACATCTTTTAATTTTTTTTTTTTTTTTGCATTAAAAGTAGATATGAAGAGTAAAGAGTTGTAGTAGCACCCCGGGCCAAGTAACACGTTCAGGACAGCATGGCAGGTGACACACTGGATGTCAGAGAGCATGAGAGCAGCACTGGGGATGTGAATAGCATAATGCCACACGTCAGCGTTGCCGGCAAAGCCAGTATAACTTGGCAGTGGGCATAGAAGTGCCGTCTGGGTCAGAAGATGCCAAGAAGAGCTGGTGTGTTATCATTAGCAGCCCTAGATTCAGCCAAGGCTGCAAAGACCGACTTTCATGTCGTCTGCCCCATCTCTCTGCCCTCTACCTGACCTCCAGGTGGCTTCTCTTCCCCTGGGCGTGCAGTGGTATTTCCACCCTCCCCACCCCCGCACAGTAAAGCCTCTTGAGAGCAAGGCCCATGTCCTCAATGCCTTTGGTCTCCACCAGGCCAGAAAGATGTCTTGCAGGTAGAAGGCACCAAATATCTATTAACCAGTCAATAGCCATAATCGGTTTTTACTCTGCCTCAGCTTCTCCACTTGTAAAATGGGAAAATACTTCCACTCCTCTTCTCAAGTATGGATAACAAGAAATACAGTATCCATGGAGAATGTTAAAGTCATCTGGTAGAACTGCCTTCATCTTCATTTCCTTTCTTTTCTTTCTTTCTTTTCTTTCTTTCTTTCTTTCTTTCTTTCTTTCTTTCTTTTTCCTTCCTTCCTTCCTTCCTTCTTTCTTTCTTTCTTTCTTTCTTTCTTTCTTTTTCCTTCCTTCCTTCCTTCCTTCTTTCTTTCTTTCTTTCTTTCTTTCTTTCTTTCTTTCTTTCTTTTTTTGAGGGAGACAGAGTGCGAGTCTGGGAGAGGAGCAGAGGGGGAGATCGAGAGAGAGGAGACAGAGACAGAGACAGAGAGACAGAGAATCTTAAGCAGGCTCCATGCTCATTGTGGAGCCTGACTCGAGGCTCCATCCCATGACCCTGGGATCATGACCTGGGCCAAAATCAAGAGTTGGACACTCAATCAACTCAGCCTCCCGGGTGCCCCTGCATCTTCATTTCTGAATATGAGCTTACACATCCACCCCCATCTGAAGTCAGTGTGGTCCCAAGCACTGGCTGGGAATTAAGCTACCTGGTGCTTTCCAGATCTCTGCTGGAAGACTAGAGTAGGGCCAAGGGGAGTGAGATACTCTGGCCCTGCAGAGGCTGTGCCAGTGCTTCTGTGAAGAGATCAGAGTCGAGACAGTGTGCCTTTCTGTCTTTAATGGATAGTTCTTCAGTGGGAAACCATTCTACCACTTCGACAGCCCCATCTTTTTGCCAAACCCTTTTTTTTCTTAGTGACACCCATCTTTTCTTGTCCAAAAACACAGCAAAGGAAAGGAAATTTCTCCTTCCCTCCTACCTGCCACTGCTACCACCAGAAAATCAGTGTCTTCACCTTTGGGACTCCCTCTCCTCCTTGCTACTTGCCTATTTTTCTCTGACTACCAGGCATTCAAGATTGATCTGTTTCTTATGGCTCCAAGTGGAATTTGACTACCTGCATGGAAACAGCCAGGCAGAGCTGACAGCCGTCAGACAGCACAGCCCCTGACATATTTGCCTTTCCCTGAGCCCTCTCAGGATCCCCCCTTTACGTTCCCTTTGGCTGGTCCCACCTGCTCATCCTCCTGTGGTCCAACCGACCCTGCCACCACGCAGCTCATCTCCACTCCCGGCAAGCAGACAGCCCTCCCCTGCCTTCCCACTCCTCACAAATCCAGGACGGGCCACCGAGAGAGCTGCACTCCCTTGGATAATGAGTTGAGAACTTACAGCCCCTCGTCTCTCTCTGGCTGGTGACTGACACAAATGGAATTCATCTTTAATCATCTGTTAACTCGTTGTCTATTATAGCTCTTTAATAGCACCATAGATATTCTTAATGAAGCATGATTTAAGGTATTTACAGCACATGGACCGACAGACATCACTCACAGTGTGCAGGTAATGAGGCATAAAACGGCTTTTGAATTCCCCCCAAAAGAGAAAGCAACACACACACACACACACACACACACACACAGAGAGAGAGAGAGAGAGAGAGAGAGAGAGAAAGAGCTTTAGTACTGGGATAAAAAAAAATAAAAGCCTTGTGTTGTAAGGTTTGTTTTTAAATGTTTAGGCATTTAAAGTCATTTTAGCTCTTTCCAGGTGTTTGGCTGGCAGAGTTCAGCAATTACCCCTGCTGAGAATGGGAGGCTCTGAACCCAGGCGCTCCCCGGCAGCCACAGACCCAGGCATCTCTCCTGGCATACTTCAGGGTCTGGGGGAGGTGCCAGGCAAGCCCCCAGGGTGGCCCTGAGTTCCCCCACGTGGAAAGCAGGCCTTCCTCTGGTTTTTCCACTGACAGTGTTACCTGATCTGATGGTGTCTGGGGCACCACATGTTAGAACAATAGTGGAACAGGTAGAAGGTGACCCCCCCACCCCCCGCTCCCGCCCCCACGGAAAGGGGTCAGGGGCTGGGATTGCCTTGCTACCCACCAACATGCAGCCTGGGGCTGATGCACTTGCACTTACTCAAAACAAAGCCTGAGATAAGCGGAGGACCTAGCCCAGCACCCTATCCAACCCTTCCTTTCATCAATGAGGAGACCCAAAGTTAGAGTCTTCTTCTCTCCCTTGGAGACAGAAATCCCTCTCACCACACAGCAGTGTTCTTTGTTCCTGCCAATCAGACCCCACAACACCTTTAAAACAGTGAGGATTTAAAGGGACCGCAGAGATGGGTTGGGGAACTCTTCCCCAAGGATATGCTTTAAAGATCAGGATCACCAAAGCAAAAGAGCCCCTTAAAGGCTTGCATGCTGGGGCATGAGAGGGTAGCACTATAGACCCCAGCTCCTAGCCCTGAACCCTGCTTGTCAGCTGACCCTAGAAGAGACTTCTTATATCACTGCTTCTCTCTGCCCTAGAGGGATGGACCAATGCACCTTCCCTGTAGACAAGGGACCCTGTAAGGGAAGATAAGTAGCTTGGGGGATAGGGCATGGGGAATGGAGATGAACATCACTCACAGAGATAGAAATCATGTACTTTTCTATCTTGAGGCATGGTTCCCCAATATTCCATTCCTTATGTTACCTCTGCAACTATCCATTGTCCCTGACACACAGTGTCTATACTTGGTCTGAACCCAAGGTAAGGGCCAAGCAAACATTATATATCATATGTGTCATTTGCATCAAATCTCCTTTCTGCAGCTGCCCAGTGTTGGCCGCTCATGGGTCATGGTAGATACAGACAGGGAATAAGAGCCCCCAGGCCCACGTGCTCCCTCTCAGGAGGGAGTGGAGTTGGGATGTTCTGGCTTGGTGCCATGTCTCGTATCTGCCTTTGGTGGACATATACCTAGGCTCTCTGCCACTCTAGCCTTCTCTTCTCCAAGAAAGAGGGCTGCAAATCACAGCCAGTCAGTAAGGTGACTTTTGTTACCCCTGGGTTACAGCCAAATAAGGTGCCTGGAGTGGGGAGGATCTCTCAGGATGGGTTACAAGGATTCCTATGTTACCCTAACTAAGGTTACTGAATCCTCTCCCAATCCAGGGTTCAGTGTTTTTAAAAGCAGGGGCCTCTAACTTCTAAGAGTCCCATTTTACCTTTTCCGCCCTGGAGAAGGAGGTACAGAGAGAAGAAGGGATTGATTCATGTTACGTGGCATCAGAATTCTTGGTCCCAGCACTTCTCAGGCTGTTGCCTTCCTGCTAAACTAATCTGCCTCCTGAGTATGCTGCCTCTTTCTCCATCTCTGAGGGGCCAACAACCATGAGAAAGTGACATTTTGAGGACACAGAGAGAAGGGCTCTGTGACCTCCCAAGGATGGAGGTCTACAAAGGAGAAGGGCATTGAGCTCAATCAAAGAGCATTCTTCCTGGCATTTCTAGCCCCCCCCCCCTTTTTTTAAATGTTTACTTTTGAGAGAAGGAGACAGAGAAGTGAGCAGGCAAGGGGCAGAGAGAGTGAGACAGAGAATCTGAAGCAGGTTCTAGGCTCTGAGCTGTCAGCACAGGCCCGACATGGGGCTCGAACTCACAGACCACAAGATTATGACCTGAGCTGAAGTCCAGAACTTAACCAGCTGAGCCACCCAGGTGCCCCTCTAGCCCTTTTTGATATGTTCTTCCCTTTCCCAGTCTCTGCAATCCAAGCCAGTATGTCCCAGACCTTGCCGACCACATCATTCATTCATGTGTTGATGCATATTTTCATTCCATGCCTGGCCAGACATTGTGCCAAATCCTGAAGACAACCAGACATCTTGCCAGAGGAGACCTTGGTTTGGTCAAAAGACAGATTCCTAAAGGAATGATGCCTAGGGTAGGATGGGGCCAGTGAGTGGCGCCTTATGGGGCATGAGGGTAGAATGAATCTGGGTGGAATAATATTTAGGATGGATTCTCAACCTTAAGTTTGGCAAAGCATTTTCCTTAGTAGGGCACAGAGCTAGATACAGAATGGACCAGCCTTCTGATACAGGTAGACTCATAGATTGGCAGAGTTGGAGGAAGTCCTACAGTTTCCCTTACAACATCCCCACCGTGTGATGGTGAATTTACTCTTCTCCCCTCTCCTCCCCTTACTCCCAAGCAGCCCATTCCATGTCTGCTCAGTGCTGACTCTTAGAAAGTCCTCATTTGGGCCCAGTTGAAATCTGTCCCTCCACCTCTTCCCCCAAGAAGCCTGCTTCTACCCATCAAGAAAGAAAAGGCTTATGTGGGGGGTCCTTGTAAGGACCCAGGGAGTGTGTGGCTGGCAGACCCCAGGTGATCCCAGGATTGGAGTCCTCACCCCTGGACACTGGTCTTTCCGGCTCCTTGTGACTCTCCCTCACACAGGACCCTGACTTCTACCCTTCTTCTACTTTCTAAAGAACCCTGGTTCAAAGTGCTGAGGGAAAATAAGATTGGCCTAGCCCAACTTTTCTTGGGCTGGGCAAACACTAGCTGGCTTACAGATTGCATGCCTCAGCCAACTGCCTACTGTGGTCCAATCAACTAAGGATAGTAGGTTGAGAGCAGAGAAGAAATCAAGGTCAAGTTTCAGATATGCCAGCATCCTGCTCTGGGCAAGGCAGCAGCTCTGCCTGTAGGTTAGGGGCACACCCACAAAAGCTCCTTAGCTAGAGAAGACTTCTCTCTCTCTCTCTCTCTGAATACCCAGAGCCAGCATCATCCCCCATCAGAGCTAATTCTGTAAATAAAAAAGAGTTGAGAAGGTAGAATGCAGCTCAGTGAAAGAAAGAAAGAAGCATGTGAAACTTTATGGGGAAGCTTGAAATGTTCTAACCGGACAAAGCCTTGTGATTTGAGATTTCCTTGTGGCATGGCCTCATCATAATTTATAGTAACTTCCTTTTTCTAAGCTGAAAAATGCCAGTTTATACAACATAAGTGTCTGTGGAGCATTTCTGGGGCCTTGTCTCCGTGTTTCTTCTGTAATTATTTCTGGGACAATATGAGCACTAGAGTTAATGGCTTCTGTAGTGTTGGGTTTTTTCCCCCTCTCCTAACCACCTCAGTAAGGACTCTGCCACGAATCAGCACCTTTGTGTGGATTTCTGAGGAGGGTTTAAGATAACTTGTTCTGAAGATGGAGAAGCCAAGGCCCCAAGAGTGAAGTGGTTGCTAGAAATGTTGCTTCCAAGTGGCCATGGAAGAGACGAGAGGAATGGGGAGGCACAGTCTGGCCTGGGGCTCCTGAGTGTCTTTTATTTTTCCTTCACAATATCACCCTCACCCTTGATTGAGCATCCAGGCTCTTCAGGCTTCCCAGACAACTCAAGAGTGGCCCTTGTCATAAGCTAAAGTCATTACTTAAGAACATTTCTGATAAACATATATGTCTGAGGGTGAAGCTAAGGAAAGAAGAAAGCTGCCATTCAGCCACAAAACATCCACTTGAGATCAGGCCTGGGCCCATTAAGGCCTTTTTTCCCCTCTTTTCCAGATGGTTCTATTCATGGATTGGCCATACAGCAGGTCATTGAGCAACTCAGGTGTGCCTTAGGCTCCCCTGGGCCTTATTTCTCTTGTTTTATTCCCTGCTGTTAAGAAACGTTTTTAGCAAAGCATGTGCATGACACTTAGATGGGGCCACTAGTTGCCTAGGAAACTGTCCATTCTACACATGTTCCCCTTCCTGGCATCATTTGGATCCAGCTGCCTCGATTGGCCTTCTCCCTTGGTCCTCCTTTGACCTACTCCCCCACTGTTATTATGCCAGCCAAGTAGATCCTAATATGGACTGGCTGTTTAATTTGTGGGGGCCCAGTGCAGAATGAAATTGCAGGACCCCTAGGTGAAAAGTCACTGAGAATTTCAAGATGGCAAGAAGAGAGCATTAAACCAAACACTGCCCTTGTAAGAGCTGCACAGGTTCTAGGCCTGCCCAGCACACACTTGCTGTGGCTCTGAAGGCTGTTGGGATCCTGGCTGGTGACAGAGGCAAGCTCTTCTGCTTTATAGTAATAGCTTTCCAAAGCTCCACATGCTCAACACTGAGATTTTTAAGGTTCTTCCTATTGACCCCCAGAGGGCAGGGCTCATAATTGTAGGAACCAGGAATTATTTTCTGTTACTGATCTTCACTCTTCTCAGAATATATGCGTAATATTTCATATCTCCTTCAGTCCAAAAGGAACAGAAGTGCCACTTTGGGTCAAAATGAACCGTTGCCTGCCAAGCTGTGAATGCCAGCCACTGTGGCCACTATGCCCAGAGACTCTGAGTGGCCCTGGTCTCCTTTCTGCTATCAAGCTTTTCGGATCTCTTTCTAAAAGTCACAACCTACCCAAGAGGCCATTGTGAATTGAGAGCCCACCAGTTCATCCAAAATTTTTAAAGGGCAATTTGTATTTTCAAGCTGTCTCACCTCTTGAGTAATGATGTAGGTGAATTTACTGCTCACTGTGTAGCCTAGCACTACCTTTTATCTATACTAACTGCTTGCTTTGTCAAGTATCAAGAGTTCCTCTAATTCTGCCTTCTAGGATTAGATGAACAAGGCTGTGTTTGAACATTTGTTCTCTTAGTGATTTGCTTTACTTTGATCCTTCCTTATCCCCTTCTCCTGGCCTCATCTGGCCTCTTCCTCCCCCTCTCCCATCCCTTATACTTGACCATTTTAGGGGTGCTTTTCTGCAAGATGTGAAACTGGAGACAGTGCCTCCAAGCACATATGAGGGCTCTACCCAAATGCAATACACTAATTCAGCACTAGTTGAGCCTTTCGTCAGGCTCAACGTCCAGGTCACAGGGGCCTCTTGGTGTCTTTAGGGAATGCTCCATAGCGACTGTGATATCCTTTTCTGAGTTGTCTTCCCAGACGTACCCAGGATTCTTTATGCCAGGGCCAGCCTGAGTTTCTCCCCAGCTTGTGGCATTTTCACCTGCCACAGGATTCCCTGATCATCTGATTACTTGGGGGCTTCACATAATTTACATAAACATGTAAAATAAAAGTCCTAGAATTGAGCCCCAAAAGAATGTTATCTAGAAGTGAATGGAGAAAAAGATCGTTTTGTTGCTTGTTGCTATCTCTAAGCTGTTCCCTACCAATGACAAAATATTTGGCACCAAAGGTTCTTAATTTTGAAAGTAAACTTGTCAAAAGCTTTTGATTCAAGACTAAATATAATTTCCTTTCCCGCCAATTTTTTTTTATCCTCTCAAAAAGCTATAACAGATTAACAAAGCACTGAAGAGCCCCAGTTTTGGAATCTGAGCTGGGTTGTTGGATTTTTGCCTTTGCCTGTTGGGCAAGTTAGTCAATTTCCCTCAGTTTTTTCGTCTTTAAAATGGAAATTATAATGCTGACCTTGTATGTTGACTCTGGAGTTAAATGAGGCAAGGGATTTGAAATGGTGAGCATATAATAAGGCTCAGTAATAGTAACTATGATTTGCTTTTTTTTTTTAATATTTATTTCTCTATTTTGAGAGAAAGAAAGGGAGAAAGTGCGCATGAGCAGAGGAGGGGCAGAGAGAGAGAGAGGCAAGCAGGCTCTTGCACCACCAGTGCAGAGCCCAGTGAGGGGCTCAAACTCACAAACCATGAGATCATGACCTAAGGCGAAACCAAGAGCCAGAGGCTTAACCGACTGAGCCACCGAGGCACCCCATCTATTATTTGCTTATTACTCTTTTATTACTAATTGCATCAATTTGTACATGTAGGGTTGACTTTTTATGGGAAGGGAATTTACTTAGAGGTGAAGTCCTTGGCTCTTAGCACCAGTTCTTATGTATTTCACTCATGCATTCAGAATACACATTTATTGTACCTCTCATGTATATGGAAGACATTAAGAGCCCACCACCAGTCCCTGACCCAGAGGAGCTCATAAGGAGGTGATGGAAGCAAACACACCAAAAATTCATATCATTTCATTCAGCTTTAATACAGATATTCACTCAAGGAACTGATTCGGATGATCTCCTATCAAGTCTTAGCCAAAGGAGAAAATACGGATTTTTCCAAGATAATTTTCTGAATAGGCAGGAGTAGCTCAAAGCCCTTCCCTTTCCAATATCCTAACAAGAGGACCCGGTTTTGGGGGGACCCCTGCCAGCCAACAGTGCCATATTTTTCTCCATACCTGTGTATTACAAAAATTCTTAGATAAAGGCCCCTCAGTCTCTATGATTCACTGAGTCTAGTTTTAAAGTAGACCTGGAAATCCTGATCAGTTTATAGGGTAATTTGAAATGGGAAAGACAGGGAAAATTTATTTAGTACCTGAGAATCGTTTTGATGGTTCCTTGATTCTCCACCTGAGCCTTTCCAGAGTCTTTTAAAAATCATTTTATGGGTTTCGAGAAAAGGATAGCATACACACACACACACACACACACACACACACCACACACATCACACAATTTTCCCCAACAAACGTCTTCTTTGCAGCTGACCAGTCCCATTCTGTGGGTTTCTTTCAAATCAAAACACTTCCTTGAAATTGGAAGAAGCCCTAGAAATCACATGGCTGTGTTCCCTTCGTTCATTTCCTTGTTTCTGCATCAAATTCACTTCTTCTTTTTTAAGTTTATCTATTTATTTTGAGAGAAAGTGTGTGTGTATGCGTGAGCTGGGCTTGGAGGGGAGGGGGAGTGCAGAAAGAGAATCCCAAGCAGGCACCATGCTGTCGGTGCAGAGCCCACCATGGGGCTCAATCCCACAAACCGTGAGATTAAGACCTCAGCTGAAACCAAGAGTTGGTCGCTCAACCGGCTGAGCCACCCAGCTGCCCCATCCATCGGATTCATTTCTAAAAAACTCAGCAGTGCCTTCCTCCTTGGCCACTCCAAAGGGGGTTTAGGCAAGGGGGCAAGACCACTATTCTTGGCTTCAGAGGATGAAATGTGATACTTGGTGCTGAGCCCCTCACATAGATCAGCTGGGTGGTGGGAAGGCAGATACCAGAACAAAGACCCATCAGGTTGTCATACTCACAGGTATGTCTTGTAGAGCACCCTACAAAAATATGGAAACCTCACACGCTGTGCTCACAAATCTGAGTGTTTCAAATCCACAAGTGTTCGTTCTGGGCTTTCAATAGTTACTGTATTTTGCATACCACGTCTTAATTGCCCTTTATGCTTCTAGCCCTCTGGCAGAATTCTTAATATTTTGTAGGGCTCCTTCATTCCCCTAAGAGCTCTTCCAACAAGAAGCCATTGAGAAGATCCTCTTCCATTTTGTGTGTGGAAAGAGGTCCAGACGGACCCAGTCACATCCCTCATAACCTCCACCTCCCACCAACCCTTCTCAATCCCCCAGTATGTCTTCCACACCTGGATGCCATCCAACTCCCTAGAGCAGGACATGCCATGCCATCTCAGATGCCTCTGTCTCTTCCTTAGGGCCCCACCCCTTCACAGCACCTCCTCATTGGGTGGCCTGATCGGGACTCCACCCACCTCAACTGGGACCCTATCCCCTGGTGACCAACACTACCTCCAAAAGGCTGAGCCACCAGCCCAGCCACTCACCCCCATCTGGCCGGGCTTGGTCACCCCAAACAAGTGTGAAAACGCCACCTTTGCAGGCCGGAATCCGAAAGAAATTGGAAACCTGCTGTTAGCTTCATTCCCACTCTCTTCTCATGTTTGCTGTTATTTTTTAACACTTTTTTTTTCTCATAAAAGCACTATCCTCTTCCCCAGAGCTTGCCTGTAGCGAAGGCATGGTCTGTACAACTGCAATTATTTCAGAGAACAGATGGAGTGAGGAGCAGAAAGTCTGTTAATAGTAATAGAAATGCTACATGTTAACCTGGACAGCACATGATGACAGTCCCATGACTACCCGTTCTGTTCCCACCAGCTGGGCAACCAAAGTAGGAATGAGATATTCACAAACACAGCCATCAGCCACGTAGCCACCTAAAGTTAGAACTCAAATTCCTTCACACTAGGGGCCTTGGCGACTGCTTAGGCCGAGAGCAGAGGAGGCCAAGACATAGCTCGGTGCCAGGCCTGGCAGAATGGCTCCAGTCCATTTCCACGGCAAAGGCTACCTAGGTCAGCCAAGGCCCAGGCCCAGCCTTTAGACAGATGCTGAATATGCTGATCCTAGCCAGGAGCCAATCCAAGCAGCTCTTGGGAGGAAGCATTGGGTCTGGCTGAGCTGATCTTACATCCTGGGAGGGTATAGGTGAATGGGAGGCCTGGCTCAGGACCAGATGCTCCAGCTTCCACAGGCTGAGGCCAGGGGACAAAGGCAGATGCTCCACAGGAAGCGACACAGTGTCAGGGCCAGCGTTACACAGGGCTTGTCCAGCTCTGAGATCAGAAGTCTTGTTCATTCTTCTAGAACTTGAAAAATCCTGGCATAGGAAATGGGTACGTTTATTTCAACAGATCTTTGTTCACCACCTACTGTGTGCAAGAAAGTATGCTAGGCACTTTAGGAATGACAAAATCACAACAGTCTCTACTTTCAAAAAAATCATAATCTAATAAGAGGGACCCAGACAAGCCCACAAATAACCAGATACATAGCTGACTATGATAAGTGCCCAGCAAAAAGGTATAAACAAAATGTCATTGGGATTCAGATGCTAAGGACATCTTGTCTGGTTCAAGGATCTCAGAAGAAGCCTTCATAGAGGAGATGGGTGGCATTTGAGAATATGTCTTGAAGAATGGAAAGGATTTTCTCATGGACCCAGAGTAGGAAAGCAGTTTTTCCTCAAGTGGGCACATGGAGTGCTGTGGTGGGATTAGCGAGGCAGGTTACTTGAGAGCAAGCTATAGGAGGCCTCAAATGCCAGGTTACACAGTTTATATTTAAGTCCCAAATCTGTGGCAGGCTGTCCCTTAGAGTGATTATTGGGCAGTTGTGTGCTTGCAGGAGCCAATTCTGTGCTTCTCTTTTCAACTCCACATTCTGTGACCTCACGTTGGTAACTTGGATGGACCACAGTGTGAATATTTACCCACGGAAATGAGGAAGCATTGCAAATCAGGCTTTGTTTTTGTTTGTTTTCCAGACAACTGGTTTACCAAGCCAGCAGCAGATGAGTAGGAAGGGCAGCAGAGAGGTCGGAAGGCCAGGGAGCCGACTGTTGAAATACTAGACGTAAGAGCTGGTACAGACTCACCCACGAGTGTCAGAGAGAATGAGGAAAGGTGACAGTGGAGTCTAGAGAGACCCTAAACTTGGAAATCAAAAAAGACTGGGCATGATTGGAGAGGGAAGAGCCAAAAGATGATTCATATTTTGAATTTGGTGGCTGACAAAATGGCAGTGCCATTCATAGAAGTAGGTAAGCCAGAGGAGGAACTGGTGAGTGGAGGAGATGTGAATATAGCTTTGGTAGTGGATATACCCTTCTGATAGATTAAAGAAATGATCCATGCTCTGTTGCTTCTGAGCTCTCCTTTCCCATTCCCTTCCTTCAGTCTCCTCTTCTCCCTCCCATGCCACGCAGATGATATCTCAATTCATCACTTGATATGCTGTGATTTCTGTGCCTGCATGGCTGCATGTGAGGCTTTGCAATCTAAATCAGTCTCTTCGCTTTATTAAGACAGAAAAGTTGCAGGGGACCAGAGCACAGGCTTTGGAGAGTGGAGAGAGTGTGGTGAACTTGCCAGGACTTGAACTCACCACTCGGCCACCCGTGCCCCCTTGGCACACAGCCAGCATCCTGTGAGCCTGGCGAACTTCCTTCCCCTAGCCATCTTGAGCAGGCAGATGCTGTGGAGGGACTGTCCTCCCCAGAGGACTGGGCAGCGCAGTGGCAGAAGGCACTTGATTCAGAGATGCTGGAACATGTTGCCATCAAATATGTCTTGGTAGTGTGTATGTTTTAGGTTGCACAAGTGTCCAGAGACCTAGGTGTGGAGGAATCTGCAACATACAAACAAATATCATATCGTTGTAAATAGAGGTCAATGCTAAATCTGCCCCTCTGCCTTCTGACCTGCCTGCCCTTCTGTGAAGGGCGAACAGGGTGGAATTGAGAGACCAGGCACATGGTTTTAAATCCCAGCAGAGTCATTCACTTGCTCACAATGACTGGCATTTATTGATCACTTAACATGTGCAGGGCGCTATTCTGAGCCATCTATTAACTCACTCAATTTGTGTGATGGTCCAAGAGAAAAGCATTGTTATTATTTTTATCTCTATCTTATAGCAAATCTGAAGCCCAGAGACTTTAGGCAACTTGCCCAAGTCACACAGCGACTGAGTAGGATTCACATCACTAAAGTGTATTCCCCCAGACAGATCCTCTAGTCCTTCTGAGCCTCAGAGTTTCTAAGAGTAGACTCAGAAGGATGATCTCTATTTGAAGGAGTTTCCCCTACAGTGGTCTCTTGTTTCCAGTAACGTGACTCTGGCCACACCAAATTACGGCCTTCACTGACTAGGACCCAAGTCTCCTGCAGCCTCCAACCCCAACATTCAGCCCTTGCCAAGTCATCATTCTTATCAACTACCACCGCCACCATGAAGGCTTACCCTATCCCCATTCTGCATAGAAATATTCGGCCCCTCACCTGTGTTCCCGCAGCCAGTGTGTCACTTTGTACTGAAGTTGTTTACATGTCTGTCTCCCTTGTTAGTTTGTGAACTGTTCAAGGGCATCTTTGTATAGATAGTGTAGGATGTAGCTGAGCTAGTTGAAGGAACAAGGACCTTTGGCCTGAACAAGAGGTATTCCGAGGCTATGGCAACTGCCTTCAAATGTCTGAAGGGCTTCCATGTGTAAGATGGGCAGGACTTGTTCGATGCAGTTCTTGAAGAAAGAGCAGGATCCAGCGTGAGTTCTAAGGGCCAAGTTTTGGGCTGCATAAAACTTAGCCCTTTCTATCAGTCTGAGCTGTACTTGAATGAGTCCCCAGGAAGTGAGGGACACCCATTTCCGGGAGCCCCATGGAGATGCTGGGCAGATGCTGGCTAGGTTTACTGTAAAGGAAACTCTGCCCCCAATTCCTCTCAGTTAGTTGAGAGTTCTATAATCAGTCTCATTTCCAGGCAAACTTAGTCTCCCTGGGGACATGAAAGAGTGAGAGAGAGAGAGAGAGAGAGAGAGAGAGGGCTGCGTCTGGGCATGCCCCAGTGTCCCCAGACTAGACTGGAGGTGCCAAGGAGTTCCATCCCACTGGCTGCAGGCAGCTGTTTGCAGGCAGTCCTCCACCCGTCAGGGTAACTGCTTGTCCAGAGACCACTGGGAACAGCACTGAGGTGATTTGTTCACAGTAACAAAACTTGACCCATGAACATTGCTTCACAGTCTTAAAAACACTTTCACACTTTCAATTCACTTTATTTTTAGAATAACCCCATTGTGTGAGACATATTGCCATTTTGCAGATCAGTAGACTGGACTGATAAGAGTAAATAACTTAACACATCTATAGGACAGCACAGGCTAGAATCCAGGTCCTCTGTCGTTTACTTGAGTAATCTTTTCACAACATCAAGGTGCCTTTCTGAAGATCAGCCTCTGATCCTCACTTTTAAAACCAGCACAGTAAATTGATGTGTGTGTAAGATGGGAATGTGCTTGGTTCCAAGGAAGAAAATTCCCTCCCACAGGAACTTAACAGGTTTATTTGCCTCATGCAGCAAGTTGAGGGACCAGGCAGATTCAACAGCTCAAGGACCCAGATTCTTTCCATCTTTCTGTTTCACTATCTGTACCACATAGGCCTTCAACCTCATGCCTGTCCTGTTTTTGTCACAGGATGGCTGCCACACATGCAACATCACATCCACATTCCAGGCAGGAGGGAGGGAAATGGGCCTGTGCCTTTTATTCAGGAAGCTATCCCTGCCCAGGGACTCTCTCCTACATCTTCTTGGTCAGAATATGGCCCCCATCTGGTGAAGGAAACACTGGGAAATCCAGTTTTGTAGCTTTAGAGCCTCCCCAGCAGAGGAAGGCAAGAAAGAGGGATGGCTGATCCATAGTGACTACACAACACCTTTTCCAAATTGTGTCAAAGCATGACATGAGCCCCAGTTCCCAGGCTGAGGTGCCGCTGTCCTCACAGCTCAGGAAGTGTCTCTGTGAGCATTTCTGAAGAGAAAGGCTGTCCCCCTGGATGCCAGCCTGAAATGTGAGTCTGTTCCTGGGGATGAAGGGCTTTAGGCTCAAGGGGCAACACCCGAACTGCATCCTGGCGGGACCATCAGCCCTGGTGAGGAACAGCTGTTACACTCAGCCTCCCCCAGGAAGAAGGCTCTTAACTAGATTTCCCATACAGAACTTTGTGGGGGAGGTTCAAACACAACCAGCCCACCATGGGCTAAATTTGTATTCCAACCAACATCATAATGAATAGTGGGAGCGGAGGGTGAGTTGTGTTTGTGACTTCAGCTTCTCGATTTGGTGCTTGAGCCCCTTAATCTTCAGGGCCTCAGGCACAAGAGACTCCAGCAGGTCAGGGGAGGCCGTCCTCTTTATGTGGAGGGCACACACTCTTCTCTGGGAGTGCACTAAGTAAGAGGAAAGAAGCCTGGGTTTTAGTCAGTGGCAGATTTGGTCAGGGACCTGGGAAACCAGACTTTAGGATGGTAGTTCTCACCCCTAACTCTCCATTAGTGTCACCTGGGAAACTTCCAAATTGACACCAGTGCCTTGACCCCATTCCAGACCCCTTAGGTCAAGGTTACAGCCTCAGTAGCTTTGAAAAGCTCCCCTAGTGATTCTGGTATTTACCCAGATAGGAACTACTGCCTTGGAGAAGATGGCTCTCCACCCAGCTTGACCACGAAACTTAATCATATCAGGTCAGCTCCATCTCCCACTCAAGGACAAATGAGTGCTGTAGGCAACCAGCTGTGTGCATAACCCGATCCAAAAACAACAGAAATGCAATGCTGGTTACTCCCCAGTTTGCTGTAGTCTCCAGGTGGGCTTGGTGGCTGTCTGAGTGAAGGAGTCAAGGGCTGTTGTAAAATGTACTTGGGAGTTGTTTTACTCAGCTAGAGGCGTGCAGATGGAAGCGATGGTCATGAAGGAAGGCGTTTATACTCACAGATCCCTGGAGACAGGAGTCGTGGCACACCACACAGGGCCACATGGGGAAGCACCAGGGTCTGTCGGGAGGCAGAAGGAGTGAGGAGAAAGTGTGGGCGAGAATCTTTACTATAATTTTCATGAGGAAAAGAAAATAGGCAGGGGAGGATAATCAGGGTAGACAGGTTTAGGATTGGCTAGTTTGAATAGCGTCAGTGCTCTCTGGGGCATAGGAGCTGTCCCTAGTCATCTGCTCCCTGGCCCTGGGGTGCATAGGGAAAGGGCATAATGGCTCAGCTCGAGCAAGGAGGTGGTGGAGGGCATGAGCTCTGGCCTGACAGGCCTGCATTTGAAGAGCATGCTCTGAGGTGAGTGCTCGCTGTCCAGGAAGTGGCAGCCCTTCCAGGGTCAGCAAAGCTTCAGATGTCAAAGCATCAGAAAAGACATGAAGGGGGTGGGTGGCCTAGTCGGTTAAGCGTCTGACTTCGGCTCAGGTCATGATCTCATGGTCTGTGGGTTCGAGCCCCACGTCAGGCTTTGTGCTGGCAGCTAGCTCAGAGCCTGGAGCCTGCTTCAGATTCTGTGTCTCCTGCTCTCTCTGACCCTTCCCTGCTCACGCTATCTCTCTCTCTCTTTCTCTTTCTCTCTCAGAAATAAATTTTTAAAAAAAGAAAGAAAAGACATGAAGAACATAAGCACTATCTTCTCAGTACTTCCAGGACTCAAGACTAGCTACCCAAATCATGTCATGTTCTGTCCAAATACTTTTCATTTCTCCTCTCTGGGAAAGGCAGGCACACAAACTCCTTGAATGGCAAGAGGGAGGGGGAGGGGCTCCAGAGTCAAGGGTGCAGCCCCCCCCCTCCACATCAGCCCCTTACCTCGGGGAATCTGCACTACAGAGAGTGTGGCTCGTTGGCCTACTCTGGGAATGGCTACTCTTCAGCCATGTGACCCGTCCCTCACACCATCAGCTGTCACTATGCCCACTTGGATCCACCCTGCGCCCACCACCTGCAAGCATTGCATCTCTAAGTTCCATGTCTGACCCTGTCACCCCACAGTCACATTTACATATGTGACCTTGCCTTATCTTCTGCCTTATCATCTCTGCTGGCTACCTGTGCTGCCCTCCAGGCCTCAGCCCTCAGCCTTGGGGACTCTGGGATCCAGACACAGAAAAAATTGGTGCACCCTTCCACATCTCTGTAGCTTTTGTGCATGCTGTTTCTTTTGCCTGGTGTGGCTTTGCTCCTGGACAAACTTCCATTCACCAGGAGCCTGCTGAAAGGCAGCATCCTCTGTGAGGCTATCTTTGGTCATCCCAGGCAGAGTTAGTCACCTCAGGTTGGCTTTCGCATGCTAGAGTATGCCTGGTTAGAGCACAAGGGTACTTACATTATTTGTACATGTGTCCAGTGCCCCAGGAGACCACTGTTTCCTCGGAGGAAGAGGCTATATCTCTTTCATCTCTTATCCTCGGCCCTTCTCATATTGCTTAGTACATGGTAAGGGCTCAGTCAGTGCTTGCCAAATGAATGAATGAACAAGTGAACAATTGAACCACCTGAGCCTGGCACAATATTTGTTTCATGTATTCATTCAAAAATATTTATTGAGTGTCTTCTACGTACTACACGCCATAATCTATGGGGGATATAATTGAGCAGAAACAGACACCATCCCTGCTTCCAAGGAGGTTATAATCCTGCAGGAGACAGAGACATTAATCAAAACGTATGCTGATGAATGGATTATTGACTGTAAACTGAAGAGTGTCTGAGGGAAAGAAAGGTGAGCATGTTTAACAATGAATCTTAACATGGAACAAGGGGAGGTAGACTTTTCTCTAGAGAAGTCACACTTAACTGAGCTCTGAAGTACAAATAGGAGTTCACTAGAGGGTGGGCTGGGAGTGAAGAAGCATTTCAGACACAAGAAGAACATATACAAAGGCGGTGAGTGGGAGGGAGCAGCGCAGACCCCAGAAATAAGAAGGCCCATGAGAACAGAGTGGAGTGGAAGGGGGTGTGTGCACAAAATGACAAGGAGCAGTGGGCAGGGGTCAGATTATTCAAGGCCTTGTGAACACATTAAGGATGCATGGAAAGCCAGTGAAGGATTTTAAGCACCAGGATTGCATGATCTTCCTTGTGTTTTGAAATGATATTCTGGATCCAGATAGAAAATTGATTAGGGAGGCAAAGTGAATATGAAGAAACCAGTTAGGAGGCTATTACGTAGACAAGAAGAAAGATGATGGCAGCCTGGGCTGATGGGTGGTGGTAGAGAGGAGGGGAAATGGTTGGAGTTGAGAGATGTTTGGGAGGCAGCATTGACAAGACCGCTGGCGGATTGGAAGCTGACTCCCGGGCTTCTGGTTTGCAATAGCAGAAGGGGGTGCATTCACTCATACAAACAGAAAACTCTGGAACACCAGCAGTTTTGTTGGGTGTGATTAGCATGAGGTGCTTTGCAGCAGCCATAGGGAGAGAAGTGGGTCACGGGGTATAGGGTCTGGAGTTCGGAGGAGAGCTGGGGGTCGGAGGATAAATGTGGCTGTGGTTTGAAACTCCTGTGAAGGAAGTAAGAGTGACAGAGAGCCCAGGATCCAGCCATGAGGAAAACAGGTGGCATTCACAGAAGGCATTTCAGTTAGGAAGAGGTAGCCTGCCTTGTGATATGCAGCTGAGGGGGCACTATGATGAGGTTTGGAAAATGCCCATTGGATTTGGTGACACTAGCAAGGGCTATAGCAGAGTGGGTTAAAGAGTAAATGGGAAGTCCCAGTGATGAAAGTACAGCACAGGCAATACAATAGTGTTATAGTAACCCTGTATGGTGACAAAGGGTGACCGCACTCACAGTGGTGAGTACGAGTCATGCATAAAACTGTTGAGTCACTTTGTTGTACATGTGGAACTAATAGAGAGTTGTATGTCAGCTGTGCTTCAATCATTTTTTTTTTTAGAAAGAGTAAGTGGGAAGTAAGGAAGAGGACATGGTATGTGCTGACAGCTCTCCTGTGGGGTTTGCCTGTGAAGTGGAGAGGAGGCTAGCACAGGGAAATAGCCAATGTACTAGGAGAAGGGACAGCCGCCAGTGGTCAGGATGCCCCTCGAGGTCAAAGATTAGTCCTGGTGGACATAGTTGAAGAAGCAGGCTGAACAGAGAGGAGTTTGTGGCCAGAATTAGTACATTTTGGAGATGGAGCAGCTTCAGATGATGAGTTTCAAGGTGTGACTATTGACGGTTGGGACAGAGAAAGAGAAGATTGCCTGAGATGTGGAGGTGTGGGAACCAGAGTGGCCGTGGCGCTGGATGGGTTTTCCGCGGGTTTGCTCAAGTCCCAGGGAGGACAGCAGGATGTAGGGAAGAAAAGAAGACCATGAGCAGGTGCCAGTGTCTTTGATGAAGAAGCAACCGTGAGATCATAGGTGACAGCAAACAGGACAGAAAGAGAATGTATGTATGGTTGGATGGCCTGAGCCACAAAGGATGTGACAACAGGAAGCAATGACATCTCCTGGTCTCCTGACCCTGGGATTTGTGGGGCCATGAGAAAACACACACCAGCACTGAGAATGCTGAGGGGAAGGGGCCCTTCAGGTGAGATCCTTGCAAAGGCAAGGGAGTAGAGCAATTTATGGAGAGGCAGAGGACAGAGGGGAGATGCGTGTCACTCAGTGGCATTTCTGCTGGGCAGAGTAGAAGTGTCTGGAGGTGGAGGAGGAGTCAGGACTGGCTCTGAGGCAAAGAAGGAAAGAGGATTTAGGGCATGATGGTGTGGTAGAGGACCAATGGCTTGGAAAGAGTCAGTGAGAGAGGCTTTGGCTGAAAAAAAATCAGGATGGGAGGCACGGTAAATTGGGGCTCAACAGTCTCTCTGAGGGTGGCCAGTGAGGCAGTGGACAGAAGACTTGGCTCACTAGGCCTGGGGGAGGGTCAGTGTCAGTGGGTGTTTTCTGCTCACGTGGATTGAGGGTGACTATCCATAAGGCTGACTTTTCCCTGCTGGAATAATCAATGTCACCGTGAGCTGCAGTAAGTAGACAACCCCACGTACAGATGATAGTTGAGGGTGGAAGCCAGAGGTTCAAGGATGAGGCATATCTAGCTCTGTCACCTGTTCAGAGTAGAGTTCAAAGTCAATAGCCTCTTTTTCTCACTTTCCTCCCTTCTTTTCCACTCTCTCCACTGCTCCCATTTCCCCAACCCCCAGTTGGGACACACCTATTAAAATTCCTTCTGGAATAAGAAGAAGGATTACAAAGGGACAAGGCTTTATACAGACATTTCACCAAATATATATGAATAGTCAGTAAGGACATGAAAAGATGCTCAACGTCACTGTTCATTAGGGAAATGTAAATTAAAAACATGATCACATGCCATTTTACACCTGCTAGAATGGCCACAATCTAAAAGACAGACAGTAACAAGACTTGGTGAGAATGTGGAACTCTCATACACTGTTGGTGGGGTTGCAAAGTGGTGTTTACAATATGACCTAGCGATTCTTCAGCTATTTTCCCAAGAAGATTGAAAAAACACATCCACACAAAGACTTGTAGCAAATGTCCATAGCAGCAGGCTTCATAATAGCCACAAAGTAGAAACAACCCAAATGCCCATTAACTGGATACATGAAATGCATGTTAATATCCACACGATGGAATACTATTTGGCAATAAAAAGGGATAAAGCAGTGATACATGTGACAACATGGTTGAACCTCAGAAACATTATGCTGAGTGAAAGAAGCCAGGCACAAAAGACTCCATATTGTATGATTCCATTTTTATGAAATGTTCAGAAAAGGCAAAAAGGAGATTCTAGAGACAGAGAGTAGATTAGTGGTTGCCTAGAGCTGGTTGGAGAGAACAGGGAGTAACTGCAAATGGCACAAGGTTTCTTTTTGGGGTGATAAAAATGTTCTAAATTTAAATTGTGCTGATAGTTGCACAGCTCTGTTAATTTACTAGAAATTTTTAAAATGTATGCCTAAAAGAAGTGAAGTTTGTAGTATAAAAATTATACTTCAAAATAGCTGCTTTAAAAAATTTACCTGCACAAGGGCACCCATTTGGCTCAGTCAGTTGTGTCCAGCTTCAACTCAGGTCATGCATGATTTCACAGTTTGTGAGCTTGAGCCCTGCGTGAAGATGGCTGCTGTCGGCACAGAGCCTCTGTCCCGCTTCTCTCTGCTCTTCCCCTACTCGTGCGTGCACTCTCTCAAAAATAAATAAAACTTAAACAAAAATTACCTGGACAAGTACAGAAATAACTCTGCCTCTGTATTGTCACCATCACCTGGAGGCACCGTGATTTGTTAACGTAGCTTCCCAGTCCTTATTCACGCCCTGTGCCATGGAGCCCACGGCCCCAGTCCATTGATTGCCCTTGACCTAACTGCCCCCGCCCCACACACACAGGGAGTGAGGATTCCTGAGCTCTCCCTGTGGCAAAGAGACAAAGCCATCTCTCTTTACCTCTCAGCCAGTGAGAGAGAGACTAGAGGTTGACATCTCCAAGATAGTACTCTGTGATTACTATACATTTCACTTTATTTTACAATTTTAGATTATTTTTAGCAGGTTATACAGTTGGCCATTGAAAGATACAAGTTTGAATTGTGCAGGTCTGCTAAACCACAGATGATTTTCAGTAAGTAAAGTACTTACTGTACTGCACGTGTGTTTTCTCTCATGATTGTCTTCATTCCATTTTCTTTTCTTTAGTTTGTTGTAAGAATACAGTATGTAATACATATAACATACAAGATATGTGTCCACCAGCTGTTTACAGTAGTGGCAAGGCTTCTAGTCAACAGTAGGCTGTTAAGTTGGGGGGCACTCAGAAGTCATACATGGATTTTCAACTGCTCAGGGGTCACCACCCCAACCCCATGTTGTTCAGAGGTCAGCCATTTGTTCATATGGATCAAACCTTGAAATGCTAGAACTGGCATGTACAAAAGACCTCCATCCCATCTCTCCATCTCATCTGCCCCATTACCATCACCACTCGCATCCTCTATTAGTTTTTTTGTTCTTTTTTTTCTTTTTTCTTTTTAAGTATCCTGAGCCTGGATGGCTCAGTCACTTGAGCGTCCAACTCTTGATTTCAGCTCAGGTCATGGGATCGAGCCCCACCTCAGGCTCTGCATTCAGCCTGCTTAGGATTCTCTCTCTTCCTCTCTTTCCTGTCCCTTTGCCCACTGTGCTCTCTCTCTCAAATTAAAAATAGATAAATAATAAAATAACATATACTTCCAGAGCGTGTTTATGTAAATACAAGCCACTGTGAAGAAATATCTTATTTTCTCTTTCTTCTATGTAAGCGAGCTCCTAGATACACTGCTCTGCATCTTGCTTTTTTCACTTAATTTATCTCGGAGGGCTCTTCATATCAGATCTTAGAGAGCTTCATTGTTTTTAACAGCCATGAAGCATTCCATTGTGAGTATGTGTCGGTGTTTATTAGCCAATCCCCCACTGATGGACACTTGAGTTATTTCCCACTTTTGCTATTACTATGCAGCTCTGTCTGGAGCTGAAATGAATACCTTACATACAAGTCATTTCATAAATGTGCAGATATCTTTAGAGGGAAAAAATCATAGAAATGGAATTGGTGAGTCTAAAGGTAAATTGCCCCCCTTTGCTTCCCCACAGCAACGCAGGAGGCTTCCCCACAGCCTCGCCAGCAGAGCATGCTATCAAACTCTGAGATTTGCAGAATGTTTGACACGGATTTTGATTCCATCCTGCTTTCTTCAAGCAGAATTTCTTTCTTTCTTTCTTTTTTAATTTTATTCTATTGTGGAAAGAACAGGAGATCTACCCTTTACCAGATTTTAAAGTGTACAATACAGCATTGTTAACTACAGACACAGTGTTGTTCAGAGCAGATCTCTAGAACTTATTATCTTGCAAACTCAAACTCTGTACCCATTGAACAGCGACTCCCCATTTCTCCCTCCCCTGGACTCTGGCAACCACCGTTCTGCTCTACTTATATGAGTTTGACTATTTTAGATACCTCATATAAATTGAATCATATGGTATTTGTCCTTCTGTGACTGGCTTATTTCACTTAGCATAATGTCCACATGGTTCATTCCTTTTGTTACAAATGACAGGAGCTCCTTTTTTAAGGCTGAGTAATACTCCATTATATGTATTCACTACATTGTCTCTAGCTATTCATCTGCCAATAGACATGTAGGATTTTTTTTCGTATATCTTGGTTGGGACCAACATGGGAGTGCAGACATCTCTTTGAGGCTCTGAGTTCAATTCTTTTGGATAAATGACCCCAAGTAGGACTGTTGGCTCATTTAAGCAGGATTTGTTTCACATGATATCTAGACACCTCAGAATCCCCTGAATGGATGTGAGGATCTGAAGGTGAGTAGACCATCGGTTAGTCCCCTCCTTTTCTTGGAATAAGCCAGAGAGGAGAAAGACTTAGCTAAGATCCCGAGTCCACAGTGCAGCAAGCAGGTCTGTGTGATACCCTCAATGAATTTCAATTCAATTTCAAAACAAATTTCAAAGCACTTTCATCACAGGCAAGAAAACATGTGGCAAGTACAACCGTCTCTGGAGACAAATCCATTGTTGAAAGTATTGACTGCACATTCTTCTCTTTAGGCCGCACCTAGAGGATGGACCACCATGGCCAGGCGTTAACATCCTGTGCCAGGAGACTGGTTCGTCTCTGTCACTCCACCTTACACCAGCCTGTGGGCTCCAAGGACCGGCAGAGAACAAGCGGGGGCCAAATCAGACTTCGAAGGAGTCTAGCTATGAGCCAGGCTCTTGAATAGCGTGTTTCCCATTTACCTGCTGAACCTTACCCCACCTCTGCTAATTATCTGCTGGGGAGCTTCTGGTGGCAATTGGGGTCTTTTTTTTTTAATTTTTTAACGTTTATTTATTTTTGAGAGAGAGAAAGAGGCAGAGTGAGGACAGGGGAGGGCCAGAGAGAGAGGGAGACACAGAATCCGAAGCAGGCTCCAGGCTCTGAGCTGTCAGCACAGGGGCTTGAACTCTCGAGTCCTGAGGTCATGACCTGAGCCGAAGTCGGGTGCTTAACCGACTGAACCACCCAGGCGCCCCGGCAATTGGGGTCTTTGATTAGCATGGGGGTTTTGACCTGCTCCATTTCCCACTTGGGCCGGATCACCCCTCCTTAGGCAACCCGGTGGTCCCAGCTCCCAGGAGGCCATCGTATTGATGCCCAACTTAGTGCAGACACCTGACTGGCATAGCGCACTACAGCCCAGAACTCCTGGGCTCAGGCGATCCTCCCCCCTTGGTCTCCTGAGTAGCTGGGACTCCAAGCCCACGCCGTGGCACCTGGCGCAACTGGGGTCTTTGAAAGGGCTGAAAACCATCTCCCTGACTGCAGAGAGAGAAGGTGTCAGACCATGACCACAGAAGCCCTCTCTTCCCTGATGAGTCTTAGAAGAGGTCTGCTATGGGGTTGCTTAGCAGAGAGGGGATCTAGGGTAAAACCTCAGGATGTAACCACCTCAGAGGGAACTCTGCAGCAGGGTTTTACCCACAAAGACCGGTCTCCTGGTTCACCACAAAGAAGCAGACACCAGTGTGGGAGAGCTGCAGGTGGTGGTCAGGAGGGGCGGTGGTAAGGGGAGAGGGAAGGAAAAGTAGCCTGCCGTAGAGAAGAATTCCTCTGGGTACTGTTTGACCAGGAGAAAAATAGGGCTTGGGGATGATTTTTAAAGTACAAATCATTTTTCTTTTTTCTATGTGCATTTTATTGCACAAACTTTGGAAAATGCAGGAAAGCACAAAGAAGAATATAGTTCATAATTATCCTATCACTTAGAGATAGTCAACGTTTCAGTTCCGGTTTTCTTGGTTCTCTTTCCATGGAGGCATATATATGTGTAGTATACGTGTTTTTGTTTACCAAAGACAATGAAATCGTATGTTTTTCATACAATTTTGTAACCTACCCACTGTTTCCACAGACTCTGGGAATAAATATGAAAAATATGTATGTCCATTTTATAGGCAAAATGGGATTTTAAAATAATTTGCGTATCTTTGATTACTTATGAAATTGAGTATAGTTTTGTTGATCATTTGTATTTCTTATTTTATGAATTGCCTATTCATGTTGCTCATCTGTTTTCCTATTGGGTCATCATTCTTTTTCTTATTGATTTAAAAAGTACTTTACATATTAAGGATATTAACCCTTTATCATAGATCTTGTAAATACTTTCCGCCAGCATTGTCTTTGAATTTTATTTTGCTTCCTTTTTTTTTTTTGGTCATATAAAAGTTTCAAAATTATATCTAGTTAAATATATCAATCTTTTCCTTCATGCCATTTACTGTTAACAGTTTGCTGTGTACTTTTCCAGACATTTTCTATGCATATGCAAATATATCTATAAATATATATATATATAGTTAGATATATAAAGTTTTCCTTCACATTTTACATGATATCATTCACACTATTCTGCAGCTTATTTCACTTACTAGTATATTTTAGATATTTTTCCATATTAAAATATAAGGATCTAATTCTAACAGAGTATTCCATTATATGAAGTTTCTAAATTTCATTAAATCAGTTTTTAAAGATTTTTTTTTTTCATTTTCACATTTGAATCTGGAAATGCTTTGGCATATGAGAGAATTAGAGACTGAAGTTTATTCCACATGGTGACCAGCTGTCTCAGTAGCACTTATAAAATAATCTATCCTTTCTCCACTTGTTTGATAACTTCATCATATATTAAATATCATATATTTAATTAAAGATTGATCACCTATTAAATATACATATATTAAGAACATGGGTTTCTCTCTAGATTTTCTGTTTTGCTTCCTCTGCTCCTTTGTTCCTTAATTAACACCACATTGTTTGAACTATTGTAGCTTTATAATATATTTTAATATCTACACAATCAATACCATGTCCATGTTTTTCAATATTGCTTTGGCTAATTTTTTTTCTTTTATTCTGAACTTTAGAATTATTCCATGAAGTTCCCAAAACATCTGTCTAGGATTTTGATTGGAATTGTGTTAAATTAGCTAATTAATTGAAGGATATTGACGCATTGGCAAATGATCATTCTTTTTTTTCTTTTTTCTTTCTTTCTTTTTTTTTTTGAGAGAGAGAGAGAGGGAATACAGCACATGTGCAGGAGGTGGAGGGGCAGAAGGAGAAGGAGAGAGAGAATCCCAAGCAGGCTCCATGTCCTGCACAGAGCCCAATGTGGGGCTCGATCTCATGACCATGAGATCATGACCTGAGCTGAAATCAAGAGTCAGAAAATCAAGAGTCAGACGCACAACCAACTGAACCACCCATGCACCCCCTACAAATGATTATTTTAATTTACAAGCATAGCATGTCTCCATATCTATTCAAGTTTTTTTTATGCATATCAGTAGTGTTTTGGTTTCTTTGTCTAAGTCTTGGATTTTTCATCAAGTTTATTTCTAGATATTTTATAGTCTATTACAGTTGTAAATGGCATTTTAAAAGTATATTTTCTGACCGTTATTAATAAGTACTGATTGTGTGTGCATTTCATAACGAGTCACTCCTGAATATTAGCCTAATTGTTTCCAGCTAATTCTTTTGGATTTCTCATGTAAGCAGGCACTTGCAAAAAAAAAAAAAAAAAATTAAAAGACAGAAAGAGGATAGATGTTTTTATTTCTTTTACAGTATTTACACTTTGTTTTGTTTTATATAATTATTGCTTTGGCTAGAACCTATTCTTGGGAGTATCAGTTATACAGCTTTTCCTTCTGGAATTCCATTGGAATCACGCACACACACACACACACACACACACACACACACGGGCTTTTTGGGATATGATCCTACTTTCCCCCTAATATTTTCATCTGATTATCCTTTTCTTCTGAGTTCTTAGAATTTCCTTGGACTTTATCTTCAAATTCTCTAATTTAATTTTCTATAGCATCTAATATGTGCTTCAGTAACTCTTTTGGATTTTAGCATTCAACAGTGTTTTTATCTCTAACCTACTCTTTGGCAAATTGCAGTGATCCCCCGATAGTCAGAGCACACACTGCTTGTGTTCCTCTCCCTGGATGGCTCTGTTACATTGATCCCACCCCACTCCTTCAACAGCCCCACCCCTCAGGGTCCCCAGTTCCGTCCTACCCATTCTTCTATTCTCACTGTACCCGTTCTCCCTGATAATCTTGTCCATCCTCATGCACACTACTCACATGCTTAGTCTTGAGAGAGCTCCAGCCTCAGATCTCCATGTCAGGTTTTAACACCAAGCTCACTGTCTCCCAAATTTGTTACTCCTAATATTCATGGCACCGTCATCAGCTAGTTGCCCACGGTAGAATGTCAGGGTCATCCTGGACACCTCCCTCTCCTCTATCTGCCCTAAAGTCACTTCACACTGTTGATGGGACAATGCAAATGCCACTTTCTATATTACTATCACTTGCCTTTTTAAGCTCTTACAGTCTGTCCTCAGCGTACCCCGATTGTCTTTTTTTCTCTCTCTCTATTAGTTTTTTACTTAGTGTTACCATGTGCCTTCCCAAAGCACACATTTATTCATGTCATCTATTCAAACAGTTTCAGTGGGTCCCGTTGCAAAACAAAATCTAAACGACCTAGGACATGTAAGGCTCTTTATTTTGTCCCAGTAACTTTTCCGCTTTGTCACCTACCCTTCCTTTCCAGATGTCCTATGTCCCAGCACACCAAGTTCTTGCCATTCCCCAAACATCCTCGTGCCTTTGCACAGACACTTCCCTTTGTCTACAGAGTTGTTTTCCTGACCCTTTACCTGTTCATTCTTCAAGATCAAGTTCAAAAGACAACTTGGGGCACCTGGGTGGCTCAATCGGTTAAGCGTCCGACTCTTGATTTGGGCTCAGGTCACGATCTCTTGGTTTGTGAGTTAAAGCCCCAAATCAGGCTCCCTGCCTGTCATGCAGAGCCTGCTGGGGATTCTCTCTCTCGCCCTCTCTCTCTGCCTCTCTCCCCCTCTAAGTAATAAATAAATAAAAACGTTTTTTAAAAAGACAACTCTGTGAAGGCCACCTGGACTTCTGAGATAGAGAGGTTTAGGCTCCCTCCTCTGTGCTCCCTTAGTAATTGGTAAATGTTCCTCTACTCAAGCACTCACATGCTGTTTTACAGCTGTGTCTATGCCTGTCTCTCCCTTCAGATCAAGAGGAGCCCCAGCTCTTCTCTATTTACCTTACTCACATTTGACTCTCCCACTCCCTTCTCATCCAGAGTACTGACCAGTCCGAGTCCAAATCCAAGTGAAATCCACCCACTACTTATTTCTCAACTTCACTTGAACAGTTAAAAGCACACAGACATAGAATGTAATATTGGCCTAGTAACCTTACTATAAACCTATGGTATAGTCAGTTTCTCACTTTCCAAAATGGCTATTTCACACCATCTTCTTCATCCACAAACCTCCTATAATCCCTGTATCCCTTGCCTCTAATTTGCTGAGAAAATAGAAGCAATCAGAAGACAATTTTCCCATTCCTCACCGTCACATTTTCCAATTCCCTGGCATTTGAACCTGTATCCCCTGAGTCTACCAGAGGCCGGTCCCTCCGCTCTTGCTCTAGATCCTGTTCCCACCCACCTTTCCAGAGTCTTGGCTCTTGCAGTGATCCCCCTTTTCCTCTCTGTCATCTAGATCTCCCTTTCTTCTAGATCATTTCCACTGGCCTGCAGACATGCCTGATGGTCATCTGTCTGCTAAAAAAAAATAACGAAAAACAATTTTTTAAAAATCTCTTGACTCTTCCTTCCCATCTACGAATAGTCACTCCATGTCTCAGCTGACCTTCACACTAAAATTTCTTTTATCATCTTTACTATTGCCAATTCCTCATCTCCTGTCTCATCTCCACCTATTCCAGGCAAACCTCAGTCCTTTCTACTCCACCGAAACTGTCTTGCCAAGTGAGCAGTGTTCCCAGGTTGTCCAATCACATTGTCACATTCATGTCCTCATCTTGCCCTCTGTTCAGCAGCTTTGGACACAGGTGCCCGCCTCCTCCTTTGGGAAACACTTTCTGGCTCGGCTTTCATGATCCCTGCTCTTCAGGTGTGCCCCCACCTCCCTGGCTTCACAGTCTCCTTTGCTAGATTTTCTTCTTTTCTAAACATTAGCTGTTCTAGAATCCAGTCTGGAGACTTCTTTTCTGCTCCACGTCTAACCTATCCATGAAGAATCTCATTATTCTATGAGTTTAAGGACCACCTATATGTCAGTGACTCCAAAACTTATAGACCTACTCCTGATCTCTCCTCCAGAATCCAGACTCTGACTTATACACTTGATTATCTTTTTAGAAGCATTTCCAATCTCCTTGCCAAGTCTTCTATGTCACTAAATGGCACCATTCACCCAGTTGCTCAAGCCAAAAACTCAGGAGACACCCTCAAAGTCTCTTCCCCCACCCTCTATGGCTCCCCTGCCCCATCCATCCTCAGATTTCATTGATTCTACCTAAAAACACTTCCCTAATCCATCTACTTGTTTCTCTCTCTGTTGCTACCATTCTAGGCCAATATACCGCCATCCTTCACTTTATTAAGACAACAGCCTCCTAACTGGCCTCCTGGATTCCTCTCTTACCTCCTGCTTGCCATTCATTCTTTACCCAGCCACCCAAACAGTCTTTGAAAAACATAAATCAAGGGCACCTGAGAGGCTCTATCAAGTGTCTGACTTCAGCTCAGGTCATGATCTTGGAGGGCTTGTGAGTTTGAGCCCAGCATCTGGCTCTGTACTGACAACTCCAGGCCTGGAGCCTACTTTGGATTCTGTGTCTCCCTTACCTCCCTTACCTGGCTCATGCTCTGTCTGTCTCTCACTCTCTCAAAAATAAATAAACATTTAAAAAAATTCTATAAAGAAAGAAAAACGTAAATCAGAGTGTATCACTCTCCTGGCTAAAAACCCTTCATTGGTTCTGCATTACACTTAGAATAAAACCCTGCTCCCCACCCTACCAAGGCCTGCCAAGCCTTCTGTGGCCTGGCTCCCAGCCACCTCTCCAAACCTGCCTTGTCCATTCTCCCCCTGGCTTACTCCTAACTGCATGATTTTTCTTATTTTTTTTAATGTTTATTTTTGAGTGAGACAGAGACAGAGCATGAGTGGGGGAGGCACAGAGAGAGAGGGAGGCACAGAATCAGAAGCAGGCTCCAGGTTCTGCATTGTCAGCACAGAACCCAATGTGGGGCTTGAACTCACGGACCGTGAGATCACGACCCGAGCCGAAGTCAGATGCTCAACCAACTGAGCCATCCAGGTGCCCACCCACATGGTATTCTTTCTATTCCTCAAACTCTTGCTTATTCCTATCTGAAGGCCTTTGTAGCAGCTATTTACTCTTCTCGGAACACATGCTCCCTCTCATCCCACCCTAGTTTATTTTAATCATAGTACTAATCACAATCGGACATTTCCTTGTGAGTTTGGTTTGGTTTTTGAGTTTAAAAAAAAATCTGTGTCTCTTACCTAGAATAAAAGCTTCCTCACTTGTGGGGATGAGCACTGAGTGTTATGTGGAAACTAATTTGACAATAAACTATTAAAAAAAAAAAAAAAAGCTTCCTGAAAGCATGGCTTACACTGTCTTATTCTCTGTTGGATGCCTAGCCTCTAGAATGTTTTCCAGCACATAGTAGGTGTTCAGAAATTGCTTGTTGAAGGGATGAATGATTCCTAGTATTCCTTGCAATGGGTACAGTTCCTGACACAGACTAAGTTCTCCTGTGTTTGCTGAATTAATGGATAAGTTGCTCCAACTATACTGTGAACTTCTCAAGAACAGAAGTCCTGTTTTAAATTTCTTTGTTTCCAGGGGCGCCTGGGTGGCTCAATCAGTTAAGTGTCTGACTCTGGCTCAGGTCATGATCTCACGGTCCATAAGTTCAAGCCCCATGTAGGCTCTGTGCTCACAGCTCAGAGCCTGGAGCCTGCTTCAGATTTCGTGTCTCCCTGTCTCTCTGTCCCTTTCCTGCTCGTACTCTGTCTCTCTCTCTCTCTCAAAAATAAATAAACATTAAAAAAAAATTTTAATTTCTTTGTTTCGATCACAGGACCTAGTATGATGCTAGGGACTTCTGGATGCTTTGTAAATATGCTTGCTTGATTTATTCTTCTTTATAAAGGGAAGGCTAAGCTTTCAACTCTCTACTTAATAGACTTCATTTCTCTGAGAGTAAACATGTGATACAAGAGGAATGTCATGAGAATGAGGATGGACTGGGTAGGAAGCTGTAGCGGTTGGTCAGCCACTCTTGGCTGTAATAGAGATAAAAGGAGAGTTTGCACCTTGCAGCTTTCCTATCAGAATTCTAGTCACGGTGCTGCATTTCTTCTTGACACATGTGTTACAGGGCGCAACCTACATCCTGGTGATGGTGGACCCGGATGCCCCTAGCAGGTCTTCACCCAAAGCTCAATTCTGGAGACATTGGCTGGTAACAAACATCAAGGTAAGCCGGCCAGAAAGCTCTTTTGGATTCATTTGGGCTCATAGCTGGAAGATTACCATTCTGTGCAGTTCTCAGCTCTCATTCAGGAGGGCTGCGGACTCAGGTTGCCCCCCTACGCTCAGCTGTCACAGCCCCTTCCAGGTTTTCAGACACTGTTGAAAAATGTCCAGGATCAGTGGTGTGCAGGTAAACCGGGTGGGGACAGCCCCAACTTGTAGTGTTTGCTGATTTCTAGAGTGTAAATGCTTCCACCATGTCGTTTCAAGTTATTGATGATTTAATGGTTAACTCAAATTTTCCGAAAATTTAGTGGTTGATTCTAGTGCACCACCACAGGGGGCCTGGACTGGGAGGCATGGGGCGATTCTGTGTGGTCTGGGTGGCCGAGCCGGCCAGGGAGAGCCTTGCAGGAGCTCCTCTTCCTCATGAGCTGAGGGCCAGTTTCCTCTTCTTTGTACAGAAGCAAGTGGCCTCCCCTCATCTGTGTCCCAAGGCCATCACATAATAGTGAAGGAGTCTGGCTCATCCTCTCTGGAGCAGGTCTGAGGAACACAGATGTGGACGGGTGGTACTGGGCATTATGGGGGTGGGGGGAGGGACAAAGGCTGTATTCCCAAACAAGTTTTGGAGACTCCAGGCTACACTGTATTAATCCCATTCCTCACTGGCTGGGTTTTTTGGTGCTTTTAATATTCTAATGTGCACTATATAATCTGCATTTATTTTCCAACCTCATTTGCCTAGTGAATCTTTTGTTCGTGAGTGCCTGGCTGTACACTGTGGGAAAATCCACGCTAACTCTAGCCGTTTGTGCATCTGTGCCTAGAGAGTTCACAGATGGCCTTTGCATAGTCATCAAGTCGTAGGATAGTGGGAACCCAGGGGCGCATGGGGGGCTCAGTCCATTAAGCATCCGATTCTTGGTTTTGGCTCAGGCCAAGATCTCGCAGTTTGTGAGTTCAAGCCCCACGTCGATCTCTGTGCCAGCAGCACAGAGTCTGCTTGTGAGTCTCTCTCTCTCTCTCTCTCTCTCTCTCTCTCTCTCTCTCTCTACCCCTCCCTCACTTGCTCTCTCTGTTTCTCTCTCTAAAAATAAATAAAAATAAAATTAAAAAAAAAAAAGATAGTGGGAACCCAGAACTAAAAGACTTAAGTCTGGATCTAGGTTTGACCAGTTCCCAAATCCACCATCTCTGTGAAGTCACTCGGAGTCCCTCTGGGCACTTCATCTTTATCTGTAAGATAGGAACCATGTTCCCTCCTCTATGTGGTTGTGGCAACAATCCAATGAGAGCATCCTGAGAGCACTTTGGAAAACAGAGAGTACTACAAATGTAAGGAGTTCGTGTTTTTCCTTCCCCCGCTGTGGGGCAGAGAAAGGGGTATCTGTGAACTAGCCATTGATTCTCCTGAGCAAGCCAGGTCCTCTCACAGCCCCTAGAATGGGAGAGGAAGCTATCCTGTCAACCCAGTGACCACAGGCCTCTCACTGGGTGCTTAGGTCAACAGCCCATCCTCAGAGGCGGTCCTGGCAACACCCAGCCTTGAAGGGGCCCCCTCGAGGGAGGCTTCCAGCAGCGGTTTCTTGGACAGTGCCTGAGCCAGGCTCCTGAGGGAAAGCAGGGGCATTGCTTCAACACACTTCACCTGGGCAAGCACCCCTCAGCCTGGTCAAGAGCCTTGGAAACACCGCAAACATGCAAAGGGGCAGAGCTGGGGGACTTTCATGCCCTCAAGGCAGGGAGAGGAGCTGAGGGCACAAAAGGGAAAAACACTGGATCCCACCCCAATCTGGAGCATGGCCATTTTCCATACTTGGGATTCCCAGGCAGTTATAAGGGGAAGAAACTCTCAAGAAAGGAGTACTTCTCTAGACATGACGCGTGTAGTGAAGCTTTTCACGCACCAGGCTGTCCATAAGAGGGTCCTCCTGGGCAGTTCCGAGGCAGATTTCAGAAGCTGTGGATGGGCACCTNCCCCCGCCCCCCCCACTGCCCATGCCCTCACCCCACCATGCCCTCTGGACAGTTCTCTCACAGAAGCCCTGTGGGGCAGACATAGGTTCTCAGCAGCACAGCTGAGAAGCAGAGCAAGTGGCAGGTGGCAGCTGTCCGGCAAGACTGCTAAGCTGCAGAGCTTATCAGGGCCACCTGCCCGGGTGTGGCCCCCAGCCTCCTCTCTCAGACCGGAGGAGGCTTGGGTTTCAGGCACATTGTCACCCACTTTCCCTGATCCATGCGTCCAGCAGGAAGCAGCAGCTCTTGTCAGCTGTGTCCACTCCACCTGCCCACCAGCCCCCAGGTTCCTCCAGCTGCATGGCCAAGTATAAAAACCAGGCTCACTTAGGTCTCAGGCTGTGGCCCTCAGCCAAAAAATAAGGGAAGGCTCTAATCGAGCCCAGAAGCACTTCCTTTGTGTTGGCGTTAGCCGAGGCTGAGTAGTTCTTAGACATTATAGTATGTTCAGATCCATTGGTGAGTGTGTTGAAATGCAGAGTCCCAGGCACCACCTCTGTCAGTCTGGAAAGAACAAGGTATACAAGTTTAACAGGTCTCCAGAAGTGTAGCCAATCGAAAGAAGACCACAGAGTTCAGGTTCGGAATGCCTTGGTCATTTTATCACCCATCTGGGAGCAGTTTTCAAGTAACAAATCACTTTTGACAGTTCCTTTTGATCCCCACAACCGTTTTTTGTGAACTAGGCATTCTCCCCATTTTATAGGTGGGAAGGCAAAGCCTGGAGAGGTTGGATGATGCAGTCTCTCACCTAGTGGGTCCTAGAGGTGGGTCTTCAGTCCAAGGCCCCCAACTCCAAACTGCACACCCTTCCTGCCCTACCACGTGGTCTGGTTCACACTGCATCTCTCCCATCAAGTCCATGGGGGCAAGAGGCACACCACCTTGCCCTCTCTGTTAAGATGGGAAACATAGCCCTACATTCCAGGGCTCTCTTACGGTTCCCTCTTATGGACAAATGCTTCTAGGGAACCTTCCTGAGGACTGCTATCTTGGGAAATCAAAAACACCTGGTAAGCATTCCAAACCCTTCAGGAATCCTGGCCCTGAATGGGTTGGGTTAAATGTAAACCCTATGAGGTGCCTGGGTGGCTCGGTCGGTTGAGCACCCGACTCTTAATGTCAGTTCAGGTCATGATCTCACGTTTGTGGGATCGAGCCCCACGTTGGGCTCTGCACTGGGCTTGGAGCCTGCTTGGGATTCTCTCTCTGGCCCTCTCTCACTCAAGCTCTCTCTTCCTCTAAAAATTAGATAGATAGATAGATAGATAGATAGATAGATAGATAGATAGATAGATAGATAGAAAGACATAAATCTTTATATATATAAAGATTATCTCTCTTTCCCTCTGCCCCCCTCCCCTCCGCTCATGTTTCTTCTCTCTGTCTCTCTCTCTCTCTCTCTCTCTCTCAAATAAAAAACTAAAAAATAAGCCCTATATATTATCATTACCCTCAGCAGGAAGTGGCCTCAGCAGTAAGGCACACCATAAAGTCACTACAGACATAAAGTGACAATGGTCCTGTGATTCGCAGTTACCACAGAAATGGAACCTAGGCTGGCCTTGATATTAGGGGCCCAGACCTCACTGTGTGGTGGGTGGGCCATGGCCACAGGAGCCCCTCAGTAAGGACAATTTGGGGGCCATCTGTCCAGGGGAAACAGCAGTAAGTTCTCAGGAATACAGGAAACATCTGCAGCTCCCCTCCCCCAAGAGAGGCTGGCAAGCCTCTACTGTAGAGTGGGATAAAGCTCTAGACCCCTGGGCAACTTGTACAAAAAGAAGTCGACCAGGAGGAACCAGGTGTTCATGTTACCGTTTGTTTACTTAATTCAACAAATATGGATTGACCACTGTTTGCAGGCATCAAGGGAAGGACTCTGGGGCCAGACTGCTGGGCTCCAATCTGAATCCACCAATATAGCTATGTGATCCTGGGGGCAAGGCATTCAACCTGCGGCTCACTTTGCTCACTTAAAAAGTAGGGATACCAATAGTCCCTGCCTTATCACCCTGTTGTTAGGAAGTTCAGATGAGTTATTTAAAATTTTTTTTTACATTTATTTATTTTTGAGAGACAGATCACAAGTTGAGGAGGGGCAGAGAGAGGGGGAGACACAGAATCCGAAGCAGGCTCCAGACTCTGAGCTGTCAGCACAGAGCCCAATGCAGGGCCTGAACTCACAAACCATGAGATCATGACCTGAGCTGAAGTCGGACGCTTAACTGACTGAGCCACCCAGGCGCCCCTCAGATGACCTCTTTTATGTAAAGGGCTTAGAAAAGTACCCAGAACACATAGCGAGCTGTATATAGTTGTTGGCTATGACGTTACCCCATTATCCTAAGTCAGGCACCGCACTGGCATTGTGGTTAGAGATGCAAACATGGCATCTCTAACATGGCGCAAGACTTTGCCTTCCACGGGCTTCTACTCTAGTGAAGCAGAGGGGCTCGACTCTCTCAGGATGGAACTTCCCATGGCCACGTATTCCTGTCAGTTTGGGACTAAGACTAGACTTTAGTCCTCAGACCTGGCCAGACTCGGGCAGGCAGGGACTGCTGCAAACAGCATGCTGTCCTCCTCCGCCCCCTCTTTGAAAAATCTCTCATTGAACAAAAGATTTCCAGCAGAGCATTGACACATAACGTCTCTCTCCCGTCAGTGCCATGTCCTCAGCTTTTCCTTTAAGATGTTTTTGAGTTCTGATTCAATCTAACTAATAATCTCCATGCTAAACCCTAATTAAGATATCAATTAATTTGCATCATTCATTTCAGAAGAAAAGCTTATTGGTTCATCTTCTGTTTGTCTCTGAAATTAGTGCTCAGGGCTTTCCATGCAGATATTTTCATTAGACTTTTTATTGTTAATGGGAATATTGAACACAGGAAGATGGTATATTAATACCTTCCACAAAGAATATCATGATTGGTGACAAAGAACACTGAGAACAATTAAGGAGACAAGAGTACCTTTTTTCTTCCAAAAAAGAAAATCTTCCTAGAAACCGTCAATGATTCTAAAATTTGCTGTGAATACCTTTTTTGTTTTAAGAAAGAAAGCGAAATGGCAAGTTCATGTTTCGCTTTCATTCAGTGGCCCTCAACCTCTGGCAGCTGTAAGCACATCCGATTCTGGATAGAGTTAAAAGGACTTCTAAGGGTCCGTTAGTCTGTCTACTTTTCTAGAAGGTTGACTTTTTCCATAACGAGAGCTTGTCTCCTAAAGGACCTCTAAGTGCGTCAGGTGAATAAGACACATGGGAAAGCAAGTAAACGGGGCAGGGATCTTAGCCCCTTGCCTTCCAGTGATGGGTTAGCACAGGCCAGGACACTTCTGCTTAAACCGTCGACCCCACGACTGAGTGATCTCAGGCAACCGACTTGACCTCTCTGAGACTGCAGCTTCTTGTCTGTCTAACTGACATAAATCCTCAGGCTTCAGGGGGTTGAGATAGGAAAAGGAAATTACATATGCAAAGAGGGGAAGCCTCCCCAGAGAGAGGCACTATAGAAAATGGCAAATTTTTCCTGCTCCTAACCAACGGAGCAGCAGATCCAGTAGAAATTTGAATATACTGTGTGTGTGTGCATGCAAGTGCGCGTGCATAGTATCAGAATATTTTATATATATATATTTTGATATTATATATATTCCAATTCCAAATATATGTACTCAGAAGTAATCTGATGATAATGAACAGAAGAGGAATAAACAATCTTCATCAGGACCACAAATTCTGATGAAGAGGTCAAACAAAGAAAATGGGATTAATTAATTACTTTCTTTAGAACTATATTTTCAGTTTTGCTGCTGATATTTGTGCACTTGTCCATGCGTGCTTTGCCCTGTACTGTGAGGGCCCATTAATTTAAGTAATAAACACCTGCAAGGCATGGCTTAGGCTCTCTTAAGATCTGTGGGCCAGAAAGAACATTTGGTGATGGGGACAATACAGGGGCTCGATTATAAAGTAGACTTGTACATGGCCACCCCAAAGGGACATGGGAAAGATCTTGTACTTTTGGGTCAGATGAAACAGGGGAGCCTCTAGGCTCTGCCACATCCAGTTGGGAATTTCTAGGCCTCAGTTTCTTCATCATTAAAATAGGCATGATAATAATATCTTTTTCCCAGTGTTCAAGGAGATTAAGGCTCCTGAAACTGAACAAAATAGTAGGACCTTGGTACATGTGATTCTCTCCCCTGTGACCCCCAACTTAGAGATCTGACCATAGCCACTTATAATTGAGGAACTTCCCTTAGACTCTTGGACTTATGCTTTGCAAAGTAACAATTCTAGACAATGACACAGACCTTGCAGTAAAAAGTCATTCTATTGCCTTTGAAGCCCTAAGGTGGGTTCAGGCCAGCCTGGAGGACCTGACCTCACCAGGATTTGCTTTGATGGAGGCAGTAGAAGTTGGATGGGTGGGGGTCAGTCCCATCATTCATTCTCTGGGAACTGCCCTGTGCACCCCAACCCCACCAGGCACCCCACCCCCACCAGACCACTGCCAGGACAGGGGGCTGGGCTACAAGTGACAGTCAGGCCTACAGTGTGCTTCCCGCCCCCATCAGGACTGCACTTCTTCCCCGACGCCTTCCATTTTTATTTTTAACCCAAACCAGCACCCCTCGGCATTTCCTTATCACTCACAGTCCCCACCTTGCTGTCATTGTCCCACCTCAGAGATGCCTTCGTTCCCATTCAAAATAATTTAAATAAAATGTTGCTACAAAGTGGAATATTATCTTTTGATGAATGTTTTTAAAGCCCTTTAGGTTTTCATGGTAATTTGCGGTGTAAAATTATTTGGAGATAAGAGCCAAATTAGCTCTCGTATGCTGAGGTCGCTGTGTCCTGTTATCCATGTGAGCAGTGTTTAAATATAATCAGCCCTCAGACTAATGCAGCATAATTGTTCATTTGAAATAGCTTTTTTTACTCCATTCAATGAGTCATTAAAATATTCAAGGGATAATGCAGTGAATTGGAAATGAATTTATCATGTTATCCCATACATACTGCAGTGCTTCAGGTAACTAAGGAGAAGGGGAGAGAGAGAGAAAATATGAATATAATGTGTACAGGAAAGGGGCCAGTATATACAGGAATATGGTCAACAACGCTTTTTAGTTGGTTTATGGAAACTATGTATAGAGAGGCTGACCAGGAGGGTGGGGAAAAAAGGAAAGTGCTGTTCTTCGAAGAGCTCGTATGCTTTCTCTCTTGCACACTCTCTCTCTCTCTCTTTCTCTCTCTCTCTCTCAGCACTCTGAGAATCTGTGCTCCACCACAGCTCCACTGTTAACTTATTTTTATCAAATATGTTTATATCAGAAAGTCGTTATGGAAACCAATTCTGCCATCCAGGAGAATTCCTGGATCAGGCAGAAAATTTTCTCTCTCTCTCTCTCATTCTCTCTCTCTCTCTTTCTCTCTCCATCTCTCTCTCTCTCTCTCAATCTCTCCCTGCCCCCTGCCCAACCCTGTGACACACAAACTCACACTCATACACATACACCTTGCTCACACACACCCGTAGACACCCCCTAAAGGGAACAGCACAGTCTTGCTCACCTAATTCTGAACTCAGCTCTGAGGGGCACAGAGGGTGACACCCTGGCTCCCCTTCATGGCCACTCTGTAAAATGGATAAGACTGAGACAGACGCCCTGCCCTGACACCAGGAACCTAGGCTTGTCGCTGTCCACTGGCCTCGGCCGCCTAAGCACATGCACTTAGGAAGAGACAAACGGGCATGATGGTGGCACATTCAAAAGAGTGATCCTTCCTTGATTTCCAGAAAGTTCTATTAGTGTGCACTGTTTATACCACACCTGGAAGAATGTCTTCTGTTCTGGCCACACCATCTTAAGAAAGAGAGTGAGTAGCATGAGGAAAGCGGCCAGAACAGCGAGGCTCTGTAAATGCTGCGTCAGGTGAGCAGGATCCGAAAGACGCAGGATGGTTAGCCTCCCGGAACAGGAAGGGAAGACACAAGAACTGCCTTTACAGATTTTTTGAAGATTTTGTTAAAAATTGGAAAACAAGGGAGACCCTGCTGTGCCCCACCAGGCAGATTTAGAACTGATGGGGGAAATTTACACGGAAGTAAATTTTGGCTCCACATGAAAAAGAACTTTCTAAGAATTTGAACTGCCTAAGAACTGAGCATATACTCCACAGAGGAGGGAACTTCTTATCGCCAAAAGTACTTGTTCAGGGGTAACCCAGGGAATTCCCCCACTGTGTAGAAGGTTGGAGCAGATGACCTGTAAGATGTTTCCACTTGCGTATTTCCTCTCCTGACTAGCGACACTCTTCTTATAGCTTCTATTCATGTAACGCGTTAACAACAGCAATAATAATTAAAGAAGGAAGAGTAGAACAGGAAAAGAGAAGAGGAAGAAAGAAAATAAGAAAAAGCATTTCCGCACTTAGCATGCGGTTCTGGGCACGTGAATATCTCATTTAAATATCTTAACAAAAACCCTAAAGGAAGGTAATAAAGACAAGAAAAAGAGGGGCTGCGCAACTTGTGCACGATTGCACACCTAGCGGTGGCGGATTGGGATTTGCGATCATGACACCATATGGCCTCCCCAGAGCTTAGGTGGGTTCTACGCCCGCTCTCAGGCCTGGCCCACGTGACGGCTTATGTCAGGGCCAGCTGTGGCTGCCAGGAGAGCTGCTGTGAGTGGTGGGGTTTGAGGTACCTGGCCCTCAGCCTCTGCCCTTGAGCACACCTGCCTCAGCCATTGCACAGCCCTGACTCTGGGCCTTGAGGTACAGCATACACCCAAGAGGTAAATTCTCTGACTTACTGGGAAGCAAATTAATTACCTCCCTGAGTCTGTTCCCTCATCTGTAAAAGAGGACACTAGCATCAACCTTGCAGGAACACCGCAAAGACTCGAGAGAGAATGTATAGAGGACAGCAACAGAGAATCTGCCACATAGTAGGTGCTGCTTATGTGCTGGTTCTCCACTGCTTCCATCTGTTATCACCCTAGATCCTCCATAGGAAGCTTAGAGGGTAAGGAGCATGTGTCACCTTCAAGAGATAGGGCAAGGCCTGGCCAGGAGAATGGGCTGTCCATGTGGTTACAAGTTAAAAGACCTTAAGGGGGAAAAGGCCATGCAGGCATAGGACTTAAAGTGAAGTATTGGGACCAGCTATTTAACGTGCACTGTGCTCAGCTCTGTGTCTCTTAGATAACAATAATAGACAATAGACAGACAGATTTTTAATAAATAAATGTAAGAAAAATTTAAAATGTGATTTTCTTTCCCTGCTATTCAGTTGGAAGGACAAGGCTAACATACAGGAAATGGAGAGTAGAACTCATGGGGTATAGTGTCAACTATAACTGGGATCTTGAGACTCAGAGAGCTATAAAAGTTCAGAGTGCTTTCCCTTCCCCTTTGCAGTGAGACATCTACTCCTTCAGGGTTCAGCTCAAGGTACCTCCAACTTTGTCCTTCTTTGGTTTGTTTTTATTTGTGAGTCTCTCTTCCTGATGAGACCATGAGTCCCTGGAGAGCAGAATTGTATCTTAATATATCCCCAGCACTTAGCACAATGCCCGGAACTACAAGGCCCATAGCAAGTGTTGATTGAATCAGTTATTGAAGGCATGAAGGAATGAATATGAGAATGAAGGAAGGGTGGATGAATGGGTGGCTGGATAGTGGTTGGGTAGGAGGGTGGATGGATAGATAGGGTGACATCACTCTATGATGGCTTCACAGTGGAGATGCAAGTTGGGCTGGGCCTTCAAGTGTGAGCAGGCCTAGAAAAGTTGGAGGATACCAGAGACTGCATTCCGGGAAGGGAACAGAATAACTTAAAGCTCAGACCTTTGAACGGGACAGGAAAAAAGAAGAATCATAAACCTAAAAGCCAAGACACTTGAGTTAATTAAAGCCCTTCACTTCTCTCTAGATGGTTATTGCAAAAGTCTACTAATTGGTCCCACTCCTATAACCTCACCTCCTCCAAAAGTATCTATTTTTCTAAAATTGAAATATGATGTTACTTCCCTGGTTGAAGCCCTTCGGTGATGCCTCGGTATCTCAGGACATAGTCCTTTCTGGACCATGTGTTATTTAAGGCCTCTGAGGATGTGGCCCCCGCCAGCCCCCGTGGTGTTCCTGCTGAGCTCCTTGTGGTACCTCACACCTTCTGTGTGGCTCCAGCCGCTATGGACCATTCTTACTCTGTCCCCTCTCCCTAAGAACCCTGTCTGCAACCTGTAACACTTACTTGCTTTGCCCGAGTTAGTATCTCATGAGTTAAGACCTTCAAAGCCCAGAAAGAACTTAGATTTATGATCACAAAGGCATTTCCAGAAACAGGAGAGGAAAATGTAAATTCCCAAATTTAAGCTGGTGAGTGTAGTATCAATCTACATCAAAATTCCGTAACCATTTGATAAACAGATGGTCCGAGACAACATAGAAAACAGTGAACACTGGGAGTCAGCATAGGGTCACTAAAAACAAGTCGCACCTCACCACTCAGGTTTCCTTGCTGATAAGAGCACTGGTCAGTGGACCAGGAGGAGGTCCACAGCACAGCTTGACTAACCAAGGCGTTAGACCAAGTTAATCTTGGTAACCTCATAGGCAAGGGGGAGAAATACAGTTTCGATGACTATTGTGGTAGGTGGGTTTGTGGCTTGTTAACAATTCCTGAAGAGTATTGACTAATGTCAACCTTAAGGGTGGTCCCTGGTGGCACATCACGGGACTCTTTCATGGGCCCCACCTTGTTTAGTATCTTCATAGATACTAGCATGCTCACCAACTTTGCAGATCACACAAAGTTTCAAGGAATTGCTGGCATGATGGCTGACACAAGGCAGTTAATTTTAGCAAATTGGAAGGATGGGCCTGCATTGAAACGTTTAAATTTAATAGGGGTTAATCTAAAGTTCTATATTTAGGTTCTAAATCAATTGCACAAGTACAAAATGTGGAAGATATGGCATGGCAGGAGTTCATGAGGAAAAAGGATCCAAGGAGTTTTAGTTAATTTTTAAGCTAATTTTAAGCTAATAATAGAATGTCAAACCATAATGCAGGAGTTAAGAAAGTTAATGTAATCTTAGATCACATCAATGGATAGTAGAGGCTTTTTAGATCATTGAAGATTATAATTTCCCTTTTTCTGCATCGGTCAGACCACCTCTGTTCACCCATTCATTCCTTCCTTCCTTCCTCCCTTCCTTCATTCATTCATTCATTCAACATGTGTTCAGCACAGCTTGGGCAATAGTTTTTACTCAAGAACCACAGATCAAAAGTTTATAAAGTCAAATCCCTTCCAGGGAAGAGCAACCTGTCTGGTGAGAGGAGTAGAGAAGTAAATCACTAACTACATACAGTACAGAGCAGGAGTGCCAGGGTGGAGTTAAGTCCCAAGAACCTGGAAGAAGAGGAGGTGAGCCCCTTAGAGGAGGTGAGCCTGAGCAGAGTAGAAACTCAGCAGGTGAATGGTGAGGAAATGGCATGTAGGCAGAGGAAATAGCAGGAGTGAAGGTCCTGAGACAGGAACAGGCCTCGGGGGTGGTGTTCAGAATGAATAGATGACCAGTGCATCTGGAGCAGAGTGATCAAAGGGAAGTACACAGGAGGTGAGCAATGCGGGAGGCTCTGAAGGACAGAGGGTCTTAATCTTGACATCTCCCTGTTTAGAATCACCTGGGAGGCCATTCTCCAGACCAGCTAAATCAGAACCCCTGGAAAAAGAACCTTAATGGCCCTTAATGTCTGTTAAGATTTCCTGGGTGATACAAATGTGCATCTGGGGGGGGTGGGAATGGGAGTCACTAGTCAAGGAGTATGAAGTTTCAGTTACACAAAATGATTAAGTTCTAAAGATTAATACTGTACTGTACACTTAAAAATTTTGTTAAGAGGGTAAATCTCATGTTGAGTGTTCTTAGCACTTTTTTTAAAAAAATGTTTTAAGTTTATTTTGGGAAAGAGAGAGAGAGAGAATGCAAGCAGGTGAGGGGCAAAGAGAGAGAGAGAGAGAGAGGGAATCCCAAGAAGGCTCCACTGTCAGTGCAGAGCCTGATATAGGGCTCAAACTCACAAACCGTGAGATCATGACCTAAGCCAAAATCAAGAGTCAGACGCTCAACCAACTGAGCCACCCAGGTATCCCTTGGCACAATTTAAAACAAACATACAGAAAAAAGAAAAGAACAGAAAAGAAAAAAGAAGGATGCCTACCCATCTGGGAAGGAGAATCACTATCGTGGGACTTTGTGTCCAGGCCTTCAGAGGGAGTTTGGCACATGGCTGTTGGAGGCCTTTAAAAAGAGGTTGAGGGGCTCCTGGGTGGCTCAGTCGGTTGAGTGTCCGAATCTTGCTTTTGGCTCAGATCATCATGATCCCTGGGTCATGGGATCGACACCCACATCAGGCTCCACACTGGGTGTGGAGCCTGCTTAAGATTCCCTCTCTCTTTGCCCCTCTCCCCAGCTAGCATGTGCACGCGCTCTCTCTCTCTCTCTCTCTCTCAAATTAAAAAAATCACTCTAACCGCAGTATAGGGTGGCCACAAGAGGCCACATCACTCCTTTAGAACGGATGAGGGTGGCTTGCACCAAGGTGACAGCTGTGGGCATGGAGAGGATAGCTCTGGGGTCTATTTGAGGTTAAGGGCCTGTTGAACTTGCCAGTGGATTAGACGTGGTGGGTGAAGGATGGTCCAAGGATGCCACATAGATTTGGGGTCTGAGCAAATGGCAGTGCCATTTACTGAGATGGGACAACTGGAGGATAGGCAGGTTGGGGTGTAAGGGGGAGGGGGATCTGAAGTTCTGGAGATCTGAAGCAAGCAGTTAATTCTGAGATGCTCTTTAGAACAGCACTGGAGATTTCCAGTAGGAGACTGAAATGAGACTGGAAGTCAGGGGAGATGCCAGGAGAGGAGGCCCAACTTTGGGCCACATTGAGGGTTTTTTAGAGCCATGGGGCCTTTTAAGGTGGTCTCTTGAGGAGGGGAGTGAGTAAGTTGTCTTTGGAGATGTTCGGGAAGAAGCCGCCTGCCAGAGATTGAGCAAAAAGTTGGGCACAGCTGGCCCTAGACTGCTTCCTTGAGCTTCCAGCTGTGGAAAGCAGCCCCCCACCAGCCTGCCTAGAACAGAGAGCCATGCTGGGAGGTGAGTGCAGAGAGGCAGTGAGGCCAGGGCTGTGGAGGTCCTTGGAGGCCACAAGGAGTTGGTTCCATCTAGCAGGAAACTGGGTGACTCTTTGAAAGGAGCTTGGGATACAGAGATGGGTGTGCTACACCACTTGCTAGCTATATGGCGCTGCTCCAGGTCCACCTCTCCGAGTGCCTCTGTTCCTTGCCTGCAGAGAAGCCGGTTAGGTATTTGGGCCATAACAACCAGCTCTGAGAGTTTAATGCCTTACTTGATCATCTAATCAGCAATTCGCAACCTTCCTTTCTGCCAAAACGTTGTTCATATGCACAACGCACCCCTGGGTCTCTGAATGCCAAAGCCAAGCTCCAAGTTCCATACAGTTCCCTGTGTGTCTGCTCTTTCATTCACCAAAGCGGATCAGAGTGCTAGAGAGAATGGCACTGGAGGGAGGATGTGGAAGCTGCTCCAACTGATTGTAAAAGGTAAACCATTCAATGGGGCTTTATTATTAGGAACTCCTGCCTCGGAACCTGCTTCCCTAGCGGTTTCCAACCCACAGCTGGAACTAGTGTCAGGACAGTGTTGCAAACCTCAGCTACAGCCCTTAGAGGATCAGAGTGGCCCAGTGAGCAGCGCGAGGCCTAAACAGCTCTGGTTTAGAAGAAAGTCAGCCGCAGCCTGCCGTACCGACCGGAGAATGACAGCTCCGTGGCAGGAGGCAAGCTGGGGGCGGCTGCAGGAATCCAGTCCTGCCGGGGTGAGCAACGGGCCTCGAGTAGTGGGCAGTGGGATGGGGAGGAAGGTCCAGGTGTTCCTGCCTCTTTCCTGCCAGCCTTGGCCTAGAAAGACATGGTGGCGTCGGTGTGGGGAGATCAGAGACCGAGCGGCGGGAGACAGCAACCCCCACCCCACCCACCCCATGGTGGGCGCTGTCGCTTCCCAGAGAGATGAGGAGGAGGAAACCACAGTCCAGAGCTCTCTGGACGAATCCAAGGCTCTGCTTGGGGAGGGGGGAGGGGATGCAGGGAAGGACTTAAATAGGGTGGAAGGACGGACCCCCAGAGCTCCTTGGGCTGCTGCCCTGTCAAGCCCTTGGCTGAGAATTTGCTTTTTCCTTTCAAAGAGGGTGGAAGTCACTGTTTTCTTGTCTCAGTTGATGAACAGATTCTGGGTGGCAGGAGTCACCATAGAAACAGGTGCTATCTTAAGCAAATGAGCCTTATTAACCTTAAGAGTGGTGGAGTTTTCACAAGATTGCACATATAGGGTAGGAGGAGAGCTGAGTTTGGTTGGGGGAGGGCCACAGCGCTGGGTGTGGATATGCGCGTGTGTGTACATGCGGATGCATGTGTGTGGATGTATGTCTGCATGTGCTTTCGCAAAACCGTTTCTCAGGGAGTGAGCTCATGCTCTGCCTTTTCCCTAAGAAATAAACACATCCCCCAAAGAAACTTTGATCTCCTTAGGAACTGGCCTCCAGGTAGCAGAGATCAAGAGCCCAGCCTCCACCCATAACTCTTTCCCCCACGGCTGTTTCTAGTCCCTGCGTTTACTGCATGTCAGGAACAGGTGCCTCCCTGGGGAACTGGCCACCAGTTAGCAGGGACTTCTGCTCCAGGACACAGTGTGGTGCAGTAGTAAAAATAAGAATACCGACATCAGGTGGACCTGGGTCCATATGGCTGTTCTGTGCTTTGTTTATTTATTTATTTAATATAGTTTATTGCCAAGTTGGTTTCCATATAACACCCAAGTGCCTTCCTCCATACCCTTCAGCCATTTTCCCCTCTCCACCAGCCCCCATCAACCCTCAGTTTGTCCTCAGTATTTAAGAGTCTCTTATGGTTTGCCTCCCTCCCTCTCCTTAACTATTGCTTTGCCCTTCCCCTCCCCCATGGTGGCTGTTCTGTGATTCTGAACCAATGACCTGCCTTCATGAGCCCCAATCTGCAAAAGGCAGAAACACGGGGCTTCTGTGAGGCTCCAGTGAAATGATATATACTGACACAGAGGGTCTCCCAGTCCTCCCCCTGTGAGGAAGGGGATCTCCACCTCTCAAGCACAGCTGTGACCTCACGTAGACTTTCCAAACCAAGGCATCTTTCCTCAGCATTACCTCATTGTACAGGCGTCCACTCATACCTGCTGTGCTAGGTCCTGGGGGAAGTCAGGGGACATTAGGACAAAGAGCCTGCCTTCAGGGGGTGTACCATCATTTGGGACCAGGAGAAAGACTTAAAAACTAAGGAACAAAACCAGGAAGTACTGAATCAGGTAGAGAGAAGAGCTACACCAGCTCAAAGGGAGTGGGCGGGAAGAGGGCAGGAAAGGGAGGTGGCCAGGGCTCGGACAGCCAGATAGGGCTGGGGTGGGCAGGGAGGAGATGGCCAAGAAAGAGGGGCATATATTTATCTCTTGAGGCAGAGTCGGCCAAATTCTGGACCGCTCCCACGTTGTGAAGGATAAACAATGAGCTGGCACCTTCCCACAGGATCTGGGAGCTGTGCATTTTGGCTCCAAGAAGCAAGTCTGCTGCCCTCTGCAGCCCCACCTTGGACAGGACACTCGCCCTCCCTAATCTGGCTCTAATTCTGGGGAATGAACCTGAACAGTCATCCCAGGCTCTCTGAGGACTAGTCCCATGAGGCCCTGCCATGTATACCCTGCAGCCTGAGGTGCCATTTGCCCAGGAGACAAGATGGAACCAGCCTGCCCTGGGAAGGGTACAGCACTGGGCACCTTTATTTTCCTTTGCCATGAGGAGTAAAGGTTCCCAACACATGCCTGAAGCTGGGACAGGATTGGCATCATTGCTGAGGGACCCTCCCCTCCCTCACAGATTCTAGATCTCTAGAGCTGGAAGGACCCTCCGATTTATGTGATCCCAATCCTCCTTACAGATGAAGAAAAGGAGGCTCAAGGTCACCTAAGCTTATTGTGCAGAATGTGGACCAGAATTGAGTCCTACTGCTCTTTCCTTTCACTGTCCCAGGTAAACGAGACTGTCCCTCTTGCTGAATGAGAGAAGCTGCCGACTGGCATGTGCCCTGCGGGCCTGGGGCACTCACTGGGTGACTGACTGGGTCCCCTGGGCTGCTCAGGTCTCCCCTTCTTTCCCTGTCCAAATCAAAATTTGGCATTTCATGAGCTTCCCCTGGCCCCAGTCAAGGACTGCAACTGTAGAGGCTCTGGGTAAGATCTCCCAAAGTCGCTCCCCTACTGGCTTAAAATTCCTTAATGGCAGGGAAAGCATTAGGCCACCAATGCAGGCAAGGCTGGAAGGGCTGCTTATTAGGGGAGAAGTCATGGGTTGGCTTAAGTGGCAATAAACAACGCTGGAGCATTGGTTGGGCCGCTCAGAGCAATCCAGGGCAGGGGGCCACTGGGCAGTGGAGGAAAATGAGATGGGGGGAGAATAAAGAGAGGAGGGGGATCTGAACCTAGCTGTGCCTCCCCAAAAGTTTCTCCTACGCCAGCTGCCCCCAAATGTGACGGTGGTTCCCTTTCCCATGGGAGACGACATATAGACATTAATGCCATTTAAAGGAATTTTATTCTTCACAGTCCTAAGAGAAGGGGACACACCATACATGCCACGCCAGGCAAGGCCACTTGGGGAAACACTGGGGTCAGTCAGGAGGCAGAAGAAGCAAGAGACGAGCATGGTTCACAGTCCTTTACGTGTGGTTTTTACTGGAAGGAGTGGGCGAGCCAGGGGAGGGAGTTGGAGCACTTTTAGGATTGGAGAATTTGGATAATCTCAGTGGGCTCTGGGCTATGAGCGTGGTCTCTGGTCACCTGGTACCCGGCCCTAGGGCAGTTAGGACAGGGGGATATCGGCTTGGTGTGTGATCTTTAGATGCAGGTTGCAGTTGGCAGTGTGGGCTTTGCACTAGCTGGTCTGCATAATGGGTTGTTTGCTGTCTCTAGGAATTAGCTAGCCCTGAGAAGGACAGTCTCTCCAGGATTAGCAAACCCTTGGGATACCAAAGCGTCATAAAATACAAGTGAAAAACCCAATTAACACACCTGGAATCCACTGCTTTCCGAAAGCTGCTCTCTTTAAAAGTTCTGCTCAAACTCCACCTTCCTTACGACTCCAGGACCCCTCCCCTTGTCTGGCCTCCCACTTAGCACTTAGTCTGTGCCGCACAATTTAGCACTGGCTTCCACGCTGTCTTGTTTCCTAGTTGTCCCAGGGCACTTGCCCTAGATTCCCAGCCCCATGGGAAGACTGCTCGCCTTCCTCCTGCCCTGGGACATGTCTGGCCCTTTACCCGGAACACAGCCGTTCTTGGCATTAGCCCTTCCCAGCCACCATCCCAGCCAGGGTGCTCACCCTGACCACCTCACCTTTCAAGCTGTCATCTCCTGGCCAGGCTGTCAGAATACACTGCATCATCCCACCACAGACAACAGCAAGACGCTCTACTCCCACTCCTCTGACCACATGGACCCCACAGCAGGCTGCCAGCAGCCACCTCCAGCAAACAGACACCCTCCACCAACTAAGCACCTGCCACTGACCGCCACTTCTGCTCACCATGGACGACTTTCTCCCACCTACACACCTCTTCTCCTGCCACCCCCCTACCTGACGTAACCACTCCCCACTTCTCTCCCAAATCAATGTCCACTCCATTTCCAAACTCTGCTGAAAGCCCACCACATCCCCTTCAGCATCACCCTGAACTGCTGCCAACCAGTTCACTGACTTTGAGTTGGATCATTCGTCCCCCTGGGTCCTGGTTTCCTCCCAGGGGAGATGAGGAGCTGGCCTGCATGGTCCCCTAAGCCCCGTGCAGTTCTAACCATCCGGGGCACTGGTATTCTCCACAGAATGGCAGCATGTAGGCAAAGAATAGGGCTTTTGTGCTGGCGTGTCCTCTCCACAGAGCCAGGGCAGAAGGCTGCCCGGAGGAAGCCTCCTCAGCTGCTGCTTATTGACCAAACCGTCCCTAGTTATGATAGCAAGAGACAGTTCCATTCAACTGAAGTACAATTTACTGAGCACTCCTTCGGAATCAAGATTCTGCTGGGTATCATGGGGGCTTTAAAAGGATAGAATTAAATTCCTGCCCTCAAGGAAGTCAGACTCAGTGGGGAAATGAGTTACACACATACACACTGTTCAGAACTGCCAGAGGCATTGGGGAACTTGTCATCAATATTTTCCAAGGTTAAAGAGCCAACTTGAGTCACTGCTTTTAATTTTTTTTAATGTTTATTTATTTTTGAGAGAGAGACAGAGGTGGAGACTGAGTGCAGGCAGGGGAGGGGCAGAGAGAGAGGGAGACACAGAATCCAAAGCAGGCTCCAGGCTCTGAGCTGTCAGCACAGAGCCCGATGTGGGGCTCAAACACACACACTGTGAGATCATGACCTGAGCAGAAGTCGGCCGCTTAACCAACAAGCCACCCAGGCGCCCCTTGAGTCATTGCTTTTAATTCTTGCTTTGGATTTGCCAGCATTCAACACTAAGTATCTGACAGTATGCCACTGTGAAGCCATCCATATATACCAAGTGTCCACATGGTGCAGGCGCTGTATTGGGCACCTTGGTCTTGGAGAACCATCATACCTCAGGGATTTAGCCAATATTCTTTCAACTTCAAATATTCCCACCTTGTCCTCTTAACTATAGAAATGCTCAGAAATTTCCACATTTCAGCATACGAACTATACCTCCTAAAATGTCTTTGATACTTAGAAGGATAAAAAAATATTTTCAACATGTCTGTTGATTTAGGGTTCAGAAAATAAGATAAGTCCACTTATATTTTATACTAATAAACAGTATAAAGTGTTAATAAACCACTCAATAAATGTAAAGAGTTTCAGTAAAAAAATAAAAACTTTCACGGAGAGTATGAAGACTTAATATATGGAAAGAGAACATAAGTTCTCATATCAGTATTTCCAAATTAATTTTCCATTAATTAATATGTGCTCTTTGTTGATGAGGAAGGGATTTTTACTGGAACTTGACAAAATGATTTTTATTGGAACTTAAGGTTACTTTTAGATATTAATACAAGTTATAAAACTATAATTATCAAAAAGTATAGTACTGGTGGGAGAATATAGACACATCAGTGAGACTGAAGAGACAGATAGGAAACAATTTAAAACAGCATCTGATAGGGGCGCCTGGGTGGCTCAGTCGGTTAAGCGTCCGACTTCAGCTCAGGTCATGATCTCACAGTTTGTGGGTTTGAACCCTGCGTCGGGCTCTGTGCTGACAGCCAGCTCAGAGCCTGGAGTCTGTTTCAGATTCTGTCTGTCTCTCTCTCTCTGACCCTTCCCTGCTCATGCTATCTCTCTCTCTCTCAGAAATTAAATAAATAAATAAATAAATAAATAAATAAATAAATAAAATGAAACAGCATTTGATAAAGGAGTCCTCTCAAAATCAAAGAGAAATGATCGATTATTTCATAAATGGTTTGGGCATGATTGGCTAATCATTTAGGGGCAGGAAATAGTTTCTTTCTCATACCATGATCAAAATAAATTCTAAATGGATTAAATATTTAAATGTTAAAAATTAGACCATAATAGAACTAAAAGAAGATATAGCTTCATATTCCTCCAATCTAAAGATAGGAAAACCCTTAACATGTATTTGCAAAGGCAGAAGTGAAATGACTGACCAATTTGACCCATGAAACCTTCAAACTTCTGCAGATCAAAACCTCCATAGCCAAAATCAAAAGACAATAAACACAGTGGAAAAAAAAGTAATATATAGGACAGAGGATTACTATCCACAATATACGAGGCACTTATAAATTAATAAGATCATAATTGTACATAACTCACAGGGCTGTTGAAAGGAATAAAGGAAATACAATAGTATATAATGTGTTTAGGGCGATGCCTGATATACTCAATTAGGGTTTGCTGTTAATTTATTTTTTATTTTATTTTATTTAATGTTTTATATATTTCTGAGAGAGACAGAGAGAGAGACAGCATGAGCAAGGGAGGGTCAGAGAGAGAGGGAGGCACAGAATCTGAATCAGGCTCCAGGCTCTGAGCTGTCAGCACAGAGCCTGGTGCGGGGCTCAAACCCACTAACCATAAGATCATGACCTGAGCTGAAGTCAGACGCTTAACCGACTGAGCCACCCAGGCGCCCCAATTTATTTTTTAATAAATAGAAAAATGAGCAAAGGACAGCAATGGAAGTTCTTTCAAAAGAAGTACAACATAAACAGAAAAAATTAAAATGTATACTGGTGCAGAAGTCCAAATGAAAACAAGAAATCACACACCAACTGTGGCCATTAAACTGGCAATGTTTGGGTTTTGTTTCTTTAGAAACCAGTAATAATAGCATAGCGTCCTCTCATATGATGCTGATGGACATGTGAATTGTGGAAAACATGTTTGCAAGGATATTTGGTGGAATGTATCAAACATCAGATGCCTTTAAAATGCATGTAGCCTTTGACCCAACAGTCTCCTAGAAACTTATCCTAAGGAAATCATAGTGAATGTGAACAGCCATTCATCCACAGTGCTGTTCCTTACAGTGTTGCTTATAATGAAAAACCAGGAACAACCTATCTGTCCAACAAGAGATGATTAGCCAATAGATTATGGCCCGCAGAACATTATGCAGCCATTAAAATGATTGAAGATGAACAGGTAAGGCCACCGATAAATCACTTGTGCCAAATGGTTGTGAAAAAGCAAAAGCAAATTAAGAGCAATTATACAGAGCGTGACCCATTTTTGTTGCATGGGAAAATAGACATGGGGAAAGGAAGCTGGAGGGTATATGCACCAAAACGTTCATAGTAGTGAAGTCTGAGTAGTAAGATTATGAGTGCTGTATTCTTTTTTTCCAATATTTTTCTGAATTTTCTATAATATTGTTTTACAATCAGAATTTTAAATTTAAAATGCTATTTTAAAAAATTACGTTGCTCAGAAAGAAAATATGATTGTCACAGCTATGGGGAGTATAAAGAGAATTAGGTAAGGTCCCTGTTCCCAGGAGTCTGGTTTCTTTTGGGAGCATTTAAGCATCACCTCTGCAGTGGAGCTCCAAGTGCCACCCCACTCCTCACCCCTCCCACCACTTTCCACCCCTCCCCACTGTAGCACCCCATGCACACCTCTGTCACACACCTGACACTAGTCAGTACAGGTTCAGTTGCCTTTCCCCCTACTGGGCTGGGAGTTCCCTACAGTCCTTCATCTGTGTCCCCAAGAACGCAGGGCCAGGTCCTGAGTGTTCATTGTTAGAGCATCCTAAGCCTAGAACAAAAAGAATATCTACCAACATACCGTCAAGTACCTGTGAGTTGCATAGGCAATATGATAAACTCATAAGAAGGATACATTGGTTATGATTGAGGTGAACAGGGAAGGCTTCATGGAGAAGGAAGGTGTTGAAAAACTCCCAGAAGCATGGCTAGGATATGCGGGTCACACTCATCCGTACCCCTAGCTCTTTCATCTTCACCTTAGAAGCACTCGAAGAAGTATTCTGCCCTGAGCCCTGAGAGGTGGCCAATGCAAGGAACCCCAGAGCCACGCTTCCTTGCCACTATTGGCACGCAAGTGGGCTGTCTCTCCCATAATAAAGAAACACTGATCTGTTGACATATCCTACTAGCTCACTTGATGGCTGTCAGTACAGATTTCTGCTCATTTATTGGAAACCCTGTGTTAAGACTCCAGTGGATCTCAGTGTTAGTCCCCCTAAGGCAGGAGCTTTATCTGACTTGTTCATTGCTTTACTGCCAAGACCCAGGACAGTGTTTAATGAATAGGAAGTGCTAATTAAATGTTTGTTGAATAAATTAAATATGATAACTTAAATATTGGCTTACAGGAGTCTGTGCCGTATTACACATATATGTGATGAATATATATATATGTATGAATATATATACTTCTGTAACTGCCTTGTGAATATGCATTATGTGTTTGTACATAAGTAGAGAACCCTAAAACAAATGTGCATGCATGTGCGTGCATGAGCATGCACGCACACGCACACACACACACACACACACACAGACTTTGGGAAAATATCAAAAGGAGAAGCCCACAGCTTTCTCAGGAGTCTATTCCATCCTTTGAGATTCCAATAAAATAGAATTTGGATGGTGTCACAGATAAATTTGCCTTTCTAAAAGCTCCCAAGTTAAAATTTGAGAGAGGCTTGAGCATGAAGACAGGATGGCAATGACTAGATATGAATCTGCTTTATTTGTGTGGCTCAGAAATCCTCTCAGTACCATTTGGGTTGAGGAAAGGGGACAAGATGGGAAGAGCTGAGGCTCTTGCCACCTCCAGCTTCCTCTTCTGCCTCACAGCCTGAGGTTCTACAGAAGCCCATGGGCAATAGCCGCTTCTCCTTCACCCCCAGAATCCCACGGAATTCAGCTTTCTCAGGGGAGGAGGAAGGGGAGGGTCTGCATGAAGGCAGCATTTAGATTAATGGTGCCCGTGAAATTACCCAGCTTAGCTGTCTATTCTTCTCCGTGTCTGGCCAATCAAAGGATGCCGGCTGCTGTTTCCCCCCATCTGCCCCCCAGTAAAAAAGTTACTGCTGTCATATTGTTCCTGACATCTTAAGCCCTGGGGGATCGTTGTGTGTCCCAGTCACTCACAGATCCCAGTGCCTCATGCTAAAGACTGTATTTAAGGGTAATATAAACAGTTTGATCTTTAAAGTACCCTGGATGCATAATATCTATACATAGTACTTGAATTTTTATTCTAAAAACAATTAGCCAAAAAGCCCTTTTTATATGATATTTGCAACTACACTGACAGTAACAGCAATTAAACCCCGTCTGTTTGCTGAGAAAGGAGCCAACTCTCCGTTTCTCCAGAAGCCTGTAAAATGTACAAATTCAGAACTAGAAAACTAAGCTTCCAAAGGTAGCCGCCAGACCCTTTAAGGTCAGGCCCTAGCCCAGCTTTTCTAACCCTCCTCACCCCACATGAGCCCGTCATTCCAACCAGCCACAGTCATCGCGAAATATACCGAGTGTTTTCCCCACTGCCAAGCCCTTGCCATGTATGCCTGCCAGGATGTCTTCCTTCCTCTTCCCGCTCTTACCCCACTCAGACTTCAAGGCACCCTTCAGACCGCCCCCACGATGAAGGCTGCCTCGTGTCCTGACCCGACAGAGTGCTTCCACACGCCTTGTAGGGTAGTCTGTTCTGTCGGTGTCTGCTCCCCTTCTACACTGTGATCCCCTTTAGGGCAGGACTGCATCTGGCTTTGTGCCTCATATGTGGAGAATAAATGAATGAGTGAGTGAGTAAGTGAACGAATGAATCATCAAACAGTCTGGGGGAGGGCTTCCGGTATACAGAAGGAAGACTGTGTTTCTGGGGCTCAGAGTTAGAAATGGGGGGATCAAGGGGTAGGCAGACTTCCATTTAGACATAAACCACAGTTCTTTTTTTTTTTTTTTAACATTTATTTTTGAGAGACAGAGACAGAGCATGAGTGGAGGAGGGGCAGAAAGAGAGGGAGACAGAATCCAAAGCAGGCTCCAGACTCTGAGCTGTCAGCACAGAGGCCGATGTGGGGCCCAAACTCACGAACTGTGAGATCATAACCTGAGCCAAAGTCGGACACTTAACTGACTGAGGCACCCAGGTGCCCCTAAACCACAGTTCTTACTTGTACACTTTGAGGTGGCTCTCATTGAGTACTGTCTTAAATTTCCTCTGTGTGCTTTCCTGGTAAGGGAAGTGTTTCTAAGCTCTTAACTTTTTCCCATGGTTTGCTTTCATTCAGCAAACATTTTTTGAGTGGCTACCCTGTGCCCCCCTCTGTTTTAGGTACTTTGGATGCATCAGTCCACAAAACAAAGATCCCTCCTCATGGAGCTTGCTTCCTAGAAGAGGGAGACGAGCAAGGGATGATAAGAATAACATATAAGTAAGCTGGTGCATTAGGAGGTATAACTACCTGGGGGAAATGCAGAGCAGGATTGAGAAGCCAGAGTGCTCAGGGAGGGGCTACTGAGAAGGTGAGATTCAAATGAAGACTTGGAAGAAGTAAGGGAGCAAGGCAAGGAGAAATCTGGGAGGAGAGCCCTCAAGGAGAGGGATGAGCCAGTGCAAAGAGCCTGGGGCAGGTGCTGCTGTGTCCCAGGAAGAGCTGGGAAGCCAATGTGGCTTCAGGCTTGTGGAGGACAAGTTAGGATGTTTGGAAGAAGAGATCCAGGAGGTGAGGGGACCAGATGAGGCAGGGCTTGGTAAGGGCTCAGGCCTGCTCTTGTGTGTGTATCAGGAAGCCCTGGGGAAGGTGAGCAGAGGAGGGGCATGTTTTTCTTGGGTTTCAGTAGGATCCTTCTGGCTGCTTCATTCAGGGGAAGGAGGAGAGAGACCTGTCAGGAGACTATTGCAGTAGTCCAGGCAAGAGGTGATAGAGTGACCATGGTGGTCAGCTGGCCATAGGGCCACAGGAGCAGCCAGGCCTGGCACCCTCTTTCCTGCATTTGGAAGAGGGCCGCAGCGTTAGTACATGCGCATGCTCTATAGGACATTGGCAGCCCTCTCCCCAGAGTTCAGCTTAGCAGAACTGAAGTGACGCAGTAGGCCCAGGAACAGTCTGGCCGCGCTTACACCGCACAGATCTCCTGGGCCCCAGCTGAGAATGCTAGGAACCCGGTCATCACCTCGTAAACATCAGCAGGGCCTCTCTGAGGGGCAGCTTGCTGGCCTGGGAACCCCGAACTCATTCTAGGCCTGGCCACCCGGCACCACACTAGACTTCCCCCTCAGCTTGATTTTCTTCAACAGAAAAATGAGAAGAATGGGGTGCCTGGCTGGCTCCATCAGTGGGGCATGCAGCCCTTGATGTTGGGGTTCTGAGTTCAAGCCCCACATTGGATGTAGAGATTGCTCCAAAATAAAAAAATTAAAGAGAAAAAGAAAAGTGAGGAGGATCAGCCCCATGTTCTCTAGGGCAAATTCCATTTCTAAAATCCTAGAATTTCAGAATTTCTCCACTTCCTCGACTCAATGACAGCCTACTTTCAATTTTTCTAATGACTTAAAAAATTTACATGAGCACACTTAGTGTATAACTCTTTCTGCTTAGTTTCTTAGTTACATTATTCCAGATAATACTCCTCTTGCTTGCCAAGAGAAGGGAAAAAAATGACATTAATTAAAGATTTGGTCTGTGTCCTAATCAAAAATCTTAAAAATGAATGTATCATACTGTACATTCTGTAATGTAGCTTTTTTACTTAGCAATGTATCATTAACATTTTCCCATGTCAACACATATTCTTCTAAACCATGATTTTTAGTGCAGAAGTAGTTTACCATATGGATGTACTATAATTTACTTAGCCAATCCCTTACTATTGGACATTAGGTTGTATCTATTTTTTGTATATTAGTACCAATGCTACAATGAACAAAGTTGTGAATACCCACTCTTCTTTCACCTCTTGTAGTGACTTTCTTAGAATAAATTCTCAAGAGGCCAAAGGTTTCACACATTTAAAGGCTTTTTGGTAGATATTACTAAAATGCCATCCAGAATTTAGAAACTCGATCCATTCAGAATCTTACCAGTAGCTTAGGAACAATCATCAGGACAATCCAATTTTGGAGTTCAAAGGAGATCTAGCGGTGCTGTGGTACGGCCCCTTCCTCTTCCAGGTGAGGAAACTGAGGCCCGAGAAGGTGTGGGATGAGCTGGTGTTCTGGACTGTCTGCATGAGCATGTGTGAGACTTCGGGCCTCGATGGGAAGCGCCGGACACTGTACACTGTCAGGCCCTCCCAACCTCGGTGCCATGCCACTGCCAGAATACAGGGGCTCCCAGAGTCCCCTGCCTCCAGCCACAGCCACCCCACCCCTCATCTGTGCGCTTTCTCCTTCTTTCTTTACTTCCTGCTCACCTCTCCCATGGAGACACTGCTCGTCCTTTGACCCTCCCCCTACCATGTCTGACGGAGGACTTGTCATCCCCATCCAGTGACATCTCTGTGACCATTAGGCAACAACTCGCATTTTGAAACGCGCTTCTCCTGAGCCACCAGGATTTTCCTCCCAGCCTCCCTCCACCTGACTTCCAGTGGCTGTTGCACCCAGGTCCCCTAGCACACTCTTCCCCCCAGACGCCCAAGATGGGCTCATCCGTTCCCATAGCTCACAGCACACCCCGCGTCACCTCTCCCTGAGCCCCACAGTGGGTGCCTATTGCTCGCGCGTCTCTCTGGATGCCTGCAGGTCCATTCTCAGTGCATTCAAAGTGGAACATTCTCTCCCCATCGCCACTCCACCGCCCTGCTCCTGACCCCTCCTCCTCCAGAGCATGGCAGCCACCGTAGGTGTTTCTGCTGTTTCTGTGTCTCACCCTGGAGCTTCCCTTCTCCCTGCTCCTCCCATTCTCCCATCCGGCCACTTCCTTCCGCCCCCTGACTCCAACACCCACGCTGTCTTTTGCAGGCCCTCCCCCAGCTCCCCTCTTGAGCAAGGCAGTCACTTCTCAACTGGTCACGTGCTTCTAGTCTCTGTGCCCCCGGCCTGCCCTCCATCCCATCCCTGGAGAAGCCCCCTTAGAGCAGCTGCCCTCATCAGACCGCTCCCCACTTAACTCCTGGACTGCCTCCCACACAGGGTAAAACCGCACACCTTGCATAGCACGTAAGGCCCTCCCTGACCCACCTGGCCTCTGCTGCAGCCTCATTTCTCCCCGCTACATGGCCCTCCATTCCCACCCCAGCACTAACTTCCTGGACTCCTCCTTGGCATGTGGTCATTTAAGCTCTTCCCCGCCCCGCCTGCAGCTCCACCCTCTTGTCTACATAGATCATCTTTTAAGACTATGCTTAGACATCTCACCCTTCGCAAGGTTTTCTGCGGCCTCCCTTGCTTTAGGCACCATTAAGCCCCCTCTCCTCTTGCAAACAGCCATGACTCATACTTTCCTCCATTACAGAACTGAGCACAGAAGTGCAAGTACTAGTAGTAGTACTGGTAGCGGTAGTAGTAGTAGTAGTAGTAGTAGTAGTAGTAGTAGTAGTGGTGGTAGTGGTGATGTAGCAACAGAAGTAGTAGTAGTTTATTTCTCTGACTTCCCAACTAGACTCATCTACTTGAGAGTAGAAGTCATGTTTAATCCTTAGTGCGAGTTTGTTGATTGAATAGCAGTGGCAGAGAAGAATGAATGTTATCATTACTAGTTAATGCCTCCTTTCCCTTTGCCTTCATCAGCCAATTTGGAATCTGTATACAGAGTAAGTTTTGACTGAAAGGGAGGATATGAGTACTATGGAAACAAAAGTGACCTGACAAAATGCTGGTATCCTCTCTTCTTCCTCTTCTGCCAATTTGCAGACCTGGAGAGTGTCTGCCAGGCAACATCAGCTTGAGAGTTTAAGACAACTGTGAAATTCTTGCCTTTCTGACCGTGTCTCCAGTACAAACTCTTCACCCTAACTTAACTGACATATCTAGAAACAGACCCCAACTCTTCAGCTTCACTCACTGTGTTCAATTCTCCTAAACATACTGCCCCTCTGCCCATCTGTATACATCCTACCCTCCACCCCCACCCAGATAGATTTGGGAGTTGTTCCTGGAGGAACGTGCCCCTGAATTATAGGGGCCCAGCCCTCTTCCTTTGGTATGACTTCCCAGGCATTGATCATCCGCTTTCCCTACCAGCTTCCTTGCCCGCAGCCATAGAGCTTTGTAAGAAGTCTGTGCTCTGATGAGTAGCCTTTGATCAGTTGGTTGAAATCCGACTGTTGGAGGAACTGAACAGAAAGAGATTGTTTCCTCTTTGCACCCTCAAAGAGCCATGGGAAACTTTTTAAAAACCACCCAGAGATGGGTTTTCAAAGTCCAGAGATATACCTAACCTCTTTCCATAGGTCACATCCTAATTCTAAGGAAAACGTGCCCCAGAATGCCATTCTGTATTAGAGTACTCTTTCCCAGGTGTCACCAGTCCAGAACCATCCACAGTGGATGGCTCAGTGGTCCCCTTGCTGGGAGGCAAAGGGAGGATGGATGAAGTGGGGGCTGGGGAGAAAGGGAAGAGCCTGCATTTATTCCACCTCCACCCTGGGCCGGGCACTCCCTGAACCTGCATTATGTCAGTTCATTGACACTGTAGCACTGTGACACAGAAGGAGAGGGGGTGCAGAGGATTCACTTACCCAGGATCATGTCGTTGGTAAGGAGCAGAGCCAAAGTTTAAACACAGCTCCAGGATTATCTTTGAGCAGCAATGCCCCTAGGAAACTGCACTCCATTGCTGGTCGTTCCTGTCGCTGCCCCCTCTACCAGCACTCGTTAATGACTTAGTGGATGCCAGGCACCATCTGTAGACATTCTCTCACTGGCTCCTCACAGGACCCTGTGTGCTAGCTGTTGTTCCCATTTTAAGTGAGGAAGCAGGCTCAGACGGGTTTGGTGGCTTTCTCGGGTCACACCACTAATGAGTGGCCCAGCTGGGTCCATCTGGGTCTTGAGCACCGCTGACCAGCCCTGCCTCCCTGACTGGGCTTCCCCTTCCAGCGCCTCTCCCTGATCACAGAAGCAGCACCTGTGGTGGGACATCACGCCGCAGGCTTGTCCCAAACAAGACTGAACCTCGACATTGGTCCACCCACATCCTCGCCTTTTATTATCCTATCCCATCCCAGAGATGTGGCCTTCTGCAGAATTAGAGATCGTTCAGGATCCCCATTGGAGGGTGCTCAGGGTCTTGATATGGCCCCAGTTCTGTTCTGGGAGCTGGGTGAGAGGAACTGAGGTGAAGTCTGGGCCAGCTTCCCTCAGGTGCCCCCGGAGGTCAGGGACTATCACCTGAGGAAGTGGCCACTCCCAATTCCACTGCCCAAGGCCTGGTGTCCTTGGTGGTGGAAGGTCAGAGAGACATTCCCTGAGTAAAGCCAATGCCATGGAGCAACAGGGCCACAGTGGGTCTATGCTAACCTGTTCTGTTGTCCAAAAGTGGATCCGAGCAGGGTGGCAGAGTGTTCTGGGCACACCATGGCCCTGAGAAGCAGACCCAGCCACAGGTCACAGGCCCACAACGCATGCTTGTGGTCATGGGTGGGCTCTGCATGGCCCACTGCAGCCCCCTTGCCCAGGCTGTGTCTCCAGCACCCCCTGAAGGTGACAGAGCCCCGCATGGAGTTCAGAGCGTCTCTGATGGTCCTCCCTTCCTGCTCCCTGCCTTTCTCCTGGTGTCATCACTGGTGACAGAGGATTATGTAACCTCCAAGGAAGGAAGGCCTGGAGTTCTCCCCAAAGCGGCAAGTGAATCCGTTTTTGCTGCCGTCATTTTCTCAGCAGGAATCTGCTTTATGCAGACTGGATTTAGGGGTTTTTCCTGGATGCTTCTGTTTCATTTAACATGCAAGGGCTAATAACTTGTCACAATTCAATAAGGCGGTGGTTACAAACACCCGGGCGGCTGCTTATTTAAATGCAGGTTTGTTAATTAGCTTCTCTTAACAAGGCGTGTGCTAAATCAGGCACCCGGCTGGCAGCACCCAAGCCTGGCATGTCTCCCAGGATGGGAGGTTGGCTACGGGGTCACATCCAGTGGCTGACAGCAGAGCCAGAATTCAAGGCCAGGAGACTTGTCCTGGTCACCCCCGTGCCTCAGTTTCCTTAAAAAACAAGGTATCAGCGACAAGTCTTAACAACCAAAAGGTAGCCCCAGTCTCTCTCTTCCTGCCTGTCCAGGTCCTCTTTTGTGCCTTTGAGTCCTGAGCCCACCCTCCCCTCTGTGTGAGTTGTTTGTGTTTATTCTTGTTGCTATCCTCCCTGGTCCCCACCTCTTCCGCTGAGCCTTCTTTCTCTGTTCCTTCAGCCCTTTCTGGCACCTGTCCTCCCTCATCTATCGCTAGGTACTCAGTTTTGGTGGTGGGGGTGTCAGTGATGGGGACAGAAGAAAAGTAACAAAGATGGAGTGTCTCTTCCATGTAATGTGAACTATCTCTGTAATCCTCACAACAGCCTGTTGCTGGGGTGCCCTTGGCCTCCTGGGCCCAGAGCACTTATGTGTAGCATTCCCAAGGTCACTTAGCAGTCACGCTGGGACTCACCCTCCGGCGTGGCTCCAGGGCCGGTGCAGTCCCCACTCCTAATGTGCAAGAAGTGCCTGAACAACGGGCATGTTGAGTACTGCTCATTCCTGCTGTGGTAATGATCTCTTCTCTGAGATCTCGTGGAGCACAATGAGCCTAGTTGAATGCTGGTTGAATCCTGGAATCTGATTCCGCCAGAGCCCAAGCACCTGACCACAGCAGCCTCAAGAAAGCAGCTAAGAGCCCCCCGGGAGCTGCAAGTCAGCCACTCTTGAAGGGCCCGGGCCTTCACGGAGTCTCTGCAGGGCAGTGCCAGCACCACAGGCTAGTGAGGGCGCCAAGGGGAAGGGGCCATGCAGGAACCCCAGGAGGCAAGCTCCTGCAGACCCTCGTCCTTCCTGCTCAGATGGTGCGCCCACCTCTCCTCAAAGGGAAAGAGCATGGAAAGCATTGAGAGAATTGCTAGGCATTGTTCCTTATGCTCAAGAAAGGACTGAGAAAAGATCTAAATATAGAAAGGAAGTCAAAGTGAGGCGGGAGTAGGGGAGACGGAGCCCTGAGCTGCCCCCAGATTGCCTACCCCTTCCCCATCAAAGCAGGAGCCCCACCCAGCCCATGCCTCTGGACCCACACCTCAGTGGGCCTGGCTCAGTGGAGAGGACACGTATGCTCATCCCATACCCCAGGGCGTGTTGCAGGAATGGGCTCTCTCCCAGAAGTATCTGAAGACCCAACGCTCCCAGAGCTGGGCCAGCCTCTAATATCAGGAGGAGTCCTTAACCCTTGGAGGTCACCGACCCCAGCCTGAGGAAAGAGATGGGCCTCTCACTAAAGAAGTACACAGACAGGCACACGTGAATGTATACAGTTTTGCAGTTTCTGGTCTCTCACAAACCCCTTGAAGCCTGTTCATGAATCTTGGGTTGAGAACCCCTACTTGAAGAAGATGCTCTAAGAGACCTTGCTCCTAATTAGAACCCCTGTGTGTCCCCATAAGATTTTCTGTGTGTGGCCCATGGACCCTGTGTAAAAAGTGAAGTGTCCTAAAACTTTCTGATGGATGGTTTGGGCATTTTCATGCCTTGAAGGCAGAGGTCTGGATCCAGTGGTTTTTCAAGGACTTGTACAATGCATGTAGTAGATTCTCTACAGAATTGTTTTGAATGAATGAGTGAAAGGTTCCTACATGCTCTGTGATTTTGTGCCCTACCACTTTTTATAGTTCACCCTATCGCCCTGTGGTCGGCATCTTCTGTCATCAGGACAGTCACTGGGGGCTCTGAAGAGGGAGTGCAGAGGGACGTGCCAGGTCTGGGCTTCTGGGTCCTCTGCCCGGTGTCTCCAGCACCGACTCTGAGAGAATGCCCCCACTCCCGCACCAAGTCTGTTTCCCAAGCAATTGGGCACCTGCATCCAGTCAAGGCTGACATAGGCACTAGCAAGGGAGCCAGAGAGGGACTGAGAAGACCTCACTCCAAATCCTAGCCCTGTGGGAAGATATCGGGAGCAAGGAGGGGCCCAAGGCCCACAGGGCCTGCTCACCGGGTATGGTGGCAGTGTGGGTATCTCCAGCTTCAGGCTTCCTGGGCCTTGCTGAAGTAGGCCCAGCCCTGCCACCTCCCCACCAACAGAGTGAAGAGAGCCTGCCATGTCTGACGTCCAACATGGATGCCTCCAGACATGAGCTGGGAGCTCTGAACCTGAGCCAAACCCCAGGCCTAAACATGTGAGGGTCTAGAATGGGGGCTCATGCCAGGCAGGGCCTTTGGTCTCCCAGATTTCTCCCGGTGGCTGGGCCACATGACATTGCCAACTGAGGCGGGGAGTGGCTGTGTGGGAGGCCGGGTACAGGGGGGAGGGAACTCCTACCCCCGCCCAGGCCTTGGATCATTTGAAAGGCAAATGTGCCGGGTTGCCTAGGGAACGGGAGAAAAGGGACTTCCCTAGCACCGGTGACTAGTAAGGGATGGAGACGGGAGCTGTGATGCCGAGAAAATTGTTTCCAAAAAAAAAAAGTAACAAGCGGTGACTAAGCAGCCCTGGTTATGTAAAGCGATCCCTGAGGAAGTGTGGGGAAAAGCCTGGAACCCACCCCCGTGTCCCTCCTCCCCACTCCCAGCCCGGTTCCTGCTGCCTCGGGGAGTTTCCAATAGCCCCTCCCCCTTCCCCTACCACCCTTCCCAGACACCTTGCTCCTCCACAAGGCTCTCACTGGCAAGGACGCCCAACATGGGGTGGGGTGGGGGGCAGGGCAAAGAAGAGGCACCTGCCTTCATAGTCCCACAGGAGAACGCTTGTGTCAGCTCTGGGTCCTCCATTCAGTACAGGGCACCCAGGGTCAGCCCAACAGGAGGCAGTGGGTCATTTAGCATCTCTGAATCGGGGGTCTTCCACTCGGAAGACCAAGAGTTCCAGACTTGTGCCCCAGCACAGCTGGTTGTTAACTGTGAGCTTAGGCAAGTTACAGATGATCTAGGTGGAAGTTACCATCTACCCCACAAGGATGTGGGGATAATGAACTCAGATGCTCATGTGCAGCTGCAGGCACAGGGCTGACCCATAGAGACACTCACCCTGTGTCAGTTTCCTTTCCCCCTTAGCTAGGAACCTTAGAGACCCTCCGGTCCTCATCTGGAAGGGAAGGTCTGAGGCTGATCATTAGGCTCACTAGGGATCCAAGGAGTCTCACCAAAGGCACTTCGATGCCTTTGTCCACGGTCATCCAGTGGACGAAGGGCTGCTGATCTGGCCACTTGATCTGCTGTCAGGCCTCATAATTCCCACCCTGAGTAGTTGCCAGGACCCTACCTCTGGCTGCCTGAAGGCCATTCTCCTGAAAGCAGCCCAGAAGATCGATGGAACCTCAAAGCATCAGCAAGATGTGGTTGCCCCCACAACCCCTTGAGGGCACTGGCTTCTCAAGTCTTCCCTACTCCACATCCTCTGGGAAGGAGAGGACTCTTGACAAACAGATTTCAAGGCATGAGCTACTCTGAGCCCCAGAAAGGTATAGAAAGGGTCTGGGAAACAAGGGCTTCTGTCACCAGTGAAGGTGACCAGGCCTGAGTGAGGAAGGAAACTGCAAGATGCCAGGGAAGCAACCCCACTTTTAACTACACCCAGCAGACTACCGCACCACCCTGCCTCTCAGCACGGTTTACACAGCCAGTGCAGGCCCCCAGGCTGGAGTCAAAGCCCTGTTCCTCTCATTTGACCTCCTTGGAAAATAAAAATATCTAGTCACCGGGGCGCCTGGGTGGCTCAGTCAGTTGAGCATCTGGCTTTGGCTCAGGTCATGATCTTGCGGTCCATGAGTTCGAGCCCCACATGGGGCTCTCTGCTGACAGCTCAGTGCTTGGAGCCTGCTTCAATTCTGTGTCTCCTTCTCTCTCTGCCCCTCCCCCACTCATTCTCTCTCTCTCTCTCTCTCTCTCTCTCTCTCTCTCTCAAACATAAATAAACATCAAAAAGGACTTAAAACAATAGCTAGTCACCTTCTGTATGCCTATACTTCATAAGCCCCAAACACTAAGAAAAACACCATTAAGAGATCAAGGCCTAAAACCTGTAACATTTTCACAGAAGCCCAAGGGATTGGGAAAGGCCCTTGTTCCTGTTTAAGCACTGCTCTTGGATGGATCCTTAAAGCGTCCCCTGGGTGGTGGGGACAGACTTGCCATGGCTCTGGAGCCGCTGGGCTGACCAGCAGAGACCCCTTGGCCCTGTTGCCTTGTAGCCCCTCTGCCTACGGCCGCCCGCTGGCAGATCCTGTTTCGCTCTGCCCAACACGGTGCTCACTCCCTGGACTCTGGGGAAAATCCGTCTCCTCCCAGGCAGGCCCTAAGGTTTTTTTCTGGATTCCTCTGTACCTCTTCTTTTTGCTCTTAAATTTCAGCTGAATCTCTTCTCTTGGAGCCTGGCCTTCCTTACCTTCCCCGGTGCCAAGTACCGTGCTAAGCCTGCAGTAGGTAATGGATAGGCATTTGCTGGGTGAACGAACATGCCCAGTGGAGATACTGCTCAGCCTCCTGAAGAAAAGCTCTTCCTTTCTGTGAGGAGGCAGTTGGGGCGCCAGGGTGCAGCCCCAGCCCTTGCCCCCTGGGCTTTTCAGTGCCCCCATATAATGACGGGTAGGAGTACTTGTGGCCTGTGCCCTACATGATCCCTTTGAGCTCTTTGCCTGGTACCTCCATAACACCATAAAACCCCACTGGTCCTAAGTCCAAGTCCTGTATCCATCTAGCCTGATCACCTCTTAGTTGGGTGACCTCTGCCAAGTCTGTTACCTCTCTGTGCTTCAAATTCTTTAGCTGTTCCTTGAAGCCAATACCAGTGTCCTCAGGGGCATAGGGAGAATGCCTGGGACAGCCAGGGTCCTCAGGAAACACTAGTTAAGTCCAAACATGGGGCACCTTGGACTCCACAGGGGTGTAGGGTTCTCCTGTGAGGAGTCAGGGTCCCTAAGGGTTTCCTTTCTTGGCATCTCACACTCTCCTCCGGCCTGCACAGCCCTCACAGAGAGCCAGGCAACTGACTGGGTGAGGAAACCCCG
>NW_027530408.1:1557899-1575786 GCF_008692635.1 Crocuta crocuta | reverse complement strand
CCTCCCCCACCTCCCCCACCCACCTTCCCACCACCTCCTCAGAGGCTCATAATTGGTATTGTGAAGATTAGTCACCGCACCAGCACAAGGCTGCCTCCCCCACAGCCCAGGCCCCCCACACAGGCAGACTGGCTGAATGCTTAATTGGAGTTCCTCACACCTCCGAGGACAGCTTCTGACAAGATGACAAGACTCAGAGCCCCGTGGCAGGCCCCTACTGAGGGAGGGTACTAACGATGGGCCAAGGACTTGGCTTCCCCAAAACGGCGCCCTTCAGATGGCCTCAAGCAGAGAAGGAGAAAAGGCTGGGAACTTGTGTCAGTGCCTAGCAGCCCCAACAAGACAGGACTTCCAGAACCTTCTCCCAAGAGACTTGTTGGGAAGATCTCTGCTCAGGTCTGTTCATCTTAGTAGAAAGAGTGGCTCCACCCACTGTACCCTCCCAGGATCACAAGAGAGGGAAATGGGGACAACAGAAAGGCTGGGAGAAGTCGCTTGGGTGGAGCCACTCCTACTATGTATGGGACACTGGAATAGGGCTGGAGGAGGCCAAGGGACCGTCCATGTCTACTCCATGTCCACCCTCCTATGCACATGCTTTTATGTGCCCCCACAACTGCCTTGAAAGAAGACTGAGAGAGGCATGTTAGAGGCAGGAGGACCCGGCCTCACTAGTATGGCTGCCCCCGTGTCACTGGGGTTAGTGGGTCAGGGGAGTGAGGTCACTTGTCAGTTCTCAGTGCTGAGCTGGAGCACAGCTGGGTGAGGACACTTACTACAGAGCCCAGAAAAACTCAAGACAAGCAGAAAAGCCTGGGTTCAGATGGGCACCTGCGCCAGGGGTGCAGGGGCAGCACCCCCCATTCCAGAGGCAGGAGGCAACAAACCAGAGGAAGGAAACAGTGGTGGCTACTGCCTGGGTATGCTACTACCCAGAGGGCCCGCCACGGTGGGACTCCGTCAGCCCTGAGTGAGAAGGGGGTGAGTGACAGGAGAAATCAGGCTGTGACGGTGGCCCTGGGAAGCAGAGCTGGGGGCTCCAGTGAGGAAGCTCCTGTAATTTCTCTTTTAGGGCCTGGGGAAGCCAAAAAGTGAAAAGAAACCTCCCACATGCCCTCAGCCTCCCCAGCCTTGCCCATCTAATTGGATTCCCTCTCCCTCCCACGAGGTTATCCTTAGCGCCAGGAAAATGCCTCATGGTTGGATGCTTCCCCCTACCCCACCCCCCAAGAGGAAGGCTGGGACTGAGAGCAGCTCTGCCATTCACAACGCTTCCCATGCCCCAGTTACCGCCCCCAGCTCTGGGGGTGACAGGAGTGTTGTGCTGGGTGAGTGAGGAGAGGAGTCTGACAACCGGAGCAGGGCGGGCGAGGCAGGCTGGGAGCCAGAGGGTGAGCTCCCCAGCCTTCTCCTGGCTGTTACCTGAGTCTCAGCTGAAGCCTGCCCATCTCCTTCGGGGGCCTGCCTGTCCCCTGAGGGTCCCGGGACTGTGCCTCCTCCTCCTGCCTCTCTTAGATCCCAGGCCAAGCCCAGCTGGGCCCCAGCTCGGGCAACCCTCACAGATGCCACTCATAGTCTCATCGTCCCCGGTCCAAAAGCAACCCCACCTGTCTCTCAGGGTGCTCCCCTCCCAGGGTCCACGACGCATGACCACAGCTGTCCTTAGCACTTGTGGCTCTCCAGCTGCGCCGGGTGGCCCTGCAGCTAGAGAGTTCCCCCGAGGACAGGGCCACGCCCTGCACCTCCCTCAGATCCCTCTTGGGGTTGGGTTCAGGGAAACACTTTAGTGATTGATTCTACGCACTATTCTAGGTCCAAGGCCCAAACTTATTCCCAAAGGGCCTGCCTAACCTATGACTCAGGGAGCAAAAAAATATAAAGAGGAACTTTTTCCTACCAAGAGGTGTTTTCTCTAGTCTGTGAGTTCCTGGAGGGCATCCACACAGCACCTGACATCACACATCACAGGTGCTCGACTGAGGGAAGTGTGGTGCTAAGAAGGCGTTATGGCACTGCCTTTCTGCCTCATGGTCTGCACAGTGTCCCTGGTGCCCACCGAAGACAGCCACCCTCAGCCAAGCCTCTGGCCACACTTGCCCGTCCCCTAATATAACCCGGTGCTATCTCTCCACCAATCCCAGTTGGCCTTTTGGGCCGAGCAGGGAGAAGACTCAGATATCAGGTGAAGGTGCTGGCTACTGCCAAAGCCATACTGCACTCTTCTGTCCCAGCTCTGCCACCAACTGGCTGCGTGACTCTGTGTGACTCTCACCTCCAGTGCTTCCAAGGTTCCATCCAGCATCAAAAGATGTGCTTATCCCATGGTCACTGAAAAGCGCCCTTTAGGCAATGTTTGCTACACACCTTGGTCTTCACTCTCCTTGCCCTATACCTATTTTAAAATGTTATTTTAAAAAAACACTTACATATGCCACATTCCCAACGCACATATACCCCTCTCGCCCCACTGGCTCTCCTCTTTTCCTCCTCCCTGGACCCCTCACCTTCCTACCTCCTTCCTTCTAGCCCTTTCCTCTAAGCCACTCTGCCTCTGTTCCAGTCTCTGTGGTGGGAGGGGAAGGGGATGCAGCAGCCAGTGGGGAGCGCACCTTTCTTCCTGTACAACCCTCATCATTCTGATGGCAGACATGGCATTCTGAAAGAGCTTCTTCAGCCTAGGGCAGCAAGTCTTGTCCCCTCCAGTTCTTCTGGAGTGGCCACACCCTTTTTCCCTTGGTAAACAAGATGGGATTGGGGTGGGAAGAGGAGGTGGGGAGGGTGTGGAGAAAGGAGAGGTGGGCCAGACAGGACGTGGAAGGAATGAAGAAAATTAGAGAGCAAGAGGAAGGGGGCCCATCTGCCCTGCTGAACCTCTTTCCTAGCCTTTCTCGTGTTTTCTCTGGCCCGTGATGCTTGTCTGCGTGATTGCCCTCTGTGCAGCCCCTCCCCTCCAGACCTGAGCCGCTGCTATGCCCTGCCCAGCTCTATCAGCACCCTTCCCCGTCTCCACCCAAGCACGCCCTTCCCACAACCCATCACAAGCCATCCCTGTTTCCTCCACCCACCGGAGCAGTGGCTGCATGCCGCTTCAGAGAGCCCTGCCTGGTGACCTGAGGCCACCTGCGAGTCACCTCCCAGCCCCGAGATTCAGGTGCTCCGAGGAGAAGTTCGCTGGCTAGAGCTGCTTAGCCACCACCTTGGCTGTCCGAATGAGAAAAATGCCCTGCCAACCCTTCTCCTCTCCTGTTCATAACTGTTACTAAGCTTATTATGCTGCCACCGCCAAGCGATTGTGCTTTAACCAGTGGGGAAGTAGGTGGGAGGATCAGGGCCAGGGAGGAGCCGGTGTTTGCAGTAGGGAGAGGAGTAGCACCAAGAAAAGACAAGTGAAAACACAAAGAGCACTGGCCCAGGGGGAGCGGGGGGAAGGGGACAGAAGAGGGTGGAGCTGCCACCTAGATGAAAGGTCAGTGGTCTGAAGGCTAAGAGCTTGGCCACTGGCCCACCAGAAAGGCCAGAAGACCCTGTAGCCAACCTAGCTGATGTTCACAGGGCCTCATGTGCTAGGCGCCCACAGAAAGTCCCCCAAACCACACGGCGTTGCTACTTGAAAGACTGTATCAGCCAGCTTCCATGCAGATTGTTCTTTGTACCTTGGAGAATGTTCTTGTGTTCTACCAAATCCCATCTATGAGAAACAGAGGGATGAAGGGATGGCAAAAGGTTTGCAATGGCTTCTGGAGGCCCAGGTATCCCCAAAACTCTTTGGTGGGTTTCTTCCACCCACCATATGAGCCCTGGCATCAGCATTTCAGGATCCTGTTCTTTAGAGAAACTGCTGCCTCAAACTGAGGCTTTCTAAGTGCTGATCTGGCCTAAGGGTGAAGAAGGGGAGGGTCCAGGTGGCCCTGGGGCCCTGAAGAGGTTATGGCATCTGCCCTGGGCAGCCTTGGCCACAGACCCACCTACCTCCCCCACTTGGAGATGCCCCTGTATGTGCGTACGGACCCCTGTTGTTTCAAAGGTGAGCCCAGACGACCCTGGCCAGCCCTGGTAGGGACAGATGGGCCAGAGAAGCTCCTTGCCAGCGCCTCCAGAACGGGAAACCCCCCCAAGAGCCAAGGAGTCGGGCAATCCTTCCTGCCCACTCAGAGATTCCGGAAGCCCTTCAAGTCTGGAGAACCCGCCTCCCCAACCTCTCTCTCACTTCCTCTGTCTGTCTCCTCGCGACTCCTGTGAGTGCACAGGAGGGCTGAGGGAAGCCCCGTGTGCCTGTGATGAACGGAGCTAATTTCTGGTTTGCTGGTATGCCGCAGAGACGCTGCCTCCGTTCCCCTCCTTCCCAGCAAACCCTCTCCCACACACAGACAAATAGGCTGCATATTTAATTGGAATTCCTCACACCTACAGGGTAAAGCCTTGTCAGTAGAAATAGAGCCCACAGCCAGCTGGCTTCCCCCATTCCACCCACCTTGTCTCTTAAAAAGAAATCCCCCCCCCCATACGTGAACACCCACCCACGGGCCCTTGCACGTCCCTCCCAGCATGGTTGTAAAGGAGGGATTCGTTGGCAGTGACGCTCCTTTCCTGGGCTGCAACAGCTGGGCCCACCCCGCAGAGACCACCCAGAGACTTCTCCCTGGCACATGGACCCTGACTGCCTTCTCGTGGCCCACCTCCGGAAGCCCCTGGCCTTGGCGCTCCACAGTCCTTGAAGGATACTGACAGGCACCAGCTGCTTGGATATCAGATCAGTTGATAGGGAGAAGGAAGGTGAGGGGAGCCATAAAGTCTTAGAACATTACCCTAGAAGAGACCTGGGAGCCCCCTCGCATGGTACAGGCAGGAAATCCTATCACGCAGCTAACTTCTGGTAGTGCTGGGCCAGACCTGGTTCCCGATTCCAAGGACGCTGCTCTGCCCCTGACCCTGTGGAATCTCTCCCCATACAGGGAAGTGGGGTGGGACACAGAGGCTGCCAGGCCAGAGGGAGAGCAGGTGAGGGTGAGCGACTGGGGCCACAGACGGGCAGGGGACCGAGAAGGGGTTAGACACATCAAGGAGTCCTTACTGGGGAAAGTCAGCTGGGTTTATTTCCCATATGGCAAAGGAGAAAGAGCTCTGGGCGAAGGAGCTGGGGCAACGGAAGTTAAAGGCAGTGGCAGGCCTGAGGCTGCACTCCTTAGGACAGCCTTGGGGACACCCAACTCGAGCTCTGCCCAGGAACCACAGTTGGCCATCCTCGTGGGGACAGATGGGCCAGAGAAGCTCCCTGCTAGCATCTCCAGTTCTGGATAGGAACCCGCCCACCACACCCGCTCCTCATGGTGTGACCTCGGCATTCATGAGCAGCAGCCTCGGCTGGGTTTTCGGGACCTTGGACCCCCATCGGTGATTATTCTCTTGCCTCTTTCCTCTCTGGCGAAATGCTTCCCGTCACATTGAGCCTGGCACAGGGCCACTCCAAACCTGTGTGTCAGTGAGCAGACAGCTGCCTATGGGGCTCTGAGGAGCACTGTGACGTCCTCGTTCTCCCCCACAAAATATCATCTCGGTTTGCCTGAAAGTTCACCATTAGTGACTCATTTCTTTGGGTTAAACATAGTCCTCCCTTTTTAAACGCAGCTGCTCTAGGAAAGGGTAACTCATTGAGTTCTTCACACCCTAGTGTGAATGGGGATCTACATGTGGGGCCTAGAGGAGAGGAGTGGAGGTAGAGAAGGAGACAGGAGGAAGGGAAGCTACTGAAAGGAAAAAAGGGAGCAAAGAAGGGAGCAGCTAAAGGCTCTCCTGGCTCCTTGAGTGCTGCCTTCCACAACCCATCGCTGCCCCACGTGCAGAACCCCTGTCTTGGGCGCCCCACTCCGGTTTGCAAAGCATGTTCATGTGCTGCTCGCCTGATCCTCAGAGCTCTGTGAAGCCAGAAAGAGGGGGGTTTTGTGCCCATTGTAAGATCGAAGAGACTTGAAGCCCTTGGATCAGGACTTGCTATCTAGCCTGTGAACTGGAGAGCCAGGACTCGGCGCCCTTCGCACAGAGACTTGTTGGGTGCCCTCTAAGCTCACCTTCTCCCCAGCTCACCCACAGTTCTCTGGCCAGAACAGTCAAGGGCCCCTGGAGGAACAAGAATGAGAACAGTGCCAGGAAGGGTGCAGGGGACAGAGGGTGTAACACAAGGTGCTCCTCAGTGAGGGCTGCCAGCACAACCCACCCCACACCTGAGATTTGACATGGGGAGAAGACGTGCTTGGAGGGCAGGGCTCCCACTCACTCTCTAGTAAAAGTCTGATGACAACATGGGGACATCCACAGCTCCTTCTGTTGGCAGCCTCATTCTCCAGGCATCCACACAGGGGCCAGGAAGGCCTGCAGAGGACATTGCTGGCCTTGCACATGAAAAGGGGCTGGTTCTGGAGGGAGTAGGGTAGGCTTGACCAGGAAGGTCCCCAGGGAGACAGTGAGGGAAGCAGGACTCCAGGAGCCCTGCTGAGAAACCCCACAGGCTTCCGGGCCCAGCCTTTCCTGCCTCTCTTCTATCCCTGTTTCTGTTCCCGCCTCTTTGTTCCCTCAAGTCACAGTTTTGTCTTCAAGCTTTCCACCCTGCAGGAAGTGGTCTGTCCGCCATTTTGAAACTGTCCCCCGTGTCTCTCTCTTAACGAGCCAGGTTAAATATGCTGTAATCAAAGTAATAATACACCTGGGCTGGTTCTCGAGAGAACTGCCTTTTGTACTGCGATAGGACATTAATAGCAATTATTCTGCTTTGTAATTGGAGCTTTAAATACTAATTCAAACAGCCAGAGGAAAACCAATTAGTGCTAATTTATCTCTATGTGTTTTCCAGAGCTGGTGTCTGTCACACTGTGAAGAAATAGGTTGGTAATTAGTACAGTTGGGTGGTAGATAGAAGTAATTACCAGATTCTTTCATTTTTCTTTGGAAAAAAAAATGGGTGGGGGGTAGGGAAGGCCAAGATAGGTTCTATAAGTCTTTGTTCGCTGAAGTTTAGAGGCAGGGCCCACATTAGCTCTGGATCCCAGCTTCACCATCCTGACTGTACAGGTTATTTCTGAGAGACAGGTGGGCTCTGGTGGAGGCCACTTTGAAGGCCTTATCAAGGACCGTCCAGCCAACAGGCTCACAGAAGTACCACCAGCAATGTTACGGAAAGCAGACTGTTTCCTGTTTTCTGGGGGAAAGGTTTTTGAGCCCCAAACAACCGACCTCAGGGTAAAGGGGGCAGTGGGCTCTGGGTCCCAGGCCAGCTTCTCCGTCTCCAGCTGTGTGGTCTGGGTGGAGGCTCTGAACCTCTCTGAAATGTCAGTTTCCCCATCTGTAAAATGGACAGAATGATACTTCACAGCGTTGTTGTAAGGACTGAGTCAAATAAAATAATTTGCATAACGGAACTAGACCCCACTAATGATAGGTATGAGCTGTGGGGTGCTTACCATCTGCCTGGCACTCTTCTAGACAACCTTGTACGTGTTATTATTGCTAATGCTCCAAAGCCATGGGCTGACCCACTAGCCAATTTTATTTCCAAGTTTCCTCTCCTATCCATACCGGTCACCAGCTGTATGACTCAGGAGACATTAATCAATTTCACTAGGCCTCATTTTCCTCTTCTACATAATGGGAGTAATATAGTACCTTCCTGATAGAGTTATCATGAAGATCAGAGAAGACAGTGATTGTGAAATCTCTTAGCCCAGTGGTAAGCATGGAGCAGGGGCTCCGTTATTGTTGTCAATATTATAATAGCATTGTTCCAGTGCATATGGCTTTGTTGGCATCTATATAAACCCTCTATTGAAAGAGGTAGAGGGGCGCCTGGGTGGCTCAGTCGGTTAAGCATCTGACTCTTGATTTCAGCTTAGGTCATGATCTCATGGTTCATGGGATCGAGCCCTGTTTCTGGCTCTGCACTGTCAGCACAGAGCCCACTTGAGATCCTCAATCTCTCTCTCTCTCTCTCTCTCTCTCTCTTTCTCTTCTCTCTCTCTCAGAATAAGTAAATAAGCTTTAAAAAAGAAAAAGAAAGAAGTAAATATGGTACTATAAATACATTTCATTAACTAACCCACACAGATTTATCAAATGCCTGATACGTACTGACTACATACGGAGAACCTGCTCATGCCATTTAGAAATCTATGACCAGTACACCCCGAACAACAGAAGTGGGATAATCATGGCCTTTCATGGAGCTTCACAGTTTACAAAATGCCTTCACATATGATTTCAATGCTTTTTGAGCCCACAATCGAGTGGGTTTCAGAATTACTGCATTCCCCATTTTACAGGTGGAAAAATGAGGCTTAGAGAATTTACGTGATTTGCTCAAGAAAGTGGTAGAATCAGAACTGAAACCCAGGCTTTTTACTACAAAACCTATGCGGGCACTGGCTGAATGCTTGTTGAGTGGATGAGTAAGTGCACTTTCCACAAAACCGTAGCCTAAGCTGCCAACAGGTGTCTCGTAGTCCTGTGGGAGGAGCAAGGCTAACCAAGGAGAGGCGGGCAGAGACGCAGATGCCTCAGAGCAGAGGTGGACCGTGGCAGGGCTGGACAACGTTGTACTACCTGGGCAAGGCTTCTTAACCTGCTGAAGTAGTACTGCCATGGAAAAATCGGGGAATTGCCTTTAATAATCTGCGTGAAGATCTGACAACCCAGGCCGTGACCCGTTCTCACAGACCCCACCCCTTCCCACACACAGGGGACCTGCCTGGACCCTGCGAGCCTGAGAGGTGTGACCCCTGGGCCAGGCCTGCGAGGATGAGCAGCAGCAGGAGTGCCTGGAAGGGGAGGAGGGCGCAGAGGATATAGAGAGGGTGTGGCTTCTGCCAAGACCCGAGGAGGAGTGGAACATAACCGTGTTGGAGATGCAGGCAGGGAAGAGACCTGTCTGCCAGCTCTGGAGACTCAGTGCCGTGCAGGGGAAGGGAGGGGCCGAGCTTAATAAGGTCTACTTTGGCCAGCATGGCGCCCAGGGCGTTTTGGCCCTGGGCTGCCTCCTGCAGTCACTGACTACTCCAGCAGCAGGGGCAGGCAGGGGCTGACTGCACGCTGCCCACAAGCCACTCTCCCAGTCTGGGAGCTCTCTCCACCCTGCCGAAGGGGAGCCTTCCTTCTAATCACACAGAGACGTCCGCCATATGCTTGCCAAGCTGTGGGCTTCTACCCAGAAGGACTGTGTTTCCTGTGGGCTAGTGACTGCCCTAGATTTGACATGTCAGAGGCAGGGCCTGAGAAGGTTAGGCTGGCCAAGGAGGCCAGGTGGAGGTGAGGGGAGTCATAAACACCGAGGGGAGGAGAGTGTAGACAAGCACAGCAGCAGGAGTGGGAGATACAGAGAGAGAGAGAAAAGGGTGTAGGTACGTGGGTGTGGGCAAGGGACTACCTGGGTGTATATCTAAATAATGATAGTGACCTGTGGCTGGAGGAGTTCTGGGCGATTCCATTGTTCTTCTTTTTGGTTATCAGTATTTTCCAAATTTTCTGTAACGAGCCTATTTCTCTTTTATACCAAAAAAACAATGAAACTTATTTTTAAAAAAGGAAGGGACATATGCTGGAGACATTTTGAAGGAAAAACTGACAGCATTTGATAAGTGGCCAGATAAGGGTGATAAAGGAGAAAGATGAATCAGAAATAACTCCGAGGCTTTGAGATTGGGTGGCGGGGAAACTGGCGGAGGAAAGGAAGCGAGGTAGGGGAGTTACAAAGCCAGGAAATGACCGGCTGGGTTTCAGACTTCGACTCGCCAGCCGCCAGTGAGACACTTCAGGTGTTCATACAGCAGGAGAGGCAGAGCCACTGCAGAGAGGAGAACTGAGGCTCAGAGGCAAGGAGCCATACTCCTTGCCCTGCAAGCCTGGGGTCAGGAACGGAACTCCTCAGCACCTAGCCAGACGCTCAGGCCAGAGTGGCAGACCTGCCTGTCGAGGCAGGGTATTTGAAAGCGAGGTCCCCAGATAGGACCCTGGGGTAGCCTGCCCTGTGGACCAGCCAGCCTTCCCTGCCTTGGAATGGGGCCATTTGGTTGTGTGAGGAACACGGGCCTGAGAGAGTCCAGGACAGGCTTAGTGCATGACAGAGAGCCTGGCTGGGAATGGAGGCTGTTGGGCCTGAGGCTGCAGAAGACAGAACATGCCAGCTGGGAAGTCTCAAGGGTCCCAGTGTCATTGATGATAGTGATATAGGGATGGAAAGCGAGGGAAGTCCTCTCTGGAGGAACAGAAGCCATTTCTCACAACGGGAAGGGTCTGCCTGAACCATAGTTCCCAGCCAGCTGTCCACAAACGCGCTGTCCGTGCCCAGAAACCTTTTCTGCCTGTGGCTGACCTGACTGGTCTGCAGAGGCTCTGGACCTGCTGGAGCCTCAGAGATCAGCTGTTCCAAGTCACGCAAACACCCAGCGTGGGGAAAGGCTGTTCCCTCTGACCTCCGGAACCATCTGCCTTGTATCTGCTGGTGACATGGCCTAGGGTGGGTCTCCTAAAGGCTCTAAGTAAAAAGTTGCATCCTGACTAGCATCATCCAGTGGGCTAGCAGCAAACTCACCAGCTCTTCCATTTGGGGTCCCCCTCTCCCCTCCCCGTGAAGTCCTATCCCCTGCCCCCCTGTGCTAGCCCACCAGCCCTCCAGCACTGGCTGACACACTGAACCACCATTGCCTTAAAAGACTCTGCACTGACTGAGCCTGAGGCCCCACCCGAGGCTGCGTCACTGTTTCCTTGGCAACCGAAGGGGTGGGTGAAAAGTAACACACAAAGCAAACAAAATGAGCTCCACATGGGTGGCCGGGAGAGTCACCTCAGCATCGTGGGGCCACAGATGGGGGTGGAGTGCCCAGCTCCTCTCACTGAGGCTGCTCTGGGGGAGCTCACGCCGAAGCCCAGGCGAGGAGCTCCTTACAACCCTGGGCAGTAGTGTGGGTGCTCTCTCTCTGCGCTGAGCTGCATTGCCAGGACAGACGAGATTATCTGGTGAGGGTCCTGCCTCTGCATGCACTGGGCACTGAGGCTGAGATGTCAGCCCCAAAAAGACATCAGCCAGGAAATAGCTCTGAGGGGCACAGAGCCACTAAGAAGAGCTCGTGGCCAGTCACTGCCCACCAGAAATGACCTGATGTGACCCCAGTGCTCCCAAGGCTCCTACACCAACTGTCCTCACTCAGGGCCCTAGACCATTTGGGACACTTCCAGCAGGTGCTGTTGGGAAAACCCTGACAGGTGTATGCCTGAGATTCCAAGGTGCTTCTCACAAAAAATTTTTAATTAAGTTATAATTATATACATCAAGTACCCAGATCGTAAGTGGAAAACTTCAGTGGTTTTTTACCCATTGTCTCAGTCCACCTGGGCTGCTAGAACAGAACGCTAAGACTGGGTGTCTTGTAAACAACACATGTTTATTTATCACCGTTCTGGAGGCTAGGGGTCCGATATCAGGCTGCAGCATGGCCAGGTTCTGGTGAGGGCCTTCGGGGTTGTGAACAACCAAATTCTCTAAGTGTGTTCACACGGAGGAGAGCTAGGAGGAGGGGAAGGAAGCTCTTTTGTGCCTCCCATAAGGGCACGAATCCCATTCATGGGGGCCCCACCTTCGTGACCTCATCTAATGATAATTACCTCCCAAGGCCCCATCTCCTAATACACTGGGGAGTAGGGTTTCAACATACGCAATTTGGGGCACACAAACATTCAATCCATAACAACCACGTAACCACTACCAAGATCAAGACGTGGAATATTTCCAATACCCCAGAAGGCTCCCACAAGCCTCTTCCCAGTCAATACCCCACCCCTAAGCTGACATTTTTCTGAGTGCTATACCCCCATCAATTAAACCAGTTGTGGGCTTCATGTAAATGGAACCATAGAGTGGGCGCAATTCTTCGTGTCCGGCTGGTTGCATGATACTCCATCGTGAGAGGCAGCTGCATTAGTGCAGAAGACAGTGGCTCGTTCTTTTCTTTTGCTATGCGGTGTACCCAGTGTTTCTAAATGTCTCAAAGCCTTTCACGTTTCGGTTCTTCTCCTAAGTCAGTGGCTGGCTGCTCTTATGTCCACCAGGCCATGCGTGACTGGGGACACCCATGGCCAGGCACGCCCAGGTCGTCCTCAATTCCAGAATGCACTGTTTTCTATCCCACTCAAGAAATCACATAGCAATGTGAGTGGGTATGACGGTGTTATGGGGATAACCTTGAATTCCCTCTACTTCACAAAACAAGCTGGGGGGATTATTCGAAAACTGCCACACTTTATTATTAGTAACATATTTGTTTGTGATACATCTCACAACTGCCGGTACCACACCAGCGTGTCACAGCTTTTAGGCTGAGAACTGCTAGTCTAAGTGGTGTGAATTCAGAAGTAAAGGAAGACCATTTCCTGCCCCCAAAATATCTCTTTCCTCTACCCCACTGCTTCCCCAGAAGTTTTCACCCCAGTCAATTCATTGTGCTTTATCAAGCAGCCCCAGTGTCCTCTTTTGAAATGCAAGGACCCCTGGAGTGCCTGGGTGGCTCAGTCGCTTAAGCATCCGACTTCCACTCAGGTCATGATCTCATGGTTCGTGGGTTCGAGCCCCACTTCGGGCTCTATGCTGACAGCTCAGAGCCTGGAGCCTGCTTTGGAGTCTGTGTTTCCCTCTCTCTCTGACCCTCCCCTGCTCATGCTGCATCTCTCTCTCTCTCTCAGAAATAAATAAAACATTTTTTAAAAATTTCAAATGCAAGAACTCCTGAGGGGAGAGAATCCATTAAACCCACAAGACCTTAGTGTGACTTGCAGGGAGCTGGAATCTCACGTGTGCCGAGGGCTGACTGCATGCCTTGCATCATGTGGTAGTTTTCCTGCACTTCATCGCCACAGTGAGGTCATGAGGATGGTATTATTCTCCCCATTTTGCAAATGAGGAAAACTGAGGCATGCAGAGATGAAAGAACTTGCCTAAGGCCACACAACTATTAGGTTGCAGAAGCAATTAATTGAGACCCAGTTTTATCCCCTCTGGAGCCCCTGTTGATAACCAGCTCGGTGGGCCAGAAGTATGGGGCATTTGTGAGCAAGGAGGGAGAAGGACACAGAAAGGAGAAGGGCAAGACTCTGTGCGAAGGAGCAAGGTGATACCCTGGCCATACATCAAGGTGCTAGAGAAAAACAAAGTCCACATTCCTCCAGGCGCTGCCACCCCAGAGCCAGTGGCACGTGCACCATCAGGGCCGTCTGCCCACCATCAGTACCGGCACCTCCTCTGCTCTTGGTGACCACCAAGGCCAGGTGCACCAGGTCACATCACTACAGGTGTATTCACAGGCGTTTCTGTCCCTAAGGGGGTCAGTTCCTCCATGCACCTTTGGGGTGCAGAGGAATGCCTGTTTGGAAACTTCATAGAGTGTTGACTCCATTCTATCCACCCTAAATGCACCATTCCAGTCTCTGCAGCAACCCAGTAGAATGGGTATTCCAAGGCCCCTTTTGTAAATGAGAAAGCCAGTGCTCCTAGAGTTCGGGAAATAGCCCTGAGGCTGCAAGCTCTGTGAGGGCAGAGGTTGTATCTGTACTGGATGTCACCTGTGCCAGTAACACGTGCTGTATTACTGGGTTCTGTGACCTGTCAGTCACTGAGAGGTGTATGACCATGTCTACATGACCCTGAAGAGCACGTCCTCATCACCAGATGGCCTCACTGCAACAGGACTGGGCAGAGATCCAGCATGAGCGTGAAGAAGGCCACTCTGGAGAAGGTGGCATAGGCTTAGGAGGAAGAGGGTTTTAGTTAGGCCAAGGAACTAGCTGCCTATATATGTTGGTGTGAGGCAAGAGCTCCTCCTCAAACATAGGCCCCATACCACTATAATTCCACCATTATATGTTTACTCCCTGGGGTCTTACATGTTGAGGGTCACGGTTGTACAATTCACCAAACCCATTCTGTACCAGGCACTGTATTAGGCTGTGAGATAATAAAATGGATACTACACAGTGTTGTATTCCAGGTCTAGAAAATGAGTGTGCAAAGCCCATGATTGCCTCAGCCTGTGGAGAGAGCCCACCCTGGGCTTGGAGCTAATATCTAGAAAGCACTTACAACAACAGTACCTGGCATGGAGCACTGATGAGATAGTCACATATGCACACGCATACACACCAGGGGTCTTGTACAGGATCCCAAGATGGGGAATCTTATGAGATAGGTTTCAATAAGAGAGTGACAATGTCAAAGTCATTTTCTATTGTGCTAACTTTGGCAGCATCAGTGATGGGAGGGATGGACATATGGAGGGGCAGTAGGCCTGGAAACTAATTTAGTGCGTTCTGGAAGATTCACATATCATCAGCTAGCACCTTAGCATATCTCAGCAGAGAATGACCTGGACTCGAGGAGAGGCCACTGTATAATGTGGAGTCGGGACTAGACGAAAAAGTGTGTTCCAGAGAAGTGGACAGATACAAAGGCGGCCTTCTCAACTTACCCAGGTGGAGAGGCTTTGGGTGTGCAGCTGGTTTGGGGGGGGTGGGGTGCACATGCACACATATACACACACACAGATGTGCATGAATGCACACACATGGATTGGATTCAGGAATGGGGAGCTTAAAAAAGATTTCATACCTGGGCCCCCTCCACCCAGTGGAAGTGGTTTCAAGTAATAAGCACCACAGGGGTGTATTTGGGTAGTGGACACAAGGCGTGCCCTGAACTGAAGCTCTGCTTTGCTGCCATTTGTAATTCATCCCTGGTATATTTCTTTGAATGATTTCACATAAGGAAAATGGGCTGGAAAAAAGTCAAGTGAGGAACATGCAAAGAAACTGATGAGTCTCTCCCCCAGGGAAGAGAAGCTCTGAAGACAAACTGTTCGTTCTTCTGGAGTGTAAACTCTGTGAGACCAGGGGGCAGGTCTTTCCCGCGCTTCTCCCCTCACCTGGCATCAGGGACAGTGAAAGCTGAGTAACGAATGAATGGTGTAGGAGGAAAGAGTCGTGTTGGGTTTGTTTGTTTTTTTAAGTGTATTTATTTTGAGAGAAAGAGAATTCCAAGCAGGCTTCACGCTGTCAGTGCAGAGACCAACACGGGGCTCGATCCCACAAACTGTGAGATCATGACCTGAGCCGAAGTCAAGGGTCAGACACTTAACTGACTGAGCCACTCAGGTGCCCTGAGAAAAACTAATCTTCTCTTCTGGGGCCCCAGGGGGGAGCTACAAGCATGGCAGTTATTCCTAGGAAATAGATGAACTTCCTAAGGACAATAATAGCTAACTTAGTAGGTTATGCTTAGAGGTTAGGCTTCATAGGTTAACCTTAGTTACCTTAGTTGACTGAGCACTGCTTGGTCTCCTCACAAAACCCTGTAAGATGGGCACTCGTTCTCATTTTACGGATGAGGAGGAAATGGAAGCAAAGAAATGTTAAATCGCTCATCTACGGTCACATAGCTGGGACATGGCAGCATGGGAATTGAACCCAGGCACTCCTGCTCCAGTGTGCACTGCTCTTAAACACTTGCTTCTAACCATGAGGGCTGCACAGTGATGATCCAACCACTGTGGAAGGGGGTCACCTACCCATTCATCCCTGGAGGAGCCAGAGCCAAGAACGAACAAGTCTTGGTGGGGACATTCAAGCGGCAACCAGAGGGGGTAGACTAGATGACTCTCTGGACTTTGAGCTCTCAAGAGGGTAATGCTGTGTCTCAGTCTGTTCGGGCTGCTATAACAACTGCCACAGACTGAGTGGCTTAAAAGACACAAACATGTATTTCTTAGAGTCCTGGAGGCTGGGAAGTCCAAGATCAAGGTGTCGGCAGATCCAGCGTCTGGTGACAGCTATCTTCTCCTGGTGTCTTCACAGGACCAAGAGAGCAGAGGCTCTGGCTTGTCACTTCTTAAAAGGGCACTAATCCGGGGCGCCTGGGTGGCTCAGTCGGTTGGGCGTCCGACTTCGGCTCAGGTCATGATCTCACGGTTTGTGGGTTTGAGCCCCGCATCGGGCTCTGTGCTGACCGTCAGCTCAGAGCCTGGAGCCTGTTTCGGATTCTGTGCCTCCCTCTCTCTCTGACCCTCCCCTGCTCACACTGTCTCTCTTGCTCTCTCTCAGAAATAAATAAAACATTAAAAATTTAAAAAAAAAAATACAGGGCACTAATCCTATCATGAGGACTCTACCCTCATGACCTAATCACCTCCCAAAGGCCCCCCCTCCAAATACCATGACACTGGGGATACGGTTTCAACATCTGAATTCGAGAGGGACATAAACATTCAGTCCATAGCACTTGGTCATTTAATACTTTTGCCCTTGGTCATTCTTGGGAAGGATGAGTTGCTTGGAGTTAGTCTGTTTGAAGAGGGAAAAGATGCTGACCTGGGAGTCAGGACCCCAAGGTCTAGCCTGAGTTGCAGGCTGCTCTATAATACCAGGTAAATTACAAAGCCCCATGGCAGAGCTTCCTCTGTTATTAAACAAAGAAGTTAGGAAATCTCTAATCCCTTCTACCCCAAGATCCCACCATTCGTTGATTTGGTGTGGGGGAGGAAAAGGAAGATCACAGTAGAGATGGTCCCCACCCTGCTACTTACACAGAAGGAACTCTGCCTCTCTGGGACCCTGCAGTCCCTTTTCTCTTTAAAGGCGTGATCACTGGAAGCCTGACCAAGAAAAAATCAGTTGGGTCAATATCAGGCCATCCATCCCCATGGAACTTGGCCTTTTCCTTCCTTCAGGACTGAGAATCTGACAATCTAGGCCATCTCAAAATTGATCTTGCTTTTTCCCAACCATGGACAAGGACTGATGTCAGAAATACCCAGAAAAACTGATGGAGCAGAATTCTGGCTACATCTGTAGATAGGCATTTTGAAGGGCCACACTGCATTTTTGCTGGAATGATCCCTGCCACATGGTTTTCCACCCCTGTGTTGCTTTTATAGATGTATATTTATATACATATAAATATCTCTTTCCCTGAGGGACAATGAAGCTCAGCCAAGTGGGAATTCAGTGGGATCCAGTAGAATTTGTCACAAAGGAATTTCACCGGTGTGGGGAGCAGAAGTTGTATATTCAGGGCATCACCTGCCTAATAAAAAATTGCACAGCTCCCAAGAACACATGAGATTTTTTTTCCTTTAAATTAATGTAATGAAGGGTGTGTTGTTTCTTCCATTTTTGCCTATTTAATTTGCCTTTTTTTTTTTGAGACAATAAGCAAACTAGCAGTAGGAGTTAAATAATTTGTTAAAGGGTGGGGACTAGAGAGGAGTTGGGGTTTGGAAAGGGGGTTGGGGGACTAGAATCTGCCAGTAGCAGCAATAAATGCAGAGTTATGCCTCAGGCATAATATATCAAAGAAAATATAATGCATCCAGCTTAAAACTAATGATTGCCATATAATTAGATGAGAAGCATTGTGCTATAAATGTGTATTCTTTAGCGTGCTGTGATTTTACTGTAAAAAAAAGAGAGAGAGAGAGAGAGCAAGAGAGAGAGCGAGAAAGGAGACAGAAAAACACAGAGCCCAGCAACATACTATAAAAAGAACCTTCTGTTGACTTCTCTACTGTTTAGTATTCCTTGGCTGTTCTCCCTTGGGAGTGTGTAATTAGTACTTTATGAAGAGTACATTTAAAGCAGTTTAATATTCACCTCATTCAATCTGAAACAATGTGATCCATGCTTAGACAAATCAGTGCTCCTTGCTGACATAATCTGTCAGAACATTACCTCTGAAAAGACCTTTCAAGAGGTTTGGATGTTAATTAGTTGTCTATCATGTATAAACAGAGCAGTGAGCAGAAGGGGCTCCGACAGGCCAGAGGGATACGTTGGGAAATGCATTTTGTATGAACACGGCTTGCAGGGGGAG
>NW_027530408.1:1522631-1557304 GCF_008692635.1 Crocuta crocuta | reverse complement strand
TCTTCTTGCTCTCCCCGCCTCTCCCCACACCCCCGCCTCCCCCCTGTGTCAGCAGCCACATCGGCTTTGGACCTCTTCTGGGCGAGAAAAGAGCTTTCCAGTTGGCTTCAGTGGGCACAGCTGGCGCCAGAGGGGACTGTGGATGCTAAAGGGCTTCCCCCACACACCACCGAGCCACACCTGCCTCTGATGTCCTGGGGCTCCCCAGCACAGGGCCACCTGCAAGGTGTGACAGGAAGCATGACCTCACAGACCCACTTGGGCTTCAGGGCCTGGCTGGGTCCCACTTCCCGTGGATGGAGGAAGCCACGAGGAGGGAGAAGTCAGGCATCCTGATGCATGTCTTCCCACTCACCTGAAAGCTGTCTTCCCCTGGGAAGCCAGTGGGCTGTAAACAGAGCTGCGTGGTGCAAGAGGGGACCCGTGCACATGGGAACTCACGCACACGTAACTTCCTTTAACACCCCGGACCCACAGAATGCCAGCAAGGTTCAGAACCTTGGGCACATAGTCCAGGCCCTGCCTCCAGGGTGAAACTTGGCTGAAGTGTGTCCCGCAAGGACCAGGGTTGAGGTCCTGCCCGTGTAGGGCTGTCTAGGGACTCGAACTAGCTCTCTTTAACTCTGGACTTAGCCATTCCAGTGTGAAGCACTTCCTAACATACTGAAGATGCTTTCTCAGTAGTGGGTCAGGACATCATTCTGTTGTCTGTGCCAGGCCTGTGATTCCAACGTGGTGTGGCAGCTGGCAGCAGGAACCTCCTTACCCCTGACCAGGGGCTAGTGCTCTCTATCCACTCGGCTGTCTCCTTACTCCCAGACACCCCACCTTCTGTCAGTGGCCTCAACCCCCACAGACTCTTTATTCAACACTCATTCCATAAGCAACCCTTGAGCACCTACTATGTGCAGTACACCGTAGTACATTCTAGGGCAACACAGATGAGTTCTTGGCACAGGAGACATTTACAGACCAATAAACTTATCATTACAGTTTGGGGGTAATTATAAGTAATGTAAGGCAGGCAATATAATTTAGTGGTTAGGAGGAAGGGCACTGGAGTCAAACTGCCTGGACCCAGATCCCAGCCTTCCCACTTAACAGCTAGGTGACCTTGGACAGGTGATTCAGCTGCTCTAAGCCTCAGTTTTCTTGTCTGCAAGATGGGGATAAGAATAGCCACCTCATGAGTTTGTGAATATTAAATGGGATAATGCAGGAAACCACCTAGTGGAAGGCATAGTGTGGTAATAAATATTCAATTAATGTTTGCCCCTCAAAATAGTACAATAGGAACACAAAATGCCTCAAGGTAGAAGAGGGAGGTACTAACTGTGCCTAGGCAGTCTTGGAAGGCTTCCTAGAGGAGGTGACATTTGACCTGTGTTTTAAAGGACTCAGTAGAAGTCTACCAGGTAAAGATGTGATAGAATGGCTTTTTCTAGATAGAGGAATGTGCACCACTGGCAGAAGGGGCACAGAAATGAGCAGGGTGTCTGGGATCTGAAGACATGACCCTATGCTCCTGTCACACTGCTGAGTTACAGCCTGGGAGGCTGGTCCCAGGTGAGGCTTTCAGAACCAGCCATGGGATGACACAGGGACACAGAAAGGAGTGCTCTGGTTTCCATGGCTGGGTGATAGTGGGGTTCTTCTGTCAGCTGAGGAAACTGTCACTTCTCCCTGTATTTCTCAAAAAGAAGGGTCAAGATCTCCAACACCATAGCCTGGCATCCAACCTAAGCCTGACTGCCCAGAGAGAACTAGGACATCACATGAGAGGAAACAGGGGCACTGGCTCTGGTCCACTCTTGCCCCACCCCTGCCCCTGCAGCTGAGAGCCGCAGCCCTCTGCAGGGTCCAGGTTTGCTGGGAGGACAGGCACACAGCCTCCAGCTGGGCGCCTGGAACGCAGAAGGCGCTCGGTACACGGTGGCTTTTATTGTTAATGAAAAGAGCTTACTCAGGTCCACGCTTGTTTCAGAGCTGCTGTTTTACTCAACAGGAAGCCTGGACTCCAGAGGACCAGATAGTTACCAGAGTTCTCTCTGCAAACCCCTGGGCCTGCCTGGACCTCCCTTGGTCTTTGTGGGGTCCCCTGTAGCCCAGCAGACTCCCAGATCCTCTCCTGCCCCTTGACAGAACCCTGGGCCACTTCCTCTGAGACCAGGCCTCAGTCACCCTGTAAAACATCCCAGACACTAGGAGAATTCTGTCCCCCTACCTCACCAAGGACAGGGCAAGCCCACTTGGGCTGTGGTTCCTCCCCTCTCTCACTGAGCAGTAACAGTGCTATCATCTCCCATCTAGCAGGTGCCTGAGACAGGGCCGGTGCCCTCACCACAGCCCTCTGACACAGGCATTACTGCAGCCACAGGCAGCCAATAACCCAAGTCCGAGGAGGCTGAATGACTGGTCCAAAGGCGTATAGCTAAATGGGTTCTAGGCTTTTCTATTTCCAAACCCCCCTCCACCCACCTCTATGCTAGATTAGGGGCAGCAGACTACAGCCTACAGGCCAGATCGGCCTGTTTTCGTAGGACCTGTGGGCTAAGAATGGCTCTTACATTTTTAAAGAGTTATAAGTAAAGAAAGAATGTGTGACCAAAGCCAGCAAAGCCTCAAATCCCCACCCCCTGGGCCTTTGCAGAAAGTTTGCCAACCCCGCACTAGAGCCCACCAGGCCGCTCCGGCAACATTCGATTCAATAGACACTGGGGAATCGGGATACCGAGTGAAAAAAGCCACAGTCGTTAAGTTAGATGTTTGAGCAGGACAGTCCTGCTATGTGACCCACGACTTCAAAACCATTTTTCAAAAGGTGCCTACTGAAATGAAGTAGAGCTACAGGGAGCACCAGTAGTTTCCCTCTGTGCAGGCTTTATAGTTTATGACGAAACATTCCGTACACAATGTCTATTTCATGAAGTTATTCATATTGTGTGTGAAAAGTGGAAAAGCTGAGCGGTGAAATGACTAATTTAGGGACCTCTGGTGAATACTCTCCCCTGGCCTCATAACCTCCAGGCCAGCATTCTTTCCCTCATGCCGCGGCTGCCTCCAAGCCTCAGGGCATCCAGGAAGGGAAGCTGGGGTGCAGAGAGGCCATGCGGGGTGCAGGAACCTGGCCACAAGGGGAGCAACTGTCAGTCCCAGCCGTCTCCCTCCCTCACACGGATTGAATTGGTACACATTTCAGATTTCCTTTCTCAAGACAAGCTCAACTATCCTGGAGTTATTTCAGCCACCGAGTCACCCCTCAAGAGCACCCCAATCTGCTATATCTCATCCATCAAGCCATATAACTGTCCAAGAAGGCAAGAGTACCTGGTGTCCAGGCCCAGCTGTCCCACCAGCTGGCTGTGTGATCTAGGGCAGGCCAGCATCCCTCTCTGTGCTTCCCTTTCCTCCCCAGGAAGTGGAGTCAACAGCCCCCGCCCCCTCCGTAGCCCACTTGGGATTCTGAGAGTGAATGAGATCATGTCTGTGTGCTACTCACTGGAAGGAAGTGGCAGGAGTACAAGGTAGTATTATTTTCTGGGTCTGCCTGGGCAGTAGCCATGAAGTTGCTGAGATGTGTAAGCATTTCAAGGCCCGTTTCAGGAACGAGCCCCAAGAATGCCATGGGAAGGCAGGGTGTCAGAACCAGCCAGGGCTTCCCAGTCACTGAGGTGTGAGTTCAGAGCCCAGCTCAGCTACTTACCAGCTTTGACAAACCTCCTTGTCACTTTTGGCCTCAGTTTCCTCACATATAAAATGGGGATAAACCCAGCCACCGAGGATTGTTTGTTTGAGGAGTATTTAAAACAATCCCTGGTGATCATTATTATTAATGCTCTGGACCTTTGTCAGGACCTTTGTGTCTCCATAAACTATCTCCAGATAAGTACAGAGGCCCTCCACCCAGGTACCCTCAGGACAGCCTTCTGTATCAGGGATGGGCTGAGCTTGCCAGGTACTACCTCCTTTGGAGAAAGGAAAGTGAGTGCTCAGGCAGTGAGCACAGGCCTCTCCCAGCATCCCTTAGCAGTCTGCGACCTGCAGGGCCAAAGCCCCAAGGCCAGGGGACTGAGTGAGGCCAGATGTGCCGTGGAGCCCTCTCCCCTTGGGAGGTGGGAGAGAGAGGGCCCTGAGTTCTGAACCTACAACGCCTACCTCCGCAAGCCAAAATTCCCAGCCTGGCCAACTGTCCAAGGTCAGCAGGCCCTAACTCCCTTCTCTCTCACCGGGTACAAAATAAAGGGCTTCAGCGAGCCTTCGGGCAAATGGTTCTTGGGGACAGATGTAAATGAAACTGCCTCCTAGCCTGTTTTTGCAAGGCAGGTGGGGACATGAAAGTGGGGGCAGTGGACTAACATGGAGAAGGCCTGGGTGGGGAGGAGTAGCGTTATGGCAGTGGTCGGGGTTGGTGGGGCCAAAGCCAGCGAGGAAGCCGAGATCCATCCAGCAGAGGGTGTGAGAACCAGCCACAAACTGGCCGAGGCCTCACGCAGCTCCCAGCAAAGCTGCTGAGCCAATCTGGCCAAGACAGTCTGAATTAGTCACCAGTTTTGACAAGGAGGTGAATCGGTTACATAACATCCTCCCTCACCCTCCATTGGCTCTCCTGAGCAGAGCTCTCTTTGGGTCAAGGGCCTAAGGCAGGGAGAGTCCCTCTCTGGGAGCCTAGGGGCTAGGGTTGGCTCACATGCCCTCCCCAGGCCTGCTCCAGCCCTGCGGGGCCAGAAGGAGGCGCCAGCTGTTCACCTCCTGTCTGAGTCTTTGCCTCCCAGACTCTAAAACAACCCCATTCTTAGTCTTGCAACCTTAGGAATCTGGGCGGTAGCAGGGGAAATGCCCCAGCAAAGAGTTACCTGTGTTTCCCAGCTCAGGGCAGCTCGTCGGCTCCCTGCGCACTGAAGCCCACTTCCCCTACTGGATCTATCCTAAGACCTCACTGTAATAATTATGATCAATAAGCACTTAGGGAGCACCTCTTGTTGTGGCCCTGTTGGAGGCGCTATGGGGGCTAAAAGATCAATAGGACATACGTGTGCAGTAGTGGAAGCAGCTTGGAATGAGAATGCCTTTCCTCCAGGGAGGAGGGTACTTTCACGAAGAGGAACACTAAGCAAGTGGCCCCATTGCCTGCTGAGGGTCAGATTAACCTCTAGGTAAGGTTGGGGGAACCAGCCTTGACCTGAGAGACACACCCAGAACGGTGCAGGCTCTGGCAGCCAGATTTTCTCGCTGATTTACTCAGGCCCTGCATGTGGCTGAATGAACAACAATAAATGTTTAACGATATTAATAATAGGTGATAGTGATAACAATGACGAGGAGGAGGTGGATGACAGTGACGAGGCTACTGTTAGGAAAGAACATACGAGTCCCATTTCGGCCCCAAGTCTCTGGGACTTCCTTCCTTCCTCCCAGTGGGCACTGCTGCTACACTCACTAGATAATAGAAAACAGGAGTAGAAGCTTGAGAGACACTGAAGAATCATTCGTACAGACCTTCTGACTCCAAGCCAGACTCGACTAACTTATCCAGGAAGAGTCACCATTGCAACAAAGGGGTGAACACAGGAGCCAGTGAGTGAAACCAGTGGCTTTGGGGCCCCTCCTCCCTTTCCTAGATCTAAGTCAAGGGAAAGTCCCCAGCCCAGGCTCTTGGGGGACAGTGATAAACCAAGGGCCACATTCCCAACTCATCATCCTACCAGATTTGTGACAATTAAGAGCTGGCAGAGATCCCAGAGATCATCTAGCCCAGCCTTCCCATGGTGCAGATGAGAGCAGTGAGGCCCAGAGAGGAGAATGACTCACCCATGGCCACACAGCAGAGCTGGGACTCAAACACCCATCTCCTTTCATTACCCTGTAAAAGCCAGACAGCAAGAGGGCACAGATGTGGGGAAACCACCAGCCTTCCCTACCTGCAGAAGTCCGAGTGACCCATACGTAATTCCTGCCTCTCTAGCTGTTACCAGGCACTCACAGCTTTGCACAGAGGGAGAAGCAGCTTCCCCAATGAGGACGTGCCAACGGCCATGATGCCAAGTCAGTCTGTACAGTTTCTAGAACAATGAGCCTTTCCTCTCTGCTCAGAAAGGCTTTCCTCCCCTCCCAAGAAAAGAGCTAAAAGGGCAAAGTACCCTCAGGCCTACAGGCAAATTCCTGATGAGAAGTCTGATCCAGCCCCTATCGCCCAAAGATCTCTGTGGGTGTCTACTTGGGATAAGCTTTCCCAGCAATATTTGAAGCCAATTAGAGAAAATTAAGGGATTAAATAGGAAACCTCGTGTCGGTTTAGGCTACAGAATCATTCACTCACTCAACAAACTTCAGCAGAGTGTCTACTCCTCGAGGATTCCATGATGAAAGAGATAGGGTCTCTGCTCTTGGCCTGTCTGCAGCCGAGTGGGCAAGAAAAGGGAGCAGCTACTGCAGGGACTTGAATCACTGCAATGTAAGACACTGGGGGAGCACCAAGGAGGGAGGACCATCGGAAGTGGGGAGGTGAGGGGTGAAGGCAGCTGCACAGGGGAGAGAGCACCAGACCCTGGGCACTCAGGAGCCACTGCAAAGCCAGAAGCCCATACCGAGCAGATCCAAATTGATCAATTTGTTTTCATTTTTCACTTTGCCCTTTGTCCCTCCTCTTCCCCAGAGCTCAGTGACATTCTTTTCTCCATGTGAACATACCCCCTCAGCAACCCCTAGCCCAGCCTCTGTCTTTAGACTGTCCTTTCCCATCATTTTCCCCATTTGAGACCCAAACCCAGCCTACACCCTATTGACAAATAGGTAGATATGGCATAGAGATTGTGGGGCAGGGCCCCACCAGACTCACCCTGGACAGATGTGCTCTGTTCCCCACACAGCTGCCTGGGCAGCCCGTCTGTGCTCACTTCCTGCCTCCCAGCTCCAGCCCCTCACACCTCCCACGCTGGGGTGGGGAAGTCTGGTCTAAAAGCCAGTGTTGAGGCCAGGCCGCCCGCCAGCATGGCAGAGCCCATCGCCAGGACCCTGGCTCCCACCCTCTGCCCTCCCCCACAAGGAATGGTGGCCTAGGAAGGACTTCAGCAAGGTGGCCACTCTGGAGGTCTCTGCCTTGGAGATTAACCTCAGCCTCTTGGCAGCTGCGGGAGCTGTCTGGCTCTCAAGTGCACCCAGCACCATTTGTCCACATTAAATACACCAACATCATTGGTCTCATGCCATTATTTTGTCACAACTAAGAAGTCTGCTTCACTCTGGCCAGGCATCTCCAAAGGAAGAAAAAATTATTTTCAAAAAGAGTTTGATGCAAAAGGATGTCCAGCTAAAAGTACCCCAGTGCCCTCGAACCACTGACTCCTCGTAGAAGTCCTTGTGATGCCCCCAGCTTCATTGCTGGGAGGTGGGAGGAAATGGGAAATTGCTGGAGGAAGTGACTTCTCCATGTTTCTAGGATGCTCACAGCTCCCTTCTGCCTCCTGAGAAGGCTGTGTCTTCCTCTGAGACTGTAGAGATGGTGCAGGCAGCTCTCAGGCTCCCATGGGCTGAACACTCCTGTTTTTATTGAGAGAGAGAGAGAGAGCATATTTGTGCAAGTGGGGGAAGGGCAGAGGAGAGGGTGAATCTCAAGCAGACTCTGTGCCCACTGTGGGAACCCAATGCAGGGCTTAATCTCAGGACCCTGAGGTCATGACCTGAGCCAAAATCAAGAGTCAGACACTTAACCAACTGAGCCAGCCAGGCACTTCTGAACACTCCTTACCAGAAGGAACTATAGCCTTGTGGCCCCCAGCCTGGCTCTGTGCACAGTAGTAACTCAGTAAGAGTGTGCTGAACCGGGCTGCTAGGCTATTCCCTGACCACAGGCTTGCATCAAACAGGCAGGTGAGGGGGCGCCTGGGTGGCTTAGTCGGTTAAGCGTCCGACTTTCACTTAGGTCATGATCTCGCGGTTCGTGGGTTCGAGCCCCGTGTTGGGCTCTGTGCTGACTGCCAGCTCAGAGCCTGGAGCCTATTTCAGAGTCTGTGTCTCCCTCTCTCTCTGACCCTCCCCTGCTCGCGCTCTCTCTCTCTCTCCTAGAAATAAATAAAAATATTAAAAAAAAAAAAAACCGGCAGGTGAGGAATCTGATTAACCCTCTTCAGTCTGCTTGTAGGAAACTCAGATTGGGCAATCAGGAAAGGAGAGACATAGCAGTGATATTTCTCCATGATGGAGGATGGGGATGGAGAAAATTGAAAGAATGGGAAATTTCAGTGTAAATTAACAGATATCCCCCTACTCACCCCAGAGCCTTTCCCTGAATACTGGGTTCTGGTGTGTTGAGAATTAGGTAGAAACCTGATAAATTGCTCCCTTTCCCTACAAACAGAAATGTCTTAGGAGTGCGTGCAACCCCAGAATGCTACATCTCCTGTACAGTGGGATTTCCGGGGTGGAAACTGACTTCCCCAGGCAGAAATGAGCCCCAGAACAAGGGCTGGTGCCAAGGAGAAGAGCACAGAACTCACCCAGCCTTTCCAGTTCCAAGAGGTGATTGCCTTCCTTGACCACCATTTTTAAGTAAGAGGGAATTCCAATTCACTCACTCTTCCCACCACATCTGCCGACATACATAGCCCCTGTATGTGACTTTAGATGAGGGGCAGTGCTGGTCTTTCTGCTAGGCTGGAAACCCATGGGCCATGAGTGTTGATTCTGCTTTTTTTGTTGTTATTCCCTTAAGATGAGCTGCCTCGAGGTGACCAGACAACCATAAACGTAGTTACTTGATTTTGAAACTGTTTTGCTAAGCATCTAAAAAGGAAAACCTCTTTCCCAAAGACACCCATGTCACCATTTTTTCACTACCAATCTAGCCACCATAACTGTGATGGAGTCCCTGAGATTCAGGTCCCAGCCTGAAAACTCTGATTGCTCGATAAGTCTTAGCCTACGTAACAGAAAGAGAAGATGGATGAGTAAATGGCTGATGATGGGAGGGAGGGATGACAGCTGGGCAGGAAGGTGGGCTGCTAAGCCACTAAGCCAGAGCAGGCAAAGTGGCCAAGAACCTCCTGCTTCTCTGGGGCCTTTGTGGCAAGCTCTAGCCCAAAGGAGACACTCCTTTGTTTTAAGAATGGTAATTTAGGCTCCTGTGGTTTCAAATACAAACACACACACACACCCCACTTCTCCTCTAACGCAAGCCTCCTTTCCACCAGCCCACCAATTAGTTGGGGCCTCTCTCCCTACTATAGATTTAAGAGAAAGGGAAAAATCCATATTTACCCAGATCCTTCTATTAGTTCATCATGATAGGGAAGCCCTAGGATTGCACAGATGTTCCTGGGTTTCAGACCTAAGTTCCCCAAGGCAGCTGGGGCTTAGAGGGAAGGGACAGGGCTTCATTCTGACCACCCCCCACGAGTTGCAAATTGTCTGTGGGTCCTCAGAGATCCCCCAGTCTCACACAGCATAATAGCATCCCTAGGCTTCTAAATTGGGGACCCCAGCCTTTGCCCTCCCAATCTTGGGATCTTAGTTCAGGGTGGCCACCCTGGCCTACCTGAAGCCTATCTAGAAGCAGGAGGCTTGACCCCGGCAGCCCCTGCAACACGGATTCCCTGGGACAGATTTCACAACCCAGCGCTGAGGTTTACTACAAGTTTCAGACAAAGAAGGTGTGTCGGAGTTGAGAGCATGCTTCTGCCCGCTGCGTGGGTGTCAAGTTCAATACCTTCTTGTCAACACTTGAATGTGTTGAACATCACTCACAAGGGCATTCTTTAAGAAACCTATTAACTTAATTACCCAGGCTTTTTTTCTCCCCCTCTTCCCCCTATCCATGCATCTCATATAAAAGTTTGGCTTTCTTCCTTTCTGAGATATTTTTGATGTAACCTCTCTCCCCTTGGCACAATACCGTCTTGTTTATTTCTCTAACAGTTAGTCAGGGTGGCTGCCCCTGTACAGACTGACTTCCTTACTCAGGTCTTAGCCCTGAGAGAAGCTAAGAGAGAGCAAAGAGTGACTCTGGTGGTGGCAACTGGGGGTGGGGAGGATGGGTCACCTGGCATCCTTTCTGACTGCCCAGCAGGAGTGAAGTGTAGAGGGTGAGAGCAGTGAAGGGCAAACCAAGCTCCTGCAAGGTATGCCCCTCCTTCCTGCAGAAGGTGGGGGAGGAGCCACCCAGAGACACAGGTCAATCAGCAAGCATCTATTAAACACCATCCATATGCCCAGAACCATCTACCTGGATTTTAGAAGAGAAAATTCTGCCCAGCTCAGTTCTTCCAAATTCCAGCCCCAGTGTACATCCAAGCCTCTGGCAAAATGAAATAATTAATTTGTTATAAATCATCTCATACTAGAAATCAGGATAACTATGTTCCAGACCCACGCTGCCTATAAGGGGGCCCTGAATTGGTTCCTTGGTAAAATGCAGAGGTGGGGGGGCACCTCACTGAAGGATTTCCCTTTAGAAGGACTCCCTTTAGAACTCACCCATGGCTCACCTGTGCTTGCACAGGTACCTGCAGCTACCCACCTACATGGGAAGTCTGCTCAAAGGAAGGAGAAGAGCAGTAAAGTTCAGAGAGGCAAATGGGAACCATCTCTGAGAGTTGATCCATATACTGCATTTGGTGGCTCTGCCCTGGCTGGTGACTCGCCTGTCCAGGGAGGAGGAGATGGATAGAGGCAGGGGCGGGAGCAGGCATGGCTTCCAGCGCTAGTGGGTAAGTGAAGGTGATGAGCCTAGGGAAGGCAGCTGTGCTTCGAGCACTGACATGACATAGAGGGGGACCTCCTGCCCACAAACCTAAAGCAAGAAGAGCTACATAGAGACCCATGGAGTCGTGTAGGGGAAGAACCACCAGCCAGACCTCATCGTAGTGTGGGAAATCGGGGCTGCCAGCTATGATAAAGGAGGAGCACGCCCCACAGCTTTCTTGCCGGAACCATGCATGACCAAAGAGCAACTTTCAAATCTTTCTAACCATCCTCACTCTCTTCTCCTGTTTCTGGGAAGCAAAAACACTGGTGCAAATTCAGAAACTCCAGCAGGACTCTGTGGCAGCCCCGTCCCCCGTACCCACACCTTTTGCAGTTCGCTGACCCCAGATTGACATATCCCCCATCCCCACAATGGCACGGCCCCTCAAACTCTCAGTGGACCAGTGACGATTTACAGAGCCAAGAGGCACTGATGTAGTGAATCCTGCGTGTGGAATTACGGAGTTAGAAGGGACCCAATGGGTCATCTGGTCCAGGTCCCTGGCTCCAGGCAGCTTTGCTTCTGAATCATTCACTTGTGGCCTCTCCATTCTCCTGCAGTGTATGGTGATGGCAAAGAGAGGCCTGGCCTGCAGTTAGAGTTTCACAGCTGCCCAGTCAAGGAGGGTTCTCTTTTCCCAGGAAGCTGTTGCTTGTGGGGGACCTCAAGACTACCTGACGTTCCCACCTGTCTCTCTGCTCAGAGCTGATTAAAGCCTGGTGACCTCTGATTCAATCCCCCGTTTCTTCACCCACCCCTAGTGACCACCTCCTTCTGTGTGCCATCTAGTGCAGACAAAAGGTCAGAGAGGGGAGAGCCTGCGGAGACCAGGGATTTGACCCCAAAGGTTCCTAAAGGTTGGAAAGTTTGCATCACCAGCCCTCAGTGCCCTGTTCTCCAAGGCATCCAGCAGGCAGTTTCACTCTGATGCAATTCTCCACCAGGCGGGTTCTGTGACCTAGGATCTCCGAGGCCTAGGTAACTTCTGGAGCAAAAGAGAAGTCATCTTCTCTTTACACTGTGGCCACGTCCCATCATATACTGGCTGGTGGGCTTCACTCCCCTGCCCTCAGAGGGCTCCTCTAAGCGGTCCCACTGCCCTGTGCCATAGGCTTGGAGCCTCCGTCACGCCCAAGGAGCCTGAGAGCAGCCCTCTCTCGAGGAATCCTTTGTTCTCTCCAGATGTGGGGAGATCTGCTGCAGCAGAAGCTTGGAAGGGAGGGCAAAGCAGCAAAGGCTTATTTATCTTCCATCCACACACCTTCCTATGCAGTGTATGCACGTGTGTGCGCGCGCATGCACGCGCATGCATGAGTGTCCAAGGCGTTCAAGTTGACTAAGAATCTAAGCATTGCCTAAGCCAGGGCCTGGGTCCAGGTGAAGCCCCTCCTCCTGCCTCCACCCAAGCCGGACAGACATCCCCTCCAGTGCCGGGGCCAACAGCACTGTGGGAGAGCGTGCACACGGCCCAGGGCTCCTGCCCCACAGTGGCTATGTGAGCACACACTCATACATTCCCTGAGAAAGCCCCTGGGGCCTCTGTGGGAAGACTTTCCGGGAGACATTTATGGCAGAAGAGGAAGTATGGGGCATCATCAGAGCAGCCTGGGCCCTGGAGCAGGCAAGCGCCTGCCAGGAGTGGAGTCAGGCTGCAACCTCCCCTGATTACAGAGCTTTTAACCCTTTCCCTAGTCCCAGGCAGTCAACCAGGCAGGGTCAGACTAATAAGCAGGGTCCCCAGAGTCCCCACTGCTGCCCCTCATAGCCCCCTCCTCCACATGTGCACACCCGTATATGTATGCATGTGTGCATGTGCATAGGTGCACACACACACACACACACACACACACGTCACCTGCCCTGCTGACCATACTGACTCACCCAGATCCAATGGTAGCAGACTCCTGCCCGGAAGAAGCATGGAACTTAGAGCTGGAAAGAAACCTTGAGGTTTGGGCACCTTCCTCAAGGAATCATCCTTATTTGACAGAAGAGGCCACTGAGGCTCACAGATCGAGTGCCCATGTCTACTCAGCTCCAAGCCCAGAACCCAGGCCTCTGTGGCCTCTTACTGGTCAGGAAGCTGGGTCCACACAGAGGCACTTAGGGGACGGGGCAGGGCCTGGACAAGGGTGGAGAGTGCCCCTAGGGGCCTCCCCAGAGCTGAGCACTTGGTATCACTTAGAGCTCTGAGGTCTAGTCCACTAGCTACTAGCCACACATACCTATTTAAATTAAAACTAATTAAAATGTAATAAAGTGCTTAAAAATTCAACTTCTTTACAGCAGTAGCTACATTTGAAGCGTTCAAGAGCCACATGTGGCTAGAGCTACTATAGAGAGCAGTGCAGATCTAGAACATTTCCATCACCACAGAATGCTGTATTGGATGGACAGTGCTGATCAGAAGGAGGCAGCCTGCAGGACCAGATGGTCTGAAGAAATCTGTTTCCTGGTGGAGGGCTGAGGTCCCCTTGGAAGCAAGGAGAGGAGAAGGGAGAGGAGGAGGAGGGAGAAGAGGGCAGAACAGAGGACTCAAGAGAAAGATGCTGGAGAGAGGAGAGCGAACAGAGGAGGAGGAGGCTGGCGTAAAAGAGGAGGGGCAGGAAGGAAAGGGAAGTCCTGTGGCTGTCCCTGTGGCTGGGCTCTGACCAACTGTCCTGATGCAGGGTTACTGATATATTCCCTCCATCCTACTCCAGAAGCGCCAGAAGGCAGAGTCACAGACCCCACAACCAAGGGGCATAAATAGGGCATCTGATAGCTTTCCAGACCCAAAGAGCCCAACCTGTCCCCAAACTAGGACTCTCCATCCCCCAGGGTGGCTTGCATACCTGGGCACCTGGACTGGCAGAGAGAGATGCCCCTGCCCCTTGCACTGGCAGGGCATGTCCCTAGGCCCTTTTATAGCTCACAGCAGCAAAAATGTTTCTAGGAAGGGAGGGAGGGAGGAAGGAAGGAAGGAAGGAAGGAAAGGAAGGAGAATCTAGTGAAATACTTCTCCTGCCACAAGCTGGGTGCATTTTTCAAACCAGGAGACAATATCTTGATTCAATTCCATAGATTCATAATCCATTTTGTCACTTTCTCACACATTCTTCTAAGCAAACATTTGAGGGAGGGTATTGAGCCAGGCAAAGAGTATCATGTCTGAAATCAGAAATGCCTGGGTTTACTTCCCATTCTGCCACCTAATGACCAGGACAGGTGGCTGCGCTCCCCCAGGCTCAGTTGCCTGCTTAGCCGGGCTGACCTAGGGCACTGATAGGTGTGGAGCACAAGAACCAGGCCGGCACTCAGCACTCGCCTGTCAGTCCCTCCCCAGCTGCCCCAGGGACTTACTGTGCATCCTCTTCCCCCCACCCCCCACCCTCCACCCCCCAGAGCAGGAGAGGAAGTACAGGACAAGACCCCCAGCGAGCTCAGGGCCAGGGGAGAGGCAGAAGAGCCAGCAGCTGCAGATCTAGGCTGAGGGAGTCCACGCCTCGCAGCAGGACAGAGCCAAGCACAGTGTGAGGGAGGAAGCCCTTGGGGAAAGGCAGTTGAGGAAGGCTTCACAGAGGCAGAGAAGTATGAGCTGGACTGGAAAGAGTCTGACGAGGGCATCTGAGACTGAGAAACCACATGAGCCAAGCTCATAAGGAACCTCAGTTCTCCCTGAGAAGAGCCCCCAGCCTCAAATGGGAAAAGCCTCTAGCCTGAGCCTCGGGCCCTCCCCAGCCCTCCAGGTCCCACTTCCCCAGAGGGGTTTTGCAATGCCTCATTACAGCCCACACCCCCTCTCAATGGCACTCGGGGTCCCTAAGTCAGGAGGGTGCTAGAAAAGCCGCCTGTCTCTGTCTGAACAGCTTCCTGCCCCCAGGCCTGGATTCTATTCGGGAGAGGTGCAGGGAGATCTAAACTGGCCTTTCAGCCAAATTTAAGCACATCCAGGGTCACCCAAGAAATTCCAGCAAAGGGGAGACAAGTCATCTCCTCAGAACTGATTTCCTTAACACAGCCCCCTTTGTTTTGAGGTGTAGGCAAAAGAACACTGGACTGTGAGTCAGGAGGTTTGGAGCCTAGGCCAGGACACCTGGATTGCATTCCCAAATCTGCCGCCGATTGGGACTGTAATCTCAGGCAAGTCACTTAACCTCTCAAGGGCTTGCGTTCCCCACCTGCAAATTCGGGGTGATACTCTCTGCCCTTTCTGCCTCCTTGTAAAAGGAAGATTAGATGATACAGTGGCACAAAGATGCCTGCAATGCCTCCAGAGTGAAGAGTGCCCGACACATGTCCAGGATGGTGGTTGTTGCTTTACCAGCCATGACACCACCTCCAAGTGACTTACCTTAGCCGCTAGCGCCCCACTCTCCCAGACCAAGGACTTCAGACCTGTGCCTCCATATGTTCCTTTTCTACTCTGGAGCCCCCAGCTGAAAGGCCAAGTGTGACCTGGGAGCAGTGCTTTTTCTGCCCTACTTTGTAAAGGGGCAGTTGTCCAAGAGGAGGGGATGTGAAAATGGGGTATTGGTGACAGGCACAGGAACCTGCATTCTTGGGAGTCCCTGCCCTCCACTGACCTCAGTTATCTCCAGATGGCCTGGAGGCAGGGCTGGGCCAGCGCCCAGATGGGAACACTGAGGCTGCAGGCTGACTCACTCATGAGTTTCTTGCTACTGGCAGACCCTGTTGTGGTGGCCCGTGGCTTCTGTGCAGACTCTGAGCAGAAGACCACGATTTGACAGTTCCATAGCTCTGGGGAAGGCAAAGTGGACTGTCTCCATGCCTGGAGACTGCCCATCCCAACTCCTTCTAATGCTACCAGTCCCATATCCCTGATTCCGCCCCACCTCCCCGGGGGTGGGCGGTGGAGCTCACCACGGCAAGTGGACTGCTGGATTGTTTATTTCCACTTCAGATTTCATCCCAAGTGATCTCATGTTCCCCTGACCAATTTCCACAATCAAATTTGGGAGAGGTGTGGGGCTCGGAACAGCTTGAGCCTCTCATGGAGCTCATCCTGGGAACACAGGGGCAAGTATCTCTTTAAAAATATTCCCTGCATAGCAGGTCACACTGGCCTGCAGCCACAACACCCGGGGCTGTGATCTCATCAAGCTCCAGGAAGCCAAACAGGGTCAGGCTTGGCTAGTCCCTGAGCGGGAGACCTCCCAAGCAAAACACAGGTGTTGCTGGTGATTCAGCAGGCGGAACCCCTCCCTCCACAAACCCAACTCTTGTCAGGTGTTGGATGATTCTGTGAGCTCCTATCAGTACCTGGGCAGAAGGGGGCGTGGCGCAGGCAGCGGGTGAGAGACGCTCTTTCCCTGCGCCACATGTTGCAGGTGTCCACACCCGTTCTTAAGAATCAGGGCGTACGTGCTTCCTCCCTCCCCAGCCCCTGCCCACTTCCTAAGGTTGGTCAGTCATTGACCTAAATTCTTGCAGCTGTTTCCAACAGATAAGGGATGGAAGAGGACAAGGCAGCCCCCAACGGGCTCAGGAATCAACTGCCCCCCACCCCCCAACAGCTGGGGTCTGTGGCTGCCACCAGGCTCTGGGCCTCAGCCCTCAGGATGGTCCCTGGTCCCTTCTGGGTTGGGAACGGGTGAAGATGAAAGGGGTCCATTAAATGAGGGCGGTCATTAGGCTGTTTTATGAGTACACAGATATTCATTACTCCCCAACCCCGTCATTAGAGGCTGTGGCAAGGAGAGAGCTCGGGGCCCCTTCTTTATTGCAGTAGAAACTGAGGGGTTTCTCCCCTAGAAGGGATCTCTGCTTCTGCTTCTCAGCCAGGGGTCCTGCCCAGGAGAAGGTTGGCAGCCTCCATTCCAGTCCTAACTCACTCCCTCTCCTGCTCCTCCAACCCTCAAGGGAAGAGTCGAGCAACTCAAGGAGGTGATAGGGGCCTCAGGGTCAGGAGGCCCTGAAAAGAGCCCACACCTGACAGCTAGAATCTGGAAATAGGGGCCTTTCCACCCCAGTGCCCAGTTCTCCCTCCCCTCTCCCTGCCAAGCACTACTGTCAGGTGGGGAGTCTACAGCTTCTTCCAGGAAGCCTTCCCCGCCCTCAGTAAATCCTCTAGTTAGCATGCATCACATCTGTAACTACCCCTTCATTGTATTCCTGCCAGACTGTAAACCACCTGCACACCTGCACTGCACTTGGCGCCTAGCAGGGGCAGTAAGTGTGGGCTGCCCTGATCTCAGCCAGCAGCCAGGGCAGATGACCCGGCAGAGAAAGAGGGGTTCACTGTAGCCCCCACCCTTCCCCCTCTGCCTTTTCCCACAGTGCAGATGATCTGCGGAACCTGCTGCTTTCTTACGGCCACAGTCAGCAAGTAACAAAAACAAACCATCTGCCATTGTCTAGACAGTGCCCCCATTTACCTCCCAAATGTAACCCGTTTGCACAAATCCCACAGAGCACCTGCTTGCATCCTTCCTTGCAGTCTGCCCCCTTCCTATAGGGGGCCCCCCAGTGAGAGAGTCCGGCAGGGCCCAACCTGCTCCTGCAGGGCCAGCCCTTCATGCGTGACAGGACCGCAGGCTGGGAGGCTTGCCCCTCTCCCCCATTAGGGCTGCAAGCTCAGTGGTAATAGGCTGGCACCCACCCTGCTGGTGCAGGCCATGGAGGCTGAATGGAGCGTGGCCAGACCCCACAGAGAGGAGGCTGATTAATCAGCTGTCATTTGCGTTCATTAAAGACCCCTTGCTTGTGCACTGCAGCCTTGGATGCCGGGGCAATTGACTGCTCACAATACAAAGTTCTGGGGAGAAGTTTGTCTCGGCTCCCCATGGCATAGCCTCGGGATCGGCCTGGCATCCTAGAATCGCAGACTCCTGGGGCGGAAGGCCGCTGAGGCCCAGCCATGTGGGTCGGGGATAGGCAGGGGGCAGACCAAGCCCCAGATCCAGAAGCCTGGGGGAGTCCACAGCTGTGGAGGCCCCTTGACCCTCTTTGGGATTCTTCCCTGTTGTCACCCCATCCCCTTTCCTCCCATCTCCTCATGGCCCCTGGCACTGTCACCTGGAACTGCTGGGCCCTCCTCAAGCTTGTGCAAAGACTCATTTCAACACACTTGGAGACTGATGACGATCCCCACAGGGCGGGAAGCCAAGCACGGCAATCGCCTCAAGCCTAGCTCTCCACCTGCCTTCCTATTGGCCGTGGGGTCCAGCGGAGAGCCCCCCAACACATGACCACCCCTAACGGGGCGGCCTGGTGGCCCAGGCTCCACTGGCCTTGCTGGAGAGGACTGTAGATCTCCCTTCTCTTCCCCAGGGTTATGTCAGTCCCCAAGCATTCCAGAGGCAGACTGACTGTGAGGCCAGGGTGTTTACGGAGCTCAGTCTCGGTTGTTTTTGCATTGTAATTACCAAGCTCCCCAGATTGGCATTTGCCTGCCGGGCACTGTAAAAGGTGACACAACAGAATGAGAGAGCAAGCCCCCGGTCCTGGGAGGCCCCCAGTGGGTCACATTCACAGTTCCCTTGGCCCAGAAAAAGGAGTCTGGCCTGACACAGACAGGCAGGGGCTCAAAGGCCCACCGCACAGGCCCTGGCATGACCAATGAATGAGAAGGCAGACGGGAAGCTTGCCAGGGATGACGGCTTTCCTTGGGCATCTTGGAGGGGGAAACTTGAGGAAGTCACTTAGTGGCAGGCCTGCTACTACGACCAGGGTCCTAGAGCAGACCCTGACCCACACACCTGGAGAGCCTCATGCAACGCCCCCCTGTTCTACAGGCTACAAGGAAGAGCAATGCTCTCTTGACTCTTGCTTCCCCAGAGGTCCCTCAATGCCTGGGGAATAAACATTCCCCAAATAGGGTCAGGAGTGAAGAACACGATCAGGGAGAAAGGAGCTCCAGTGGGAGTGTCAAACACCCTCCTTGAGTACCCACCAAACTGTACCCAGGTCCCCCACACAGGTCCCCCACTGGCAGGAGGGCCTGCCCTGCCCAACCCCAGAAATTCAGATGTCCAGAACATCTGACACAAGTGACACCGAAAGTCCCTGATCTGGGGGCTGTTTCTGCAGCTCCAGGTGGGGGTGCTGGAGAGAGGATGTGCCTGGTGCCTTCCCAGTCGTGGCCAAGCCCCAGCCCCTCCAGCCCACCCATCTCCTCTGACCACCTGCCCTGGAGCCTGATGCTCCAAATAGTCAGCCTTGAGAGCTAGGGCCACCTCAGGACCAGTCAGTGCTGCCGCGGAAGGATGATTCCGAGAGCTCCAAAGCCAGAAAGAGACCTGTCAGTGACCTGAGCTGGGCTGGTTCCCACCGTTGCTGCCACCATCCAGAGACCCCAGGGAAAGTGGGCAGGAAGGCCCGAGAGCAGACCTCGGAGGCAGCGCTTCTCAGGCCTTAATGTACATGTGACTCACTGCAGGTTCTTGTAAAAAGGAAGATTCTAATTCACATGTCCAGGGTGGCACCCGAGAGTCTGCATTTCTGACAAGCTCCCATGTGCTGCTGCTGCTGTTCTGAGTAGTGAAGGGCTAGGGCAGCAGGGCCAAGTTCACTGTCAGCCCCTGTGAAAAGAGCAAAATGTGATTTGAATGAGACTTACCATTTCTATTTATTGTCACACTTTCTAATGAGTACAGAGTTTCACAGAACCGCCGGGTCTTGCCAGCCTCTTTTCTTGCTCAACATCCTGAGCCCCAAGCTTTTTTTCCAGAAAGTCTGTCTATCCCTCCCTCCCTTCTTTCCTTCCTATCTTCTTTCCCTCCTCACTCCTTTCTTCTTTTTCATAAGGTCTTACCTGTCCTGGGCCCTCTGGTAAGGAAGGAGAGAGGAGGCCTAAAATTGTGGATTATGCTTTATTTTCCCACTAGAACTGAGTGTGGAAGCCTAAAGTAGGGCAGAGGAGGAAGAGAAAGCAGAGAACAGAGCCCAGGAGCCAGACTCCCACCACCACTGCTACCTGCTTTCCCCCAGGAGGCTACAGAGGGCTCATGATTGCTGGGTGCCCCCTCTCCACTCCATGCCCCCAGCCCCCTAGCCCCCCAGCCCTGTGGCCTGCTCCTCTAGGATTACCAGCTTTTCTTAAGTGACACATGGGGAGGTCAGAATGGTCCAGAGGCGGCTGGCCATTTCCTGGAACAGAATTGGGGGTGGTGAGAAACCTCTTAGGCAAAAAGAGAGGAGATGGAAGGACTAGTGGAACCGGGAGCCAGTGGAGAAGCTGAACCAGGTGCTCCGAGAAGCCTCCCAGCACTTGGCGAAGGTGGTCCCCACTCTACAGAACCCAGGGGAGCCCCCATAAAGCTCTCACAGCCACCCCGGAGTGGTCCATACACCAGTGTCCCCAGGCATCCATAAGCCCTGGGGTACCCTCCCCAGACCAGGTGGGCATTAGGGGGCTACTGGGCCTCCTCTGGTCCAGCTTGCAGCCAGGAAGCGAAGGTCTGGCCCGGGGTTCTCGTCTCAGCTTATTGGCCCTCGCCAGTGTCTCCTGTCCTCCCTCCTGGGGTGGCAGCCACCACAGATAGGCAGCCACCACAGATAGGCACCATGCCTGAGGACGTAGCTTGTTCCCTCTGGAGGGGGCAGTTTCCCAAGCCCTGTTTATTTGGGGGATAACCGCACCCACTTCCCAACTGTTCTGCTTCTGTACTGCATGGAGAGGGGAGCAGGCCACCCCGCAGCTTGACGCTGCAGTGCTGGGAGAGGCAGAGGTGGTGCCCTTCACTCTGCTGACCACCTCTCCCGCTAGGGCTCCCCTTCCTTCCCACACCCCCCACCCCATCGGCCCTCACACGGCAGCAGCACAGCCTCGTTCTTACTTACGAACAACAGTCCCCATCAGTCATCTCTTTGTCCTGGTGTCCTGCCAGGGGTCTGGAGGTCCCCACACCCGCCTGTCCTAATCCTGCAGCCCAGGCTTTAGCGTCACCACCAGCCCCTTCCGAGTGCTCCATCGTCCCGGTCTTCCCATCACACTCAGCCCCTGACATGCCCACCAGTGCAAGGAGGCCTGAGAGAGGGAGTGTGTGTGTACTTTGTGAGTATGTATGTGTGACTGCATACGGCTATGTATATTGTATGTGTATATGCACATGAGTGTGCGTCTGTAGGACACTACATTTGCATTTGTGAATATGCATTTGTGATGTATTGTGTGTGTGACTATTTGAGTATGTATTTGAGTGTGTGTGTGCATGTATGAATATTTTATGAGCATATTGTGTTTGTGAGCATGTATATATGAGATGTGTGAGTGTGCATGTAAGCATGTTGTACGTGTGTGCATGGCTGGACATGTGTGTATGTGAGACTGTGTGTGCATAAGTGCGCAAGTGCAGAGAGTTGTGTATCAGCACGCATGTGTGAGCATGTGAGTGTATGTGTGTGAGTGTGCATGTATGTGTGTGAACATGTGTATGTGACTGTGTAGACATGTGTTGCGTGTGGGTGCATATGTGTGGGTGCATGTGCATAAGTAAGCATGACAGCCATGTGTGTGAATATGTGTCCATGGAAGCCTGTTGTGTTTGTATGGGAGCGTGTGTGTGGCTGTGAACATGTATATATGTGAGTGTGTGAGGGTATGTGTGAGCACATGTGTCTAAGTGTGAGTATGAGGGTCATGTGCAAACGTCTATATGAGCATGCATATGGGGGGCCATGAGTGTGTGACCACATGTATGCATGAGTGTGTGCATTAGTGAGTGTGAATTACTGTTCTCCCCTTCTCTGACTCTCACCCTGCCACCCCCGCCTCTGCCCGCAGACCCAGCCTGTGAATGACCTGCAGACTTCCTCGTCTCTCCCTGCTCCCATGAAGGAACCCAACCCCTCCTCAGCTCCTGAAGCTCCCGGGCTCCTGTCTCAGCCTCTGCCGCTCCCCTTCCTCCCCACCGATTTTGGAAACATCTTGCTGCTGTTTTGCTTCCCTCACTCCCATAGCCAAGCAGTTTCTGGCCAAGTTTCCACCTGACAGCAGAGCTCCAGCACTCTCCACCCTCCTGCCTCCCTCACCCAGGATCCTCCATCCGCCCCTGTGGCTGGTGGCTGGACTCCCATCGGAGCGCCTCCCTCCCAGCAGCTCTCCCTCCCATCCTTCGCTTTCTGTGTGTGTGTGTGTGTGTGTGTCTGTGTGTGTGTGTGTGTGTGTGTGTGTCTGTGTGTCTGTGGGTGAGGGAAGAGAACGGAGCAAGGAGTGAGAGAAAGGAGGCTGGGCTCAGATGGTGTCATGAAGAGATATTAATGCCCCTCATCAAGGCATATTAATAAACATTATGTGCCAAGCGCTCCGCGCACCCCGGGTGAGTGCAGACCCAGCGGGATGGGCCCGCGGTCACAGCTGAGCAATCTCTGAGCCCACAGCACAGCCACCAGCCTCATGAGACTGACCCTGCCAGGAGACCTCTCAGGACTGCCACAGCAAGAGGGAGCCTGCAGGCTGGGTCCCCGTCCCCTCCCACCCCCTGCCGCCCCGCCCCACCCCCACTGGGCAGCCTTGGGGAAGGGGGACCAGGATGACCCTTGCACTGGGGCAGCACTGTGGGACCTGAGAATATCCCACTTCCTAATTTCATCTTTGCAACAGCTCCATGGGGAGATCGGGGCAGGTATCGCTATCGTTGCCGCTTCATAGGTACGGAAACTGAGACACTGAGAAACTAAGTGTCTTGCTCACAGTCGTGTAGCTAATTGGCCATGACATTGGACTGAAGCCCAGGTTGCCCTCTCGGCTGGCTGTGCTAACCGCTCAGTCACTAACACGATGGGGCTGCTTTTAGCTGGATGACACCACTTCCCTAGTTCCTGCAGCTGCCAAAACTCCGACCACGAAGCACAACTCCTCCAGCAGGGCAGGCGGCCTCCGTCCTCCAGGTGGTGGGTCTCCTGAGGGTCACCGCTCCTTAGCAGGAAATGTCCGGGAAGGCGGGGACCAGAGGAAACTAACTGGTGTAAAACTACTGGCGCTGGCCGAGTGCCTATGCATTGTAGGCACCCGGCAAGAGGTGCTTCCCCTTTCTTTATGTGGTGACCACGACCACATAAATATTAAATTATTGGCTCCTAAGGAGGTTTGAGCAGGCGGAAGGCCAAATGGCCTGTTCATTTTATTTGTGTTTTAGCATCGCAGTCTGGTGCTATAGGAGGGTACAAAAGTGGTTATTCATGGTGACAACCACAGTGGTGTTTAAAATTACATAAGGTAGTCTCTGCATGTGTTTAAGAAGATAAGAACTAGTGTTTAATAAGATCACTAACTAAAATAGTCAAGGTGAGAGGAGTTGGGGAACTATAAGGGTACGATTCAAGGGCTCAGGGAAATGTGCTTATGAAAAAGAGCCAAGTCTCTGCATGGTTCCAGGTAGTTGAGGCATTCCAGAGACCTGTTACTTCTGAGAGCCTCGGGTTTTCTTCCAGGTATCCAGAAGTGGCCATCTTCAGTCTAACTGACGTCGATGCACAATAATTAGATCTGGCCACCAACTCATGATATTGCTTCCAAACTATCTTAGTATAGCTTATCTGTTTCTAAGTGGAGCAGGTCATGCATTGTGTTCTTTATTCTGTTCTCCCTCCCACTCCCCCTCTCTAACCCTACTACAGAGCTGCATCCAGAGAATGGGTGACCTCTGACAGGCAAGGGGCAAAGAGGAGTGGGTCCGCCTTCTCCTGAGGTCTAAACCAGTCTCTGGGCTTCAGAGACTGAAAGCCCCTCAGGCACGTTACCTCCGCAGGAGGGCAGAGGGGAGTCCAGCCAGCGCAGGCCCCAGAAGCACCAGAGGCTCACAGCTGGCACCTGTGCTTTGGGACCCAAATGCAAGGAAGGGACCCATGGTGTTCTCAGAGCAGTTACCTCTACACAGAACAATCAGGGGATTCTTTTCCTTTCTAGTATTTTGTTTTCTTTTCTGTGTTTTAAAACTTTTCTTCACTGAGCATACAGTACTTTAATGATCTGAAACAAAGTTATCATTTGTAAAAGGGAGGTGTTTGGCCTTGGAGTCCCAGACTCCCCTGCTCTGAATGAGGCCATGATGGTGGAGTTCATCCCCACGCAGCTTGACCTTCCACGTGGGTCGTGCTCCAAGGCCCAGCCCCACCCAGACACTTTCTTGGCCAGAGGCAGCTCCACTGGCCCACTCTGAGGACTCTCTGGGTACACAGTTGCTAAGCATATGGAAGAAGTCTTGCGTAGGGGCTGTGGACCCAAAACGAAGGTTGCTGGTGGCTTTGATTTTCAGGAGCATTACTGGCCATTCATACCGAACCCCAGCTTAAATTTCCAGCCTTATCTTGAGCTTCTTCCAGACGCCCCTGTCCTTTTCACATCTTGTTTGCATATGTATACATCCTAATTATAGTTCCCTCAAATTAAGCTGCCCCTCCCCTATCCGGTCCACTGGAAAACTAAAAAACTCCTACACATCCTTCAAGGCCCAGAGAGAGTATAGCCTCCTTTGAGTAGCTTTTCGTGATCACTACCCCCAAGCAGTTACAACTTCCTTTCTCTGTGCTCCTCCAGTACTTCTCACAGACTTCAATTATTTAGGCCTGTAATAGAGTTATTTCTTTGTTGATTTATCTCCCTCACTAGATCATGAGTTCCTCAATACCATAAAATGGGTCTCATTCATATCTCTGTCTCCAACACAGGGCATCTCATTCATTGACTGATTTATCTGCCCATCTCCCCAGCCATCATTCCTGAGGGCCAACTCCATAGTAGGTGTTATCACATACACACAGGTGCAAGACACTGTGACTTATTTGGAAACCGCGTATACTTCCACATAGCCTGGAACAAAGGGCCTGGACCAAAGGGCCTGGACAGCCTGGACTTTCTAAGCCATAGACAACCTTGACCTTGGCCTTGGGAAATCTTGCCTTTTAACCCAGTGTCATGAAGAATGATGAACCCCTGGGAAAAGCTCTTCTCTCTCATCTGGGTAACTGACTTCAAAAGCAGATAATTCCTCCTCAGCCACACCCCACCTCTCCCCATATTGGCATCTGGATACCCGAGGAGGTAACTCCAGATCTGAAGCCAAACTGGGGGTCAAAACCCAAAGGTGTCTTGCCAGTCAGTGCCAAGATACCAAATCTGCCGGCTCCCCACCAGCACATTACCTAAAGACTGTTCACCACTCAGCCCCACTGCCCATGAAGATGCCAGGAAGAGGCCTATCCAGTCTTTGATGTTGATACTTCTCGAGGGAAACTGGTGCACAAAATAATTGGCCATCCTACACCATGGAGTCTAGAAGCACTCAGCTCCCAAGAGGGCTCAGGTACATGACTCCTCACCACTTCCCACGGACTCCATTTTACCTACCTCAGTGGCCAGCCCTCCTTTCCCTGGCCTCAGGGCAAAAAAGCAGGCCACAGGATTAATTGATCACAGCCTCTCCCCTGGAGCAGGCACAGGTCTCCAGGGCTGGGTCCTTTCCAGGCTGGCATTAGGTGGCCTGGCAGCCACGGCCCCTCGAGACCTCAGAGCCCAGGAGCTGTCAGTGCCTTTTACTTACCCTTCTTAATTGCAGAATACACAGATTGCTGGGTAGCACTTTCCCATCTTGTGCCTTTTCCTGGATCCTTTGCCACTTGGCAGCTTGCAGGCAGCTGTGCAAAACAGCAAGGAGCTTTCTCATTTGGTGCCAGTGTCAGAGAGCCTGGAACTCCGTTTCCAGTTTCCCCCTTTTTTTTTTTTACCTCCCCCCGCTGCTCCCCGAGTGCTGTTGCCTTCANCCCCACCCACCCTCCCACTCTGTGATCAAAAAGTGAAACTCACCACTCTGACTGAGGTTTGCAGCCAGGCAGGAGAAGTGATTGAATCCTCCTGTCTATATGGGAAGAAGTGGGTGAAGCGATTAAATCATCTCCGGCAGACTCTAGGAAATGTGCTGCTGACCCTCTACCCCAGGGGTCAGCAAGCCTCAGTACCTGGAGCCTCCACAAACGTCCTGGTGGGCGGACAGTTGCCTGTAGGTAATTGAAGGGGAATGAGAAAGCTGCACTGAGCCAGGCCCCTTCCCCACCCACCAGACCTCACAACCCGAATCTGGCCACCAGTCTTAAGAAGCATTTACCTAAGGTTTCTCCAGGCTGGGCAAGGGGTGCCTCTGGACTCTTGATTCTCAGGAAATGTAGCTCTCTGATGTCCCCATGGACAAGAAACAAAAGATAGAGGTGACTGTCATCTAGTTGGCTCATCTGTTTGTGGGACCTCTGGGACCCAGCCCAGAAAGGCAAGAAGGATCCAGGTCCAGACAGTAGCAGTGTAGTCCCATCAGAAGAGGTGGGACAGAGTGAGGAGTAGAGCCTTCTAGTCTTGGCATCAAGGCCAGCTACCTATGACACCTTAGACAAAGCCTTCATTCATCCCTCCACTCCTTCCACAAATATCTATTAGACTTACTATTTCAGCTTGGGTTCCCCCAAAGCAGAGTCTGAGACAAGGAGTCTAGGGCAAGTAGTGTATTTTCAAAGGGACACAAGGAAGCACCAGCACGGGGGAGGGTAAGAGAGAAAAAGGAAGGCACTCAGTCAAGGTTCATGAGCAAACAAATTCCACTGTGGGTACCTGGAGCCAGTATTGAAATATGCTGCTCCATCATTCCTCCCATGAGGTGAGGAACTGGAGTATTTATGCCTCATTTCCCATCAGCCATTGGTTAGGAGCAACAGCTCCTAAGGGGATATTAACCCCACCCCCAGCATGTCTGCCCTATTGTGCAGGTGATGAAGTAGGCTTTGGAGGCCAGAGGTGGCCCTGGGACCAGGAGAAGCAGATTGGAGAGCCCCAAAGTGGCAAGGGCCAGAGAATGAGCCAGGGCACTGACAATGTCTACTACCCCTAGATGCAAAGCATCTAAGGGTCACAGAGATGGGCAGGATTCAGTCCCTGCCCTTAAGAGGTGAAAGCTTCTCTGGGTTTCTTTCCAGTCAGATGGGAGACTGATCTCTGCCCTCCCCATGTAAGGGCTGCTGTGAGATCAATCCATCAGTTGGACAGAGCCCTGGAGAATAAATCCTGAAAGCTCATTGCAAATGTAAGATCATAGTAGGGGCAGCAGACCCCAGCTCCCAGCACTGTGCTCTCTACTTGACCAGAGACCAGCTGGCCAGAACAAGTCTGGTAAAATCGTCTCTCTCAGCCTGGGCCAAGAATGGGGCCACTGTGACTCTCTGACTCTTGGTCGAATTTCGCCTTCTCTTAAGCATCTCATATGCCAGTTCCCAACTTATGTCTGTAAACCCAGAAATTCCTCCTAAGTGTCCATAGACTCAAGCTTCCTCTCTGCAATTAGAATAATTTGTGCCAAAGAGTCTTCCTATACCAGGCAGTCATGCACATACCCTGCATGCACAAACACACACATGCACACATGCAAACACATACATACTGGGAACCAACTTCTAAGAAAAAGAGGAAACTGTTTTTATATCCTGGGCATTTAAGGGTCCCACTGGGCAATCTTCTACGTCTTCCTCTCCTCCCTTTGCCAGAGGATGCTAATAAGGAGAAGAGTTGCCTCCCCAAGATTACCTAGTCTCCAACACTTAGAAGGGCCCTGGACATCCTCCTAAGCACATTGCCCTAACACCTCAGGTGTTCCTGTCCTGATACCCTGAAAAAACCATCTTGGGCTGTTAGGTGTTCTTCAGGATCAGAAACCCAACAATTTCTACACTGTTTGTAATTTCTATAATTATTTCCTTTTTTTAACCTTAGCATTTAGACAAGCTCCTTTTGAAAATGTCAATCTGTCTTAGCTATAGTAAGGGAAAGGAGGTTTTGTCTGGGCTGGGCGCATCTTAAAGAGGAGCAGCATACCTGGGGGAGGGGGAAGGCCAGGGAGGAGGGGTCCAGGTGAGGAAGCCAGGTGTCGGGGTGCTCTCACAGTCCCTTCCCCACTGCAGACTCTTTCCAAAGTTCTTGTCTGCTCAGACTTGACAGGTGTGGGATCTGTTCCTCAAATGCCGGGTTCATTGCCTGCCCTCAGGTTCAGTCCTGTTTCCCTAGGAAGTGCTCAGAACCATAGATTCCCACCACCCACCCCATCCCCCACCCCTGAGATATTCCAGAATCTCATCCATATCCAGAGATGTCCAGCTTTCTAAGGTCATCTCAGGCTAATTGTGGTATCCTAGTCCACGACGACACTTCAGAAGAGCTCATGATTTCATATGGGGTTGGAGGGCTGGGAGGTTGGAGGACAGGCAGCCATTTCACCATTTCCATTGTGGCCCCAGCCCTCCACATGATATCTGTGTATTTTAATAATAGTCTTCCTAAAACAGTGCCTCCTGGAGAAGTGATAGGGTCATCATGACCGCTGTAGAAAAAACATAGGATGGTGCTGCGGGTCAAAAGACATGAGATCTTGAGCTAGTGGGTCTCAAAGATCCAAGGGTCTAAGGCCCCTTCCTCCTGGAATATTCTGGGATTCTCCCACCTACTGCTCTGTGGCTCTAGACAAGCAGTTTGAACTCCTTGAGTCTCAACTTTCTCACCCTTTGAATTTGGTTTCCTAAGGCCACTACCACATGTGGATTATATGGTAGAAAGTTTACCCACTCCCAGGACAGACCAGTGGGGGAAGGTTTATGCCCAAAGGAAGCCTAGCCCATCCTCATCCTGAGTGCGTACCAGCCACACTGACCACAGTCTCTGCAGGGGCGCCTCTACAGCCTGGCCCTTCCTTAGAGCCTTCCTGCCCTTCCAAGGACCAGCGCCGGTCTGTATAACGAGCTCCAGAGAGACCCTAAAAACTCTGAAGCTATCAATGCCCTCTGCTCACGCTCCCCCAGCAGCCGCCTCAGCGGAGCTCTCGGCCAGGGAAGGCAGGCGGGAAGGGCTGCTGGCTTTACTCAATGAATCGGCGGGTGTGCGGGTGTGCGGGTGTCTGTGCCAAGCTGGCCCCGGTTGATGAGAAAAGACTCCCTGGAGTGAAAGGGAGGGGTAGGAGAGCCTTTCCACCCTGATCAGGGCTACAGATCAGACTTTCCATGCTGCTCTGCACAAACTCCCTGACCTTACGGGCCCCAGCCCCCACCCTTACCCCTCCCTGCACTCACACAGAGGAGAGAAGCCTGTTTATCACTCTGGGTGGGACCCAAGCCTGTGGGGAATTGAAAAGAAACAGCCAGCTTAGGTTGCTATTGTTTTGTTTAAACAAACCGCTGGCTGGGCTGACTTGGAGAGGCGTGAGGGGAAGGCTGGGAGCGCAGAGCCGGCTGGGCTGGGCCGCCCTGGGCTTAGCCCCCATCTCTCAGCGGTGCTAGAGCCGCCAGAGAGCTATTTTGGGAGAGTGGCTGCTAAGGCTTGGGCCTTCACGTCCTCTCCCGGGACGGGAGAGATGGGAATCAGGGGAGGGGCCTCTGTTCCCCAACCCCTTTCCTCTACCCTGGCGCCCCCTGGCTTCTCAACCCCTGGCCACACCTGGAGTCCCCTGCCAGCCCTGGGTAAGACAGGGCCTGATGCTGGGGGAGTCAGGGACCGTGCTGAAAGCCAGCCAAGGCAGAGCTGGCCAGACCCTCATCCTGAGCACCTCTGTGAGGTGTTGGCACGCGCCCTGCTGTTCCAGGGTCTGAATTTGAAGGCTGCCGAGACGCTCCGGAGCAGACAAGACTGCATGAGGGGGCTGGAAGGGTGCCAAAGGACAGAGATCTTACCTGCTTGGGGCAAGGAAAACCAAGTGGGAAGGGGGCCCAAGGTGGAGGGGCCCAGTGCAGTCCTCTGCCCCTTCTCCCAGCCAGGGACGGGTCTGGGAGAGGGGATGTTCTGAGAACGGTTGGTGGACAAGCTACAGCCCAAAGGGGAAGAGATCAGGGGGCTTCAAGGAGAGGGAGGTGGGGCTTTAATTTTGTAGAAAGGAACCCGCACTAGGGGCTAGGTCTCCCAGCTGACCCCGAGAGTCTCCGCAGAGAAATGAGAGGAGGTCTCTCAGCTCCCTGCTCCCAAACCCTCATCCTGAGCACCTCTGTGAGGGGAAAGAGCAGAGGCTGCCTCAGGAGGGCTTGGTGGAAAGATGGCCAGGGCACAGTTAGGTGTTGGCAGAGCCCGTGAAGAGCCATGCTAATCACCATCATTAAGGCTATAAAACCCCACACCTAGGGGCCGCGAGCTGTGGCACGGACCCAGGGGCCCTGCTCCAGTCCCTTTCATCTGAGCATCTCCCGGTCCTGCACAAACAATAATTAGCACCCGCCCCCGGGATCGCCTCATTATCCCACAGACGCGGAGCAGAGGGGGAAAGGGAGGGGAAGGAAGAAGAGGGAAACTGAGGCCAAAGAATCTGCCCAGAGGTTGTGGGCTGAGTCCAGTCAAGGCTGGGGAAGAAGTTGCCTCAGAATCAGTGGTCCAGCCTCCTCCCACCCTCCCTGCCCTTCTGGTTACTCAGGCAGCCACTGGCCTAATACTCTCAAGGCCCGAAAGAGAACCTGAGAGGGTGGGCTGGCTTAGCAAGGCTGTGAGAATTGTCAGCCCCTGCCCCAGATCTGACCAGACCGCACAGGCAAAATTGTGTCCTGTGCCCGGTCTAGGGGCGCAGATGATGGGAGCGCCCTTCCAGAAGTGTCCCCTCATGTTCAGGGGGCCCATCCCTCACCCCTAGGCCACCCTCAGCAATGCCTGTGTCTGTCCTCTCTCCCTGGGCCCCCTGAGGCACCATTTCAAACCTTATAGCCAGTTCTCAGGAGCAGCCGTTCATGTTCCTACTCCTCCATCATACTCCCTCAGGGAGAGAACGACGTCAGCAAAACCCACTTGGACCGAAGTGTGCTGGTGTGGCCTTCGGCTGCCCCAGTCGTCTCCCACACCCATGCCTGTCTGTCATTTCAGGGCACTGATATGAAGAAAGGGAAGATTCAGGGCCAGGAGCTGTCAGGTGAGTACGACCTTCCAACCCGCCTTGCCCCAGCCAGGGCCACAGGGAGGACCGCGAGAACCATAACGAAGCCACTCAATGTTGACACTTCACAGCGTGCAAGCGCCGGCCCAGGAGTGTACTTGTGTGCTCTAAGGTCATCTTCACAGCTGCATTTTGAGGCCGCTGCCACCAATATGTCCATTTTAAAGAGAATGAAGTCGAGGCACCGTCCCCACTTGTCTCATGACAAGTAAGGGGTGGGGCCAGCGTGGAAGGCAAGGGTTGTCAGGAGAGCAACTGTAACTGCTCTCCTGGCAGAGATCAGCGGGTCACTCTCTTCCCTCTGCCTGCCTCCCTGTGTCCCCTGTACCCAGGCCCACAAGGTGGTCTCGTCACATGGGGCTCCGTACACCTCCCGGAAAGGGCTGGGCAGAAAGATAAATGAGCCTCATAGTTCTGTGGAGCGACACAGGTCAGACAGGCCTGGCTTCAAATCCCAGCTCCACTACTTACTGTTCGCCTGACTTTACCTCCCAGAGCCTCAGTTTCCTCATCCAGAAAATGGCAGCAACACCCATCTTACCAAGTTGTGGTGAGGATTAAGGGGATGTCCCAAGGGAAAGCACTTAATCAGGGCCTGGCACCAAGAAGTGGCTCAACATGCGTGCATGTCCCTTCCCTTCCTCCTCATAACCTCTCACCTCTACTGTTGGAGGGGGGATTCTTCAGGAAAGCCCTAGTGAGTGGGGTTCAGTCTCCATGTCTCCTGAGGATAAATTCCCCGTTGCACTGGATCAGCGAGTTCCAACTACAGCCTTATGCACCCAGAATCGTGGACACCAGTCTTGGGCAGCATGGAACGTGCCCACACTCAAGCGTACTCGGCACCCCACACACCCACTGGCCTTGCTAAAAGCTGACCCAGCTGCACCTGCCCTCCATGCACGTGAAGACACACTCGGGCGCCCACCTATGCTCAGAAGTCTTTCTCAGAGTTGGCAGTGTTGGTGAAAAAAAACAATGGCCCACGTTTGCACACACACTGACAGAGACCCTCCAAAACAGCCTCCACGAACACACACACCAGCTCTCCCAGCACTAACACTCACCCCTGCACCAGCACAGACCCCAAGTCATACAAACTCATGTGGCTCCTGGCACACCCTGTGCTGTGCTCACTCTGAACACACGCACACGCACTGCATGCACACACACACACACACACACACACGTGCGAGCGCGCATGTCAGATCTGCAATCAAAACCTCAGGGAGAGATGAATAGTCAGGAATTCCCCTAGCTGTGAGCATGCTGGAGGCCCCAGTGGCCGGAAGTACACCATGAGGAACAATTCCAGCAGTTCCAAAGAGCAAGTTGCTCTTGTCTAATGACCAGGAGACGGAGGTGGCCATAAAGGACCAAGCTCCCTCCCACCGGCATCCTCACTGCAAGCTCTCCACCCCCACCCACCCCCAGGAAGATTCCTGGCTCTTTAGGAAGGGAGAGGAGGCGAAGGGGAGGAGGCAGAGTCACACAATTTGGAAGGAGGCCCAACTGGAACCAACCGCAAAAGTCTGGCCCATAAAACCCCTGCATAGACTCGGGGAAAGAATGAGAGATGTCCCACCCCCCTACCCCCTACTCCAGAAAAAGATCTGCCTCCTGCACTGAGGGCAAAAGGGAGGGAGATGGGCCTTCTCCTCCGGAAGAGCCTGAGTGGGCTCCCAGCGCCCCAAGCACCCAGATCCTACACTTCCAAGATCAAACCTTTGAACCGAGTCCCACCCACCCCCGTAACCACTTCCAGATCCTCCGGATCCAGCCAAGAAATTGGCTTCTTTGGGAATTGAGTTCATAAGGAAATGCTGAAAAAATAAATAAAACTCCACTGCCAAACACTCTCACAGAGGAAGATGGGTTTCTCTTGAGGCAGGAAATCTATCAGGATAGACAAAAACAGCAAAGGGATAACACCAACACCCACCGGCCAAGAAAGGCCCGGGAGTCCCACCAGTGCCCAAGACCTTCAACCAGCCCACACCTCCACCTCATCCCCCCACCCCACCCCCAAAATAAGGTGTTTCCTAAAGGAAACTACTGAAGGTGAGATCCTGCCAAAGATAAATCCCAATAGCTGGCCGTGGGTAAGCCCCCAGCTGGGACCCCAGGACTCACTGGGGATCATGGAAGGCATAGAGAATTATCTTGAGAGAAAAGAGCCAGGGGTCTCTGGGCTCTGTGGTGGGTGGGGCCCATCTTCTGTCCTTCTTCTGCCCCTAGCCTACCAGCCTCCCTCCCCACCAGCACGAAGTGGCTTCCACCGCTACCAGTTCTTCATCTACCTTCAGGAAGGACAGAACATCTCTCTCCATTCCAAAGAAAACAAAACTCGAGGTAAGGCCTTCCCATCTGTCAAAGCTGGTGTAAATTTGGGGGTGGACGTGGATGCTTTGTGCATTAACGGATAAGTTGGGACGTTGACCCCTTACCCTTGAGCTTTGGAGGCCAGAGTCAAAGAGTAGTGTTTCTTGGGAGTAGACTGGAATGAGCGTCCTGAAGATTTTGACATCAGATGTGTTCTCCCCCCGCCCCCCATAAGTAAGTCCCACAGATCAGGATGGTGGCTATAGTTGGCGTAGAGCCAGGGAGAGAACCATTTCCCCCACTTAGCCTCGAATGGCATGTGCAGGCAGCTACCCCACAGCACCTCTGCAAGTAATTGTACGCTGTAATTGAGCCTGATCTGGGCAAGAGGGCCCTGGAATGCCACCTTGCCAGTCTGTCTTCATTGGTCATTAATTGCTCTGTCTGCCCAGTATTGCTGCAGTGGTGGGGCAAAAACTTCCCCAGCCATGCCCCTTCCACTGGCTTCTCTGAGCAGCCGTCTGGCATCCTGGAGAGGACCTACTCTCTATAGCCTCCTGATAGCTAACTGAAGGTGGAGCTGGGGACCAGGGAGGAAGACTCATGGACATGTGGACCCTGCCATGCCTCAGGCGACTCACCTTGACCCTGTGTGAGCCATGACCCCTCACTGAGCCTTAGACTTCTCTCCAGGAAAATGGGAAATAAAGTAGTCTGTGCACTCTATCACCTCCCCCATTTGGGGGAAGGGAAGAAAATGCGGAACGCACAAATGCCATCTTGAGAGTGCAAACAGCACATCCCCCAGGCTGGCAGGAAGGTGAGTGGGCGGGTGGATGTCATCAGCCATTTGCTCTCACCCAGTGACCTTGACCAACTTCCACCCACTGGGAAGCTGGGAAAGGCATTGTTACAAGCCTGTTGCCCAAAGGCCCCAGGGGAGCAGAAAGCAGAGCCCCGAAAGGTATTGGTTGAGTGAAGGAGGCCTTCAGGTGTGCCGAGCAAGGGCCACCAATCACAGAAGGCTCTGGGGTGCCCCGAAAGCAGAGTTGGTGCAACCTTTCCACTGGTGAACCCTCCCCAGGTGCCCTCAGCATCTTGCCAATCTGGAAATCTGTTTTAAACAGCTTTCCCAAAGACACACTGTCAAATTTGGATACAAAGAGAAAAGGAAAAGAATAATGTATCTTGCCCAAGCCAAGATGAATTTCTCCAGTCCCCTGGATCCCTGTCACCTAAGACTCCGTGAGCCCCCCTTACACCGATCCAGGCACTGTGCTTCCTGGGGGATGAGTCTCACAAAGCAGGCAGTGCCTGAGTCCCACTGTTAAGACATCAAGATCACAATGCCCACACCCTGGGCTAGGATAATGCTCAGACTGTCCCCTGAGGGAGCCTCCAGCAAGATCAAGCACTTTCTGAGGGGGTGGGGGGGGTGGAGGGGAAGGACAGAGCAGTAGGCAAGGCCAGAAGGATCATGAAAGGGGGCAAAGGGAGAAGGGAAGTGCCTACAGCAAAGACACTTGCCCTCCGCTGTGGCTGGGTCCGCAAGTTCCATCCTAGCCTGTCCTCCAGAAAACACAGCGGCTGGTGTGCCCTTCCTGTGACACTGGCAGGAGGCAAGGAAGCGCTAAGCCTATGCAGCCTGACACCCATTATTAGTCCCTTTGAATGAATCTTTGCCAAAACCACAGGTCTTTGTGCACACTTCCCTCCCACCCCCACCCCCACCCCCTTTAACC
>NW_027530408.1:1498055-1522401 GCF_008692635.1 Crocuta crocuta | reverse complement strand
CCCCCACCCCCACCCCCACTCCCTTTAATCAACATGAAAACTCAGGAACTGGACTTGCATCTGGGCAGGGTCCCTGGACTTTTGTGCCATTTTGCTTGCTTCTGGAAAGGAAGGTGGGAAAATCATCCCCCCAGATGGCGCTCCGGCCAGGCCAGGGTGCCTGTCCCACCGTGGGACACCTTCCTGTGTGGGGCTTAGGAGAGGATAGGATCTCATAGCACAGGTGATGTTCCTGCCCTCAGGGGGCTTACAGTCTACTTTGAAAACACTTAAATAACAATGCAGAGCAGCTTATAATTAAGCACTTAATTGTGTGTTTCTGGCTGTAAGGATACCGGGAGATCAAGTGGATTTAGGGATAGTCCATACCTTCCTAAGGTCCCCTTCCCTCCCAGAAGACACATCCTCTTCATCTGGGAAGAGTGCAAAGGTATTTTCCTGCAGGGTGAGAAAATCTGTTTTTCCAGTCTCCAGCTAGTGACTTGACTTTTGGGCAATTCAGCTACCCTCTCTGAGCCTCGGTTTCCCCATCTAGAAAATGAGGGGTTGGTGGCCATGTGTAGCAACATGGATGGACCTTGAGGGTGTTATGCTGAGTGAAATAAGTCAGGCAGAGAAGGACAAATATCATATGTTTGCACGTATAGGAGGATTGGGAGGAACTTGACGGAGGAACAAGGGGGAGAAGAAGGGCGGAAATGGTGGGGGAAAGGGAGAGAGGCAAACCATGAGAGACTCTTGAATGCTGACAAAAACTGAGGACTGATGGATGTGGGGGGAGGGGGGGATGGGCATGGAGGAGGACACTTGTGGGGATGAGCACTGAGTGTTATATGGAAACTAATTTGACAATAAACTATTAAAAAAAAAAAAAAAAAGAAAATGAGGGGTTGGCTCTAGATGATCTACAAATGTATATGGCCCTGAGGCTCCGTGGAAGTGGCGGCATGGGCTGGGCCTGGCAGAAGGAGGGCACTGGAACCTTTGAGTGAAAGAGAAAGGGAGCTCAGGGCTGTGGAAACCACAGGTGCAATGATTATTTCTGAAAAGTGAGAAGGAGCACCCCTTGTGAGGAGCCAGCCCAGAAGAGGCCTGACCTTGGTGGGTGCCATGAGGCACCGGGGGCTCCTGCCCCATGGGAGAAGTAACACACAACAGCCCCACTTTAGAGGTGATTACGTGGGAGCGGTGGGCAGGCCAGAGAGGAGCAGGGCACAGGAGACCACCAGAGGCGTGGAGATGCGTGCCCAGGTGAACTGAGGGGGCGTGGCAAATGGAGACACCGCCCTCGCACACTGTCAGGACCCCAAGGCCTGGTGCTCCCCGAAGCACCCTCACAGAGCTTAGGGAGTTGTGGAGCCCCAGGCTGGACCAGCCCCCGGGGGGCCAGGACATGGAGCCAAGGAACACAGTCCCTGGGGCTCCCTTTGGTCTAGTTTTCTTCCCATGGGAAGGTATCCTTGGAGGGACAGGGGAGTCCTAGGGTATGAGTGCTGTACCATCCTCTTATGCTTCCTGGATGCACAGGCAGGAACAGCTTCCAGAGACGGGGGGACGGGGGGACGGGGCATCAGTATGTAAGAGCCAGGTAAGGAGGCATCCATGAAGGGCAGTTGACTTGAGCCAGCCCTACTAGGTCCTTTCCTCCCTAGGACTTAGGTGTGGATGACAGCTTAGGATGAGAAGCATGTGCGACATTATTTTAGTTGAACTTGTAGGACTATGGGGGTCGGGGAACATTGCTCAGTGCCAGGGGCTGAAACCCTCCCCAGGATTTCTCTTTTTTCCATGACATTAAAGCAACATCTATAGCGTCAGCAGATGGGAGACCTTGACATCCATTGTGTGACCTTGGACAAGCCACTTCACATCTCTGGGCCTCAGTTTCCACATCATCAGGATAAGGGGTTGGACTAGTTGGGTCTACCATTGAATGACACTGAATGATTTGCTCCCAGCTTACTGAGTTCCCCCCACCTCGGAGTTCTGCGGAACGAGTGCAGGGAGCAAGTGACCAGACTTGAAGAGCCCATCCAACTCCATACACTTCTGGGTGGAGGCCTTCAATCAGATACTGGTCTGCCAGGACCACAGCATGGGCCCTGGAAGGGCATTTGGTGTCAACTTCCTTCTAGTTTAGGAAAGCGTGCCTTCCCGTTCCTCCTGCCTTTACACATCTCCTTCTCCCCGCCATTTCGCCTCCGTGCAGGGCATGATTCACACATGCCTTCTGCATTCATTGGGATGACAGTAGATGCCGAGTGTGTGTGAGGCAGTATTCTAGGTGCTGTGGGCACAGAAGTGAGCCATGTGGACCAGGTCCCTGCTTTCATGGATGTATGGTGTCACCCGTAGCCCTGTTGACAGCTGGAGTTCACAGAGCTAGTAGAGGGAGATAGATAGCTCGAGCATGACCACATCCCAAACAGAGGTCAACAGTGAAGCTGAAAGAGCCTGGCCTAGATGCCCTCTGACCAGGGCTGGCCCAGTTTCACTGACATTTATCACAAAGGCCACATGGCCCCTTCCTAAGTTTGGGCGTGTAACACACTGGACTTGTACCTCTGTCCAGTCCCTCTCCCCCAGCTCTAATCCACCTCTCCCCTCCACCTTGTATGCCCAAAGCCTGATCTGGCCTCTGGGCCCATCTGTGATTCATGATAGTTTGCGTCCACTTCCTCACAACAGCCTTGGATTCGGCAGCAGGCTTCCACGTTGTAGAGGACCAACTGAATGAGTTGAGGGGCCGTGTCTGAAGATGGCCAGTAGATAGTGCTGGTTCCCACCCCATGCACCCTTCTGTACCACACCCCCACTAACTCCTGCTGTCTTAGTTCACATCGGTGCCCACCACGCTCCCCCCTGCCTGCTGATCGGAGTACACCACTCCTCCCCTGCCCCAAGCCTGGCGGCCCCGCCGCCCTGCACAGCACCAGTCTTGCTGATGGCCCCGTGGTGCTTTCCCACAGGGTGGTCTTCTCTCAGCCGACGGGCACCTGCCCTCCCTGCTGCTGTCCATCTCAACACGCTCAGTACCACTTGGTTTTGCTTCTTTAGCCACCTGCTTTTATCTCTTTTGTATTACTCAATCGTTTTTCACTTGCACAGGTCTCACTTCCATCGCGAGATTATAAATTCCTTGAGGGAAGAGCTCACCTCTGCCATGTGTTTCCTTTTTACCAGCTGTCCCTGTGCTCAGCCCTCTGTGAACTTTCGGTCAATGAGGATGTTTGTGTATGGGACATGCCCACATAGGCACACGCACAAGCCATGCACACACACACACACACACACACACAGAGCTGCACATTCTCACACCCCCATATTCAAGTCATCATCAACTTCCTTTAACACCTGGAAAGACACCCACCTCTGGGAGCACCGTGTCCACAAATGACAGTTTTGGAGCTCACATCCTCCCTGTCCCAACACCAGGCAGGCGGGCAAGACCACTTGTGCCCAGCCTCTCTGCAAGCCTACCCGGTCCCTCCCTGGCTGGACCCTGTGGGACGAGCAGTACTGTGGCCATTCCTTCCTCCAGTCGAACAAGGAAACTGGCGCCCAGAACAGTGAGTGGCTTGGTCAACCAAGGGTCCACAGTTAAGAGCAAATTACCTTTCTTCTGACTTGTGGGGCAAGGCTCTTGACTCATATCACTCACTTACCCACATTCCCTCTCCCCTCACCGAGACCACCTGGGCCCTGGTGTGGGGACAGAGAAAGAGCAAGTCCATCTTGAAGTCCTGAGTGTCCTCACACCCCCTTCCTGGAGAAGGCGATAGCCAAGTACTGTGTAGAGACTAAAACTCCTGTGGAGCTATGGCCTGCGTGGTGCCACACCTCAGCAACCTGGCCCAGAGGCCTCACGAGCCAGGCCCACAGCCTCAAGCTCCTCTCGCGAGTGAGCTGGGGAAATCCCCTCTCTGCCCCACAGGATGACGTGCCACAGCTTGTTCCAGAAGCCTCTCCAAGGCGGTGAGCCCAGGTTGGTGCCACAGTGCCAGGGGAGCTAACGGGACCCACCAGACTTACCTTACTGAGGCAGCCTCGGAGGCCTGCAGAGAGACTACGCCTTGCAAAGTGGGATGGGAGGGGCAGAGAAGGGTCCTTGGGTTCTGGAAAAGGCAGCCATAACCCGCTCCCCGACACCACAGACACCGGACTCGAGCAGCTCCTGGGTGAGCCACCCACCCACAGGGTCAGAGAAGAGGGATGGGCTGAGACTTGCCACACAGTGGGGTTGAAGGCTTGCTTGTGGCCTCTAAAGGCCTGAGGGGTACCATAGGTGATTGAGACAAGAGACATTGTGGGGAAATGTTCAAAAGCACAGGCCAAGGGCAGGAAGGCAGCAGAACTCCAAGCAGTGTCAACAGTAGGAAGCATTGATGTGAAGGGACTGAGGCTGGGAGAAAATCCACAGACCTGGAGGCGGTGAGCTAAAAGTTCATGGTGTAGGCAAACGTGGAAGGAAGGGCGCCCTGCCTGCAGACCATCCCCAAACACACACACAGACACACACAAACACACACAGCCCACTGCAAAACAGCCCCTCCCCCCCTGCCATGACCTCCCAGGGTGGTTCACCTGGCCGAGCCCCAGAACCGCCACCCCCCCAACCCCTGAATCAGTGTGGGCTTGTGTCAGGCAGCCCTCTGCTGCCTCCGAAGGCCCCACCCACCTGGCAGAGCAGGTAGGACCTGGGGCCTGGCAGCGGCCCAGATGGGGCCATCCTGGGCAACTCTCAGACAGGCACCCTGGCTAGGAACTGCCTGCAACCTCCACCGGCCGCAGGCAGCCCTCTTCGGGAAGCACGCCCCATTCAAGCCAAACATCAGCTGTCCAAAGCAGTATTGAACGGCTCATCAGGAACCCACAGATAATCCCCGAATTTCACCCAGAGTTGCAGCCAGCCACCGCCAGTGGATACTGGAATTGAGCACCAAAAGCGTAAACTGACAGCTTTGAGCCTCCTCTCTTGCTCCCTTCCCCACCCCCACCCCGAGCCCCAGGACCAAGGGAGAAATCCTGGGTGATTTATTTCCCCAGGGAACTAGGAATTGCACCTCCACTCCCCCATCCTCCCGAGTGCTCCAGAGGAGCTGGGTAACCGCTCCCCACCTCGGAAGCCCCCAGCATCCCCACCCTCTCACTCCTGCCGAAGTCAGAGTGGTCCCCTCTGCCCCATGCCTCTCAAGTCAGCAAGATCAGCCACTCAGCAAATATTCTCCAGGAGTAATTGGATGTGATGGAACGAGGGCTTTTCAGCTTCTGAGTGGAAGTCTCTGGATGTCATTTAGTGGCACAAAAAAGAAGAGGCCCGGGCCTCCCGCCTACCACCCCCAGGACATCATTAATCTCAGCGGAAAGGCATCACTGCTTCTATCACTGCAGCCAGCCCGGCGAAGAGCCAGACAAATTACAGACCTGAGCCGGGCGCTCGGTGGGGCGGTTATGAGGCTGGCGTTCAATTTTTGTTTCTTCTTCAGGGCCACTGTCCCCTCGGGAGAGACTCAGGGGTAGGGGACAGGGAAGAGGGTGGCCACCTTGGTGAGACACAGCTCACCCGCCTTGGGAGACAGGGCGACTCAGCTCCCATAGAGGCCCCAGTAGCTCAACTCCCAAAACAGCTCAGAGGAGCCCAGGCCCAAGTCTCAGGACCCCGCCCCCTTGTTCTCCAGCCACCTGAATGGAGGCCTGCCTCCCAGCAGGGGCTTCCCAGCCCCCACTTGCCAGGCTGAGCAGGAACCCACTGAGGACCAAGTGGCAAGCCAGGTGGGAAATATCCCTTGGCTACAGTGAGGACACCCGGGGAACACTGCCCTGTGCTGTTGGGAAGCCTTCAGAGTGGGCTTGCTAAAGAGACCAGGGGTGAGGCTAGAGATGGGACCCCATCCACCAGCAGCTGCAAAGTTGTGCTGCTGGCCAAGGTCACCTTGAGAAGGCCTAGCTTGTTACTAGTCCAGGGTTCATGGTCTCGTATTATAAACCCCTTGGGGACAGGAGCAGGGCCTCCATCCAGTGCACCCCATGCTTGACAGACACAAGGCAGCCGCTGTCAGTTGGGCTGTCAGTTTCCCCTCGGCCCAGAGCTTGCACATTTTTAGCAGAGGAGCCGCCTATCCCACGCCCACAAGTCCTCCAAGGGGAGGAGGGGCTGGGCTAGGAGAATGTGTCTCAGTCCCCCACAGACCGGGAAGCTGGGAGCAGAGAGTGACTGCAGGACCTGCCCCAGGGCGATTCCCACACATTCAGCCATCGCTGCCCATGGGACTCCAATGCAGAGGATGAGTACTGAAAGCTTGGAGCCCCTCTCCCACGTGTTGAAGACACTGTCTAGGAGTGACTAGGCACACAGTGGGGGTTCAGACCCCTCCCCACGGCTTTAGGCAAGCTTCCCCAGCACTCATTCCCCTTGGCCCATCTGGAACATCTAACATCCTTCATCGCCAACATCTTCCCTATCAGCACCAACCAGTGGGTAAGAGATCGGCCTCTAGCTTTGCGGAATGGGAATGTTCCCTAGGGTTGCGCAGGGAACAATGGGCACAGCACATGCAGCAGCCCCGCCCTGAGGTGAGCCGGCCTGTGTTCCAGCCTCTGGGTGGCTCAGGAAACAGGCATCAGACACTTTCCTCCCCTCTCCCCCTTGCCACAGAGCCCTTTGCAGTGCACTCACCACCCCTGCCCTGGACCCAGGAAGAGGCCATCCTGGGTGGGCCCAAGGTACAAGGGGAGTGGCCAGCAGCACCACCCTCTTCCTGGCTGGCGGCTGCCTCTCTGCAGCTCCAGGACGGAGCAGTGCCATACAGGATGGGACTTTCCTCCAAATTGTGACCACAATGCCACAGCCTCCAAGCTCCCCATCTCTCCACACACACACACCCCTGAGGGGCTGACTCACCCCTCTTCCTTCTAGAACTTGCAAAGGGTCAGTTCCTCTTGCCCTTTGTGGCAGGAAACGGGGGTGTGAGGAGTCACGGCCAAGCCAGGGGAGGAGGCAGCGGGAGGCTAGCAGCCAGCGGCCGGTACCCGCTCTCCTGAGGAACACAGGGGCCAGTTTGAGGAGCTGCGCAAGAACCACAGCATTGTCAGACATGTGACTGGGAAGGAGCTGTGAGGCTCCAAGGGCACTCCAGGCTCCATCAAAGGAAGTCCTCCGAGCCAGGGGAGGGCAAAGTCTGCAGGAGGGGAGCAAGGTCTCCCTCGGGGTGCAGGGGATTTCTTTCCACCAACTTGCCCTGATCTCGTGATGCGAGTTTCAATTCCCTCGTGGCCACCAAGGTTTCTTCCTGCCCTGCTCGGTGGGGAAGGCCCCCTTGTCCCCATGCCTGCCACACTCCAGTTCACCCATGAGCCCTTTTCCTGGCTTGCATATGCATATACATGCATGCACATACACGCATATGCACCTGCACACACTTTCCCAGGCTCCCTGGGTGTGATGTCTACCAGGCCAGTGCCTCCCTGCCTCCTCTCCTGGCAGAAGACCTCACATCCCTCAGTCGCACACCTGTCACCCAGCAGCAGCCTACCCCGAGGAGAGACTCCCAGGGCCCCGCACCTCTCCTGAATCTGAGCAGTCACCGGATCGGACCTGAGGGAACCTGAAGAGGCCCTTTCCTCCATCACTGCCCCTAAGAAGCCTCCTCACTGGAACCCCATCTTGTACCCCATCCTCCCATCTGTGCACCGGGGATAAAAATAGTCTCCCCTTATGAGGATTAAGGGTATGAATATGCATGGAGTTCCTGGCACATATGAAGCACTATATAGATGTGTTATTACTATTATTATTATTTGTATTATCATTATTATTGGCTTGTTACTTTGGATTAAACGTTTTTGTTTTCTTTGAAATGCAAACAGCCCCTTGGGGGAGAGGTGGGGGGAGGATGATAAGTGGAGTAACCACACATCAGGGGACTTGCTTTCTTCCTTGTTAAAAAAGGGTAGTGAGTGAGGGTGCCTGGGTGGCTCAGTCGGCTAAGTCCAACTCTTGACTTTAGCTCAGGTCATGATCTCATGGTTTGTAAGTTTGAGCCCTGCGTCCGGTTCTGTGCTGACAGTACAGAGCCTGCTTGGGATTCTCTCTCTCTCTGCCCCTCCCTTGCTCTTTGCACTCTCTCTCAAATTAAATAAATAAACTTTAAAAAAGGGAGGGGGTAGTGGGTCCAGGCAGAGGACCACAGACAGGTAAACGGGCAGCTCTGAGAGGAATTCTAGGCTGCCACCCTCACCCCTGTGCATTGAAGATTACTCTTCTCCACCTGTCCACTGCCTAGCTCTGCTCCAGGCAAGGTCTTCCTTGAGCACTCCCTCCACCCAGGGAAGGGTGGTAGATTTACCGCCGCCCCCCCACCACAAGAAAAGAAAAAAATATATAGGATGCCCAGTTAGATATGAATTTTAGATAAACAAGGAATGAGTTTTTTAGTATGTTCCATGCAGTACGTGGGACACAGTTATAAATTATGTGATGTTTATCTCAAATTCAGGTTAAAGTGGGCATCCTGTATTGTAGTTGGCAATCATGCACAGAGGGTGCCTGAGGCCCAGGGTTTGGGAAACAGAGCGTGGGAATATGCTTGTGACCACTTTCCGCAGCTTCTCCCCAGTGCCCGCGGCTGCGCCCTCCTTGCCCTGCTGCTAGGCCTGTCCACACTTGCCCCGGAAGAGGCCCTCCCCCCACACCCCTGTGCTTTCTCCCCTGGAGGAACACCTGGGCACCAGCTGGGGACTTCTCACCCATACTCCTCTCCCGCAGGATCCAGGTGCTGGGGGTCGGGGGGAGAGCCTTAGCCATGTGCCCTGCCCCGCCCCCCAACCTCAGCGACAGCCAGCGCTCTGGGGAGGAGACTGAAAGAATCACACAGACACTGGGGCCGATCTCATTCCCAGTAGCTGGGGTGACCAGGTGTGAAGATAAGAAGCCTTAAGGCTTCAGTCTTGGGGTGAGGAGAGCCCATTGAAAAAAAAGAGTGGGAGAGTAAGGGGGTGGCCCACCCTGGGGGGCATCTTTCTGCACGTGAGTGAGAAGGCAGAGTTATGCCAAGTAAAGGACCCTGGGGAAGGACTCCAGACTCAGTCCTCATTGTTCCTGGGGAGCAGTAGGCTCTTCCCAGGCACTCTGCTAACATCCAGCGAGGAGCCAGAAGGCACCCGGGCACTTTGCCCCCCACAGCCCAATGGCCAAGGTTGCTGAGGTCCCTACTTCCCCAGAGCTGGCCTCCCTGTCAGGCCCTGCAGCTCCCAGTCCATGGTTCTCTCTCACTGCCTTCCTATGGTCTGTCTGTCCTTCCAGGCAATTGGAAAATGGATAAATTCCTGAACCGCTTCCACCTGAGCGAACCCGAAGCAAGCACCCAATTCATGACTGAAAATTACCAGGACTCCCCAAATTACCAGCCTCCCGCAGGAGGAAGCAGTGAGCCCACGGACAAACCCAAACAGAGTTAGCTGCCGGCCAGACATCAGGCTTCGTGTTGCAGGTGTGTGTGTCCACAGTGCCACCAGCGAAGGTCTGGGCATGGACCCCCTCTGGGCATGGAACTCCTTCTCTCCCAAATTAAAAAAAAAAAGAAAAAATCACCCAGTACTTACTGGCCGGAGTTGTTGTTTCTTAACCTGTTCTCTTTCAAAAACTAAGGAGAAATCAGTCGATGTCCAGCACTGGGAACCCGGGGCTTTCCTGTAAATGCAAGTGTGTGGGGTACAGGTGGTGCTGGGATATAGATGGATAGGAAGTGGGGGTCCCTAGGCCTCCCCTGGCACTGAGGCACTATGTGACCTGGGGCAAATCACATATCTTCTCTAATCTGCTTCCTCGTTGTGAAATCGGGGTAGGAAGAAGAGTTGGGGCAGTTGGTTTATCACCATGGTCCCTTCAGCATCATTCATTCAACAAATATTGTCGGTGCCTGATATGTGCCTGACCTTCCACTAGATGCTGGGAATATGTATGTGAACAGGGCAGGCAAAACCTAAGGCTTGCTTCATGGAGCTTACCGACCAGGGTGGGAGGGAAAGGCTCCTCAGGTGAGCACAAGGAAATTACAACAAACGTGGCAAGTGCTATGAGGACAGGAGGGGACCTGCTTTGTGGTGGGGGGGGTGGGGGGCGCAGAGTAGAGGCTCAGGCGAGGCCAATCAGAGGAAGTAGCTTTTAACTTCAGGGCTGAAAAGTGTACTAGGGGTAACTGTGAATGGGGATGGGCGTTGGAGACCGTGCCAACAAGGGAGAGAACACTACCTCCGAGCTCCCGCGGCTGGCAGGGGCATGCGTGGCATCTTCCAGGCCAATAGTGTGGCCACCTAGACAGATGGGCAAAGACCAGAACATGCCACGCCTCGTGCTAAAGTTCTGGAGTGTGCCCTGAATGGGAAACTACTGAATAATAAGTAGATTGGAGGGGAAGAACGAGTACAATCTGATTTGTGCTTTTAGAAAACTATGAAGAAACTCCCTGGTGTCTTTAAGGAAAGGGTTTTCCTTTCCTAACTCCCCTGGATGTCCTCTGAAGGTCCCGTGGCTTTCCCACGCAAGGTCCCCTTGGAGGTGTCTCTTTCATTACAGTCTTATTTCCAGGCTAAACTCGAGTTCCTTGACTCCCTCACCCCCTGCTCCAGTCCCCTTACCACCATGCCCCCGTACTCAGTTTCCCTCCAAGAGTTAATATCCCCCCTGTATCCTTGGCCAGAATACAGCAATGTTGGTGACTCATGTGTGCAAAGTGCCTTGAGATGCCCAGATGAAAGAGGCAGGCTGCAGCTGGGCACAGGGTTATTGTCTTCTTCAAGCCATGCCCCACGTTAGCTGGAAGGCAGAAGGGCCCTGGCCAGCCACTCAGCCCAGCTGAGCATATCTTAACTAGTTGGAAGATTTTAATGGTGGGGCTCTGAAGGATGAGATGAGGTGGGAGACTGAGTTTGTGAGTCCGTCTAGGTGATGGACACTAAAGTCGTGTTCTGTCAGAGGGCCCTCTGATGCCAGCCCAGGCTGTAGGAACTCCCCTCTGTCGTCCATCCCGGGGGGCAAACTTGTCAGCAGCGCTAAAAGGAGACGCAAAGGAAAGTGTCCATTTGCAGTGTCACGGCAGGCCGCCCGGGAAGGGACGTTCTGGGTGTGTGCGTGAACCTCACACTCCCAGGCCCTTCTCCCTGCAGCCCCCACCCCACCAGGCCCGGAGTGTAATTGGCAGCTCCGGTTGGTGCCCAAGGCTGGGATAAATAGCAGGTCAGCTTGCTAGAGCAGCCCCAAATTGAGACACACCCTCCCCTCTTCTGCTTTTAATTCCTTGTGGCTAGCATGTTTATTTTGGGTGAGAAAAAAAAATCGGATGTTTATCCTTCGAGGAAATTNTTGTCTCTCCTTCTTTCCCCCCTTCTCCCCCTCCCCTCCTCTCTCCTCCCCTCCTCCTCCCCCTCCCTTTTCTCCTGGTGTTTTGGGCTTTGAGTTCCACGGCAGGAAAGACCCCCACCCTCCTGGCCCCAAAACGTGAAAAAAGAACAAAGCTGGCCCAGGCTCTAGGCTGAAGCCAGCCCTGCCAGACGGCCCCTGCAAGCCACGGAGAAAGAGGTCCAGTGCCAGGAAAGGGAAACCGACCCTTGACTCTGTTCTCTGCCTGCACAAGACTTTAGGCCTCTTCCCCCTTTTCTTTTCACTGCCTCCTCCAGGAAGAAACAAAATGAGCATGTAGATTGCTTCGAGATCTCTAGTGAAGCAGCTAAGAAAGATGTAAGGGAGCATTAGTGGGCCCTTTGCAAGGATAGGAGGGCCGGCATTATTATTATCATCATGGTCATCAGATAGCATGTGTTGAGCCCTTTCTGCCTGCCAGGCCCTGTGCCAGATGCCTAACAAGTGGCATCTCATTTAATGCATTCCTGCCCTGCTTCCCGGCCTTCATGCAGATTCTCTCCTTCCGTTGCCACAACAACCTAATAATGTAGGTGTTGCTATTCTTATTTTATAGATGAGGAAACTGACATTCTGGTAAGTTAAGGAACATACTCCCTGTTCCCTAACTAGTAATTGTGGCCTCTGGTGTTAACTTGAGCCTCCTCACGCTAAGTACTCAGAGATACATGGTACTCTCATTTTACTCTTTGCACTACATAAAATAAAGGCCAGGCCTTCCATTTTTTCAGAAGCAAGTTGGGGCAGAAGGAAGGCTGGAAGTTCCAGAAGAATTTAAAGGGAGTCTCACCCAGCATCTTCCCTACCCTCAGCTTCAGCTATTCTAGACCAAGTGTGACTTGTGAGGAGGGCCAGCTCCTAGACACTCATGGCAACAGCCTGGTCTGGCCCCCCACCCCGCCTCCCGAGGCAGCTACCCCAACAGTCTACCACCCTCAATCCATTGAATCACCCCTCTCCCCAAGAACCTCACTGTGTGAAAACTGCTCTCAGGGAAGGGAGAGAGGTGGAAAAGGAGGGAAAGCCCTGTGGGAAGACTTCCTGGTGATGGTGATGATAATGATGCTGATGGTGGTGGTGGTGGCGGCGGGTGCAGTTTACAGCTGAGCAACCATGGGAGAGAGAGAAAGCCTGGTAGATGCATTAAGTAGTGTAGTTCAGAAACTTTTCTTACTTAGCAGACCTGAAGTCCCATAGAATCTCTAGCATCCATAGCCCTGTGACCTTGGGCAACTGACTCAACTGTTCTGGACCTAAAACAAACAAAACAAAAAATAATAAACAGTATAATGAAAAAACCATGGAACTAAGTGCCTTCCCAAAAGATCTGTTGTAACAGTTAAATGAGATAGCAGGCAAGGCACCCAGGCGCCGGGCTTGGCATGCAGGCTGTTGAGTAAGTGCCTGTTTTCCTCTCCTTCCCTGCCTCCAGTCCCCTGCTCTGCTCCCCACCTGGGCTGGAGCAAGCAGTGTCGCTGCAGGGAGTGGGAAAGAGCTGCCCTCCCCAGATGAGAGTCCTTCCCAAGAGCCCCATCAGAGTCTCAGCGGCCCCGGGGAAAGGGCTGGCTGCCAACGGATCCTCAAGCCCCAGCCCGGCATCCCCCTCCCAAGCTCAGAGAAACATTGGGAGGCTCAGATCAGGGAAGACAGCCCAGTTCCTTAGCAACTAACAAGCATTTCTCTGTAAAGACAAAGACCCTTCCCTCAGAATGCTCCTTCCCTCCCGCCTCTCCAGGTGTCTGACGCACTTTGCAGGAATGGGACCAGGGGCTGCCCGCCACCCCCCACCCCCCAGGTCTAGGGGCCTTTTGCCCCACCCTCCCAGCCATCCTGATATTACCTGTAATTATCCCACAGCACCTTTCATCCTGGTGCTAATTAACTTTCCCATTTACCCCCAGGAGCTGCTGGGAGACACGTGAGGCATGCACGCGTGCGCGCACACACACAAACATACCCGCACGTACACAAATACACAAATGCCCATATTCCCCCTTCAGAGACCCTTGCTCCGTTTTCAAGATTAGGAAACTAAGGTTAGAGAGAGGAGCCAACTCCTTGAGGGTTCCCATTTGCCTTCCAAGTACTCAGAAGGAGAAACAGGAGCTGAATAGGCTGGCTCAGGGAGAGGGGAGGACAGGGTCCCCCTGAGCATCCTGGTGGAAAGGGGGCCAGGAAGGAGAACAGCCTTTGGAAAAGACTTGAAGAAAACTGAGCCAGGACAGAGGTCTTGGCTCAGGGCCACCTTGGTGCCACCCAAGGCAAGCTGTCCTGCTTAACACAAAGAGGATATTTCAAAGGGAAAAAAGGAAATATTTTGATAAAAAAGGAAAGGAAGAGAAAGAGGCAGAAAGAGAAGGAAATAGAAAAGAAAGGCATGGCCATCTGGTCTGATGTAGCTGAAGAACTGCTAGCCAGGAGTAGGGACCCGATTTTAGTCTGCTGTGTGAGCCTGGACAAGTCAGCTGCCCTCTCTGGGCCTCACTTTTCTCATCTACAAAATGGCTTGGGATGGGTGTTCCCTGAGGTCCCCTCTAGCTGAAAATTCTGCAACTCTCTGTGGTTATTTTGGGGAATGGTAGAAAAAGCCACTACTACTTGTCCCTTTGGCCAGGTAGGAGTGGAGGTAGGTGAGAGGAAGCAACCAGAACCGGGTAAAACTTTGGGATTGAGAAGAAAAAGGAGCCAAATGCATTTGGCTGTAGAAGTCCCTACCAGGAGGGCCAAACTAAAAAGAGGTTTTAGTCTAGGGAGCTAAAGACCTTGGGATTTCAGGAGAACTTGCTTCCAGAAGCAACAACCGGCAACGGGGCCCAGCCTCCCCAGATCCAGGCAGGAGGAAGCCCATTCAGGGAGCCGAGCCGAGGGAAGGCGGAGGAGCACATGGCCCTGTGTCTGCATCCAGCGACCGTGGAGCCTCCTGACATGCTCCGAATGAGGGCAGGACACAGAAGCACTTCCTTGATTCCTCAGGAGCCTGAGTCTGCACCACTGGCATAAGTCACCTGGGCAAGGAGCCGAGGGTCTAAAGGAAAGAGGCTGGACTTGCCAGAAAGGCAGGCACAGTGAGTGAGGTATGGAGTGCCCACTTCCGTTCCCATTCTCTGAAGAAAACGGACAGTGGGCTTCCTTCAGGGCCTGGACAGAAGGGCAAGTATGAGCAGCACCTTAGAGGAGTCCAGACACCCTCTACCCACAGCCACGCACCTACACACTCACATACCCTCACCCATGCTACTCACCTTCACCCCTTCACGTACCTTCACGCGCTCACATGCTTGCACACGCGTTCTCAGACACAGAGAAACAGCAGGACGTGCACTTTCCAGTCACCGTAAGGCAGCAGATCCTTTATAGACATGCAGTGGCTGAAGCCAGCATCCAGTCAGCCGTTCTCCAGCACTGATGGAGGCTCTGTTGTACGCAAAAAGAAAAATGGAAGAAACTGGAAAAGAAACCTAGCAGGGCCCTGCTCTCTGGAATGTCTCCCATAGGAGTCCTGTGATTGGGAGACCTGAGGACTTCAGCACCGGGGGTAGGAAGGCGGGCTAACAAGTAAGAAAGGGGGAGGCACTGGGGCCAGGAGGAGACGGAGCAGCCTGGGGAAGGGCAGCGGCTTGAGGAGAGGGGCCTGCGGGGGCTGCGAGGGTCCTGAAGTAAAGCGTAAAGGCCCAAGTGGAGGCAGAACACTGGCTGGTCCCTCACCCATGTGTACACACTCACACTCGCAGTTCTCTAACCCGCCCTCGAACCCAGGTCCACTGATGGACCTTGTGTGCACAAGGACTCAGGTCACCATTTTCCAGAGCTCTCCTGTCTTCCTTCCCCTACACCCCAAGAACCAGGCCAGCCCACCCATACGGAGCCAAACGTGCGTGCGCACACTTACACACACCTCTACTATGCGCATCCTGCACACACATACTGTAAATATACCAGCCCACACAAAATCACATGGTGTACGCACCCGCTAGACACTCCAGGGTTTCAACTCTGCCAAGCTCTTTCTAGACATCCATACAAGCTGTGTGTACATGCACTGTTCCGCCTGGGCAGTTGTGAACATAGGATTCGCGTGTACATGCAGTCTCCATGTATGCACACCCACATTGTTCACGACCTACATACACACCACCCACCGGTGACACGGACATACCACCCTTTGGAGTAGACTTAGGACCAGACAAATGGATTGGGGGCAGTGGCTGCGGACGTTGTGTTGGGGGGAGGGGGGTGCGGGGAGGGAGGATTGGAGAAGGATAAGGGGGAGGTTCTGGCAGAGGAGGGAAACCAGGCCTTCCCCCTGAAGTCCACAAGGAAGGCACCCAGACACACACCCATCCTCCCAGCGGCCCTACCTCGCCTGCTGCCAGGCCAAGGAAAGGAGAAGCTAAAAGTGGCCAGTCTGAATTGCTAAATTGGTCCTCAGCAGAGAAGGGGAAACGCGTCAGTTCCCTGGGGAAGTGGCCGAGCCCAGGGTGGCCACAGGCCCCTGGGCTTCTACTCCAATGGAAAAAAAAGTTGCTCAAATAGATCTGACGCTTTGTTTTCGAACCCAAAATACCCTGTGGTGGCTGCCGGAAGTGTGACCGCGGGAGGGAAGTGGGGCAAGAAGGGAGGGTTAGTTCGAGTTTCCATTGCGGCGACTTTTTCTTTCGTTTGGGGTCTAGAAGAAGCTCTCCCACCAATCTGAGAGACGGTGTGCGCAAGAGGGGAGTGCAGCTCTGAGATTCGGGGCTGGGGTGCCCACCGCCACAGTCACCGTGGGCCCACTGCCGTCTCTTCCCCAGAGGCTGCTGAAAACTGTGTCCTCTGGAACCGTCAGAACTTTATCTCTGGCCACCTGGTGGCAGGCGGGAAAGCCGACCCAGGGAAGAGGGACTGATGTGGGTTGAGGGGGGAAGGGGCCAAGCGACTTTGCCTTCAGAGACTTCACCTTCCTTAGCGGACTTTGATGGAATTTTTTAAAACAAAGATCGTACTTCTTCAGAATTCTTCAAAGGGCACACAAAAACTTAGCCAGATGACGGCACAGATCTACATGCTCTGATTCCATGCTTTACTATCGGTGGCACTAAAGCTCCTCCCAAATGCAAGGATGGGGGGAATTAGTAGATAAAACAGGATCTCCACACTCACTCTCTCTCCCCTTCTTATTTTTTCTCATACATATCACTTACCATCACCTCTTATATATTTGTGTCTTGCCCATCCCCACGCTGAACACCCACTAGGCCTTGAGTCTCCCCACAGCAGTGCCTGACACAGAGTAGGGGCACAGCAGATCACCGTCAAATGTGGACAGCATCGGGCAGAGGGGCAGTCCCCCCACAGCGTGTTGCCTGGCGGGGACTCGTGCGTTCAGAGGCCGGCTACACCTGTAGCAGGATACTTGGCGGAGAGTGGGCTGGCCGGGGCGGAGCGGCGCGGGAACAACACAAAACCAGTAGTGGCTCCTGCCCTTTGGGAACGTTTCGGAGGTGGGAGGGGGCACTCATGACAGGGTTACACAAATAAATGTAAAAAGATAAATAGAACTATGGCAACCTCGAAGTGGCGTTTGGTTGTCACCGGAGGGGGTGTCACAAGAGAGGCTCTCCTGAGTGAGTGAGCACTGAACTGTCCCTCGAGGACATCGAGGTCTACGAGAAACCGCAACGCTGTGTGCGAGGTGCGGTCGTGACGGGAAGGCTTCTGGGAGCTCACGGGCCCCTGGATTCCACCCGGTGGCGCGGAGGCCCAGCGGCGCCGCTCTCCGCCAGGGGTGCCTGTGAACCCGGGCTGCGGTTCAGAGGCGGGCCGCGCGCGCGCGCCCTCGGTCCCTGGGTGCTATTTACCGGCCTTTAATGATGGCAGGGTAATCACCTTAATGAAAAACTCCCTCCGGGCTCGGGGCAGCCAGACTGTGATGAGGAAACCGGGAGGCATTTCGGAGCCGCTGGTGAGTCACGCTGAGTGTGCCGTAGGCCGGCCTGCCACTGGGTTCCAGGGACTCCCGGGTCCCCTTCCCTGTCCCGCCCGCCACTCCAGCGCCGCCCCTGGGCTCATCCTGGGCCTGGGCCCGCAACTGTGGGCCAAGCCTCCAACAAACCTGTCACCTGCTGCCACCCTCGGCCCCGCCGAAGGCTGAGGCTCCTTTCCCTGTCCCTCCTGGGTCTCCAGCGCCCCTTCCTCATTCATGATCTCGGCTCCCCAGCTGCCTGGGTTTGGGAGGGGGCCACCCTCAAGGCACCCCTGAAGATTCTGGGCTCTGCTGGGCTTTGTATCCACTCTCCTAACCAATTCAACACCAGTGCCTCAGTTTCCCGGACTGAGTAGCAGCCGCTCGAGATTCTCCACACCAACCCCCCCCCTGCCCCCGGGTGGCTGGACTATTAATTACAGTTTGTTCCTGACTTTGAAGATGAAAAATGCCAAGGATCATTACCACTCAATTAACGGGGCTATTACCACTTGAATTTATGTATGATTAATTCTACCCCACCCCCAACCTGGGATCCATGTTGCCTTCAACTCGCTAAGCTCCTTCTTTCTCCTGGATTTCACACCTGGAGTTAGCCCCCTTTCCTATTTCTGCTCATGGAATCAGGAACAGGGCCTGAAAGAGTGTCTGGCACATTCATTCTTCAACAGATATGTATGGAGCACCCCCAAAAGCCAGGTTCTAGCTGGGGATACAGCAGTGACGGTCACAGACCCCAGCCCTTGCTTTTCTGGACCTTACATTCTAGGAGGTGCCGAATGTCTGATGGGATCTAGCATATCCAGGCTCAGTACTCTCTCTCTTCTCTCCCTCCAGGGTTCCTCATTCATCTGCACAACAAACCATAATCAGGCCTCGGCTAAGGCACTCTGAGACAGAGAAGTCCTGGAAGGGACAGTGCTAATGGGTTCTAGTGTCAGAGATGAAAAATATTGATAGGAAAATGAGGGGGAAAAAATCACAGCCCTTGGCACAGAATCTCCCTCCCCTACTCTCCCCTGCTGTCTGCTCCCCTCCTCATTATGGGTCCCCGCCCCTCCTCAGGGCCTTAATGAAGCCCCCCTTCCAGTCGGGCCTCCCCCTCTTCCTGGACAAGTCCCTTCTGCAAGCCCAAGGATGTCCTTTCCCCTCTGAACCCCCCTGCCTGTGCCTCTTTTGAGACACTTTGCAAGATTTCTTGTGCACGCTCGCTTCCACAGAGCCCCACTCCTCATACTACAAGCTGCCTGCTCGCTGACAGCAGGAGCCCAGTCTCAAGTCTGATTCCCTCCACAAAGAGTGCCCAGGAAGTGCTCCCTAGATGTTTGCCGCACTGAAGCAAGAGAGCTAAGCCCCAGACCTGTGGAGCACCCCTGACAAAACGAAATGTTGGTGGCCAAGAGGTCGCCCACTGTGCAGGGGTCGCTGGGGTGGTAGAAATGAAAGGACCAGGTGGGAAGGGTCAAGTGGATCAGGCCGCTCCTCAAATAGACCATGTTTCAGAATCACCAAGGTGGGCAATTGAACTGGATCAACGAGCTCTTCCGGAGCCCCCACTGGGACAGGCCCAGGGCTAGTGGAGGGGGACAAAGACGACTAAGTTCAGTCCCTGTCCTCTGGGAACTTGGCTGCCATCTCTTGCCTTCCAGCAGCTTTCTGGGTGATCTCGGGGCAAAAAATTCTAACCAGCACAAATAACTGCAGTGTCTGAGAGAGAGAGAGAGAGAGAGAGAGAGAGAGAGATCATGCCCTTTATCTTTCGTCCATCTGCCCTAAGCCCTGCCAGGGAAGCTCATGCCATCAGCCAGGCTGATGGGCAGGCTTCCAGTGGGCTCCGCAGGTATTGTTCCCCATCCCTCGGGGCGACTGGCCTGGCCCGGCCCGGGGCAGCAGTGGTCCTTTACCCCAGAAGCTGTAAAGAAAAAAAAAAAAAAAAAAGAGTTTCATTTTCTAGGAGAGCATGACAAAGGTCAGGAAGCCCTGCCTAAGCCGTCTTGGTGAAAGAGGATGCTACTACAACTGAGGAGCTCAAACTTGGGCCCAAAAGAGTCATTAACCACTTTGTCCCAGATCCCAGATTTTTGGCTGCACAGAACAGCCAAGAAGAAGCCAAGAGTCTGTCCCCAACTTCTCACCTTGATGGATGAGGCAAAGGGCCCACTCCGTTTGAGGCGGGGGAGGGTCCCAAGGCAGGGGGCGACTAAGAGGCCAAGATCTAAAGACCACAGCTCTCTGGTTTCCCAAAGGTTTTTCTTACGGAGCCGGGAGGAGAGGAACCTGCCAGCCTCTTGGGTCCAGCACCTGCCCCATGGGTGAACCTGCAACCCAGCAAGAAGCTGGCTGTGTGGAGGACAGTGGGGGAGAACCTATTCTCCTCTCTCTCCTTTCCTCTCTCACTGTCTCTCTGCCTCCCCCCTCCCCACCCTGCTGTCCCCTCACTGACTGCCTCCCCCCGCTGTCCCCTCATAGTCACACATTTTCTGGTTCATTTCAGATGACAAAGTTCCTCTTTCCAAAAAGTCCCATCCCCCAAGAGTCCTTTCTGCAGAGACACCATCCCTCCCAGCTGAGAAGGGGGCTGTCCCACCATGGCCCCCAGGGGCAGTGACAGGCCCTCTGAGCACATGACTCCACTTACCCTCCATGAGCCCCTAAGCTACCACAGCAAATTTCCGATTACAAGGCCTCACGCCCTGACCTGCACCTCCTTCTCCACAGGATCCCACACCAAGCCTTAGAGAACCCCCGACTTGATTAGGAACGCTGACCGGTCCTCTCCCAACTCTCTCTGCAGTGGAATCTGAAACGGGGCTGGGAAGAACTCAGAGGTGGGTTGTCCCATCCAGTTCCCACCAGAAGCCCAGGAACAAGAGGGCCCAGCTCAAAGTCACATCGATCATTCATGGCAGAACGCAGAGTCCCGATCCCAGGCCGGGGCTTGTACTTGTTGCTTACCAATATAGTGGGTTTTCTTCCAAATCTTGCCTTTACCTAAGACCTTCCTTCCCTCCCTGCCCCAGCCTGGCCCTGAACTCTCATCATCTTGACCCCTGTGGCAGTTACAGCCTTGGACCTGTGTCTAAGGACGGGTCTCCAGGACCACTCGGGGGCCCCTTCCCAGCAAATGTTACTTTGTGGCAAGGCTTTCTCCCTTTGGGTCACCAGACTGGCCTGATTATAATGAGTTACTTTGAATTGAGACACAAGCAGGTGTTTAAAATGGAAGCGCATGATTGACGCAGAGGCCCTTGTGGTCTCTGACACAACCTATGGTTACGGGACCTGAGCTCAGAGTGGCACAGCAGCCATTCCACCTACCCAGAGCCCCGCAGAAACACCGCCCACCCGCCCCCACTCTCCCTGAGTGCCATAGCCCTGACTCTCCCTGAAGCAGGGCCCCTCCCCTACCCCACGCTGAGTCGAAGATGGTGCCTCCGGGCACCATTCCAGTTGACCTTTCTTCTCCCCATCACCTTCTCCATAGACTGTATATGCTGTATATACATCCGTCCTGTTACTCACCCCTGCCACCTCATTTCTTTCTCTGACAGCCACAATGGGGACAGAGGCTGGAATGAAAAGCAGTCGCTAGAGTCACAAGGCCCTGAGTTCAAATCTCAGCTCAGCCACTTCCTGACCCAGTATCCTCCAACTAACAATTCAGACTCCTTCCAATGCTTTGATCTTTCATTTTTTCTTTAGAAGCAAAATGTTAAGAGGGCAGCCCTAAAAGCCTTTTCACTGGATTGTTGTATAGAATAAAGACAATGAAGTATGTCCATAGGGCCCCCAGGGCCCCATCTTCTGTGGCTTCAGGAGAAGCACCACCCTCAGAAGTCTTCATGGCTGCCAACATATTTCCCTTCCAAAAGCTCCTAGGCAAAGCCCACCTAGCCACAGCTGGCTACCATTATCCGACAAATGGCAATGACCTCTAGAATGACAGGGAGGGCTGGCCAAGGAGATTCCACCAGTGACCCATCCCCTGTGAACATCCTGTGGGGCACCCCAAAATGGAAAGCAACTGAATACCTTTGACACAACTGTCATTCCAGAGCAATCCCGCCAGGATGGGCCCGAGACATAGGTGCCTGGAATGATGTGAGGAACCGCAGACACTCTCTGTAGCCCAGACCTCCCATTCCTTGTCACTGAGCCTGGAAGCCCACAGCCAGACCTCATTCCGCCAGCATTAATGAGCACCTGCCATTTTCCAGGCATCATGCTAAGAAATGGGCTTAATTCCTCTGGGTTATTTGTTACCATTTCTAAGCATTTTCTTCTAAAAACACAAATGGCCCCTGAGAAGAGCAGTGCAGCCCAGATTGAATGGGGGGGGGGGGTCTTGTCTTGTAAGTCATCAGAGAAAGACTGGATATCTTCAGTGAAAGGGGACATAAATAAAGTTCAGAGGTGACTGCGGAACTAAGGAGCAAGACAGAGCAACAGCCCGGCCTTTTCTGGTGGTGAGTTTCTAGGGCTACATCTGCTCCTTCCTTTATCCTGCCACCAAGACAGACACACCTATTGCCCCTATAAGCAACAGCAGCCCCCACAAATGTAGCTGGTGAGGCTAGCCGGGTTCAGTGGGAGAGAGCAGCCAGTGGCTGGGCGGCCTTGGCCCTGCGGCAGGGGGGCTGGGCCTGCCTTTCACCATCCCCAGGCTGAGGACGCCCTGAACCAGTGCCTACTCGCTCCCCAACAAGTCCAGGGCTTGGAGTTCAGGTAATTAGGCCCTTGGCAATCTCACCTGAGCCTGCCAATAAAACTGAGACAATCACCCTCAGCCCCTGTTCAGGAGGGAGAGAGGAAAGGTTGGGGGGTGGGGGAGGAAAGGAGGAAAACTTTCTTTCTGTGCTAAATTCAGTGTTTAGCAACCAGAGGAAGAAGGCCGTTCATCTAGCATCCATTCAAAAACCCCACACCCACTTCATACCCAGGCTTGTCCCCTCCTGCCACAGAACCCTGGCCTCTGTCAGCCACCATCATCCAGGGTAACAGGGGGCACCTTGAGGGGCTACAAGCTGAACAAGAGCCAGGCAGTGGGGACCTATGCTTGCAGAGATAGGCTTTCCCCAGGGAGGCTCCTTCCGTGGCAGTGGAGGGACAGGGGAGTCCCCCACCCCAGGAGCCAGAGCCACCGTCCAAAAAAAGTCTAGAAGGATGCTCCAGAGTGTTCAAGTGCAGCTGAGTGACTTCATTGTACCCTGCCTTATGTCACTCCTGCAGTGAGGACCTTTTTTTAAAGCGTCTCTACATTAGCGTAGTGCCCAGCAGATACCTGGCACGCAGACAGGACTTTCTTTTCCCCCAAATAACAAACTTTAATACCTTCTTGTATATGATCACACAGCTATGGAATACCTGGCCCTTTTTACTCCCCACATCACATCTATATCTTATATCCTTATGCTCCCTCCTAAGAGGGGAAGGGTCTTTTCTGTCACATGGTGGAGTGGGGGAGAATATTGTTCAACAATATGAATTGCCGCTTATGGAATGCTTGCAAGGGGTCTAGCGGAAGGACTCTGTGAGGATTAACTAATTTAATGCTTCCTAAGGGATAGGTTCTATTACTATCCCAATTTACAAACAGCCAAACAGGCTAAGAAAGAAATTGAGAAACTTGCCCAAGGTCACACTGAAGTTTTAATGAGTACTTATTTAATTGAACTGAAGGCTCCCATTTTTTTTCCGTTAAGGGTCGGACTCATTATCTGGTGGTTGGTGGGTTCCAACCCGGCATCCCACTGTGTGCTGACAGCCCAGAGCCCAGAGCCCAGAGCTCAGAGCCCGGGGCCTGCTTCAAACTCTGTGTGTGTTTGTGTGTGTGTGTGTGTGTGTGTGTGTGTGTGTGTCTCTCTCTCTCTGCCCCTCCCTGCTCGCACTCTGTCTCTATCAAAAATGAATAAGCATTAAAAAAATTAATAAATAAATACAAATAAAAAGAACTAATAGGAAGGAGGGGGAGGCAATTTGTGCCCAAAGACTTTTATCCAGTCTCACCAGCAGGCAAGCAGGGGGTGCCCCCCGGCCGACGAGCTCTGCTACTTGCCCTTCTCCTTGGGTGCAATAAGTCCAGCTAACCTGAAAGTGTTTGAGGGCCGTCTCTGGAGTGGCTGCACTCCTCCAGTCTCTGGGGTCCTGGAAGCTTTCAAGGATCCCAAATTCTCCCCCTGACTCTGCCCTTTCCTAACGCGGCCCCTGTCGAACAGGACTAGGGTTTCCAGCTCCTGACTGTCCTCGCCCGGGGAGAGGTCTCAACGGATGGGGAGGGGGTGCATCACGGCAGGGTCCTCCGGAGCTGAGCCTGACGGCCTGTAGGTCTCCCGCTTCCTTCCCGCCACCCCCGCAGGCTGAGCTGTGCCTCCCGCGGGGAAACAAGGGCACTGCAGTCAATACTGGGGGTGCCGCACGCCCAAGGCCGCGGACCTGGCGGCGTCTCCGGGCCCCAGGCAGGAACCCGCGGAGACCCCTGCCACCTCCCGGTGCACGCGCAGCAGAAGGCGCCGCAGAAAGGCCAGGGGCGGGCGCTACTCAGCTAGTCAGCGCCGCTCCCGGCCTCTCGCTTACTGTCTGGCTCTAAGGCCAGAGGCCCGAGCCGCTGGCTAATTTTTCACGCCCCCCAGACCGCCTTCCTAGGTGACGCTAGAGTCTGTGCGGTTCCTTTAAAGGCTGCGGGTTCCGTTCCTCTTTCCTTTTCCACTGGATGCCAAAATATGCAAATCCGGGGACCGGAATCGGCAGCCAAATCGAGGAGAAGGGGCGCGGCCGGCGCGTCACCGGATCCGCTCCTTGTATGGCTCTTCCCGGCTTGGCCCGCCGCCCCGCGACCCTCCCTGCAGCCGCCCCGGCCCCTCCCGCGCCCAGCCGGGCTCACACTGCCGCCCACGCCCCCGGGCCGGCCGCTCGCCCCCCTAGGGAGGGAGCCGGGGGCGGGAGGCGCTGCATGCCCTGATTCCGGCCCG
>NW_027530408.1:1497809-1497955 GCF_008692635.1 Crocuta crocuta | reverse complement strand
TGATTCCGGCCCGAGCCGGGGACCGCTGCAGAGCGCTCTCCCTCCCAGCGCCGCGCAGGCGGAGGAGAGCCCGGGGGCGCAGTGCCTCCCTTGTAGAGGTGTGGGGAGCCGGGCGGGAGCGGCGGCAGGGGCGGGGTGAGGGGGCT
>NW_027530408.1:1497459-1497705 GCF_008692635.1 Crocuta crocuta | reverse complement strand
AAGATCCGGGGGAGGCCGGGCCCTCCCGCCCCCAGTTCTCCGCCGCGCGGAGGGGAGGGGAGCGAGGTTGTCATCCACCCCCACCACGATGTGCAGCTCGGGAGTTCCTCCCACACGTCCCCGGCCCGCGTGGCCCTCCCACGGAGCGAGGCCCGGGGATCCTCTCTTCCTCCTTGTCAGCACTCCCACTCCCCCTGAGAAATGCACCTGCCCCCAACCCCAGCTCCCCAGCGGGGGGGGGGGGGG
>NW_027530408.1:1470654-1496125 GCF_008692635.1 Crocuta crocuta | reverse complement strand
GGGGGGGGGGGGGGGGGGCACGGGATTCACCGCGCCCACGCGGCCACCGGGGAGGGAATCCTCCCACGCCAAGCCGGTGCCGCTGTGATTCGGGGTCGCTCCCCCACGCTCCTCTCCTCCCGCTCTCCCGCGGCCCGGCCGGAGCAGGCCTCTGGGAACGTAGCAGCCGCCCCCGGGATCTGCTGCCGCTCTGGGAGGTGACAGCGTTCCGGTCGGCAAGCTGGAGGCCCTTGACTGCAGGGCGCCGGCAGGCAGCAATGGGGACAGCCCTGTGGAAGGCGAGGGGGAGGGCACAGAGAGACTAGAGGAGACGGTTCAGAGATTGTGGGTTCGGCAGGCTCCTGCTGCAACTCAGTGGCGGGCCCTTCGCAGGCAGCAATAGACAGGGACTGTGCCTGGGCCTGCTGGGCCCTCCTGCCATCCTGCGGCCAAAGCGGGTGCTTTGGAACCGCTGGGGGATTATCACGGATTCGGTGCACGTGTTTCCTGTTCCCTCAACTCCATTCCTACTTCTCCAACACCCAAACCGCACATCCTCGACCCCAAAAGTGCGGGGCACTCGCCTCGCGCGCAGCCGCTCTGCAGCCACCAAGCTCCCGGCCGCGGCGGCGCTCAGCTAGGAGTCAGCTCAGGGTCAGGGGCCTGGGGAGCGCGGGGTGGGGGCGGAGAATCAGAGTGAGGGCAGCTCGCAAGTGATCCGGATGCTGGATCAGCGATCCCCGGCACGCTGGAATCCTCCTCAGAGGGGCGCGCTCCCTTTCTCTCAGTCTCAGCCAGGGTCCTAGATGCGAGACGCTACGTGCGGCGGGACCCGGGTCGAAGCGCACACCTTCCGGGTTCCCCAGAAGTTCCCAGGTTGCAAAGGGACCTCGCCGGCTGTTTCCAATTCCCTCTCTCCCTGCTCGGGGTGTTGGGGGCCACTTGCAAACAACTCCACACACACCCCCGCCCCCCGCTGTACAAGCGCGCTCTCCTCGAGCGCACCTAAAATAAACACACTGGCGGTTATTGCTTTTTCAACCCTGCGCCGCGCGCTCTACGCTTTGCGTTCAGTTGCTTCCCTCTTTCCTCTCTCCTCTCGAATTTTCCTTCTTTCTTCTATTTCTCTCTTTCTCTAATTTTTTTTTAAGATCCGCGAGCGTTGCGGGCGCCGCACGTTGGCTGCGGCCCGCTTCCTGCTTTCTAATGTTCCATTGTGAGGAGCTTCCATTGTGACGTCGCGCCCCTTCGGCTGGGCTTTGTCTGTCCATATATGGGCAGCTACGTCACGGAGCTTTCCCGGGGCTCAGATAAATAGGCTGGTGGAGTTCCCTGGCTGGGAGCTTTTGGGCAGCAGTGAGCTTGCTAGGAAGCGGCGGGGCTGGTGNCCCTCCCCTGGCCCACCCCTTCCCCTCTTCCCTCCCCCTCCCCCCGAACTTTCCCTCTCGCATGCTTTTCCCCTGCACCACGGATCGCCTCTCCGATGCCGCTTGCCTGGAAGCTGCGTTAGGAGCGAGCGGCGGCGGTGGCGGCGGTGGCGGCGGCGGCAGCTCGGGAGTGCTATGACCGGCAAACTCGCCGAGAAGCTGCCGGTGACCATGAGCAGTTTGCTAAACCAACTGCCTGACAATCTGTACCCCGAGGAGATCCCCAGCGCGCTCAACCTCTTCTCCGGCAGCAGCGACTCGGTAGCCCATTACAATCAGATGGCTACAGGTAAGGGCGGCGGGGAGGCGGCGAGGCAGCGAGGAAGGAAAGGGAGAGAGAAGAGGAGGAGGGAACGAGCTACCGATGGATGGATGGGTGGATGGATGGATGGATGGTGGATGGATGGATGGATGGTGGATGGAGAGATGGGGGGCGCGCTGGGAATTTTCCGGGGGGCGAGTTGCTTTTCCCACCCACTCCTCCCGCCCTCCCAGATCGGGAAGGCTCGGTTGGCGACGCCACGATAGAGGCTTCGGTTCTCCCGGGTGGGGGCAGCCGCCGACCAGAGGGAGGTAGGTGCGAGCGGCTCCGGGGTTCTCCACTTAGGGGGCGCGATCGCCAGGCTGCGCGCAAGGCGTGGTGCTATCGCCCCCTTTCCCGGGAGGAGCCCAGCGTCCCTTTCACCCGCGCTCTCCCCCCCCCCTTACTCCCTCAGCCTCCCACCCGGGATGGAGCCATGTGCGGCGTGGAGTCCCCGCGGTGGGAGAGGTACTGCGACGCTGCCTTTCCGGGGCGTTCAGCAAAGCCGTGGGGGTGNCGAGCGGGGGCCGTCACGGGGGGCGATTCTTTGGCCTTGGAGCTTGGGAAGAGCGGCCACTCCCGCCATAGAGACATGGGCCGGTTTTCCGCCGCCCTCCACCCTCTCTAGCTAGGCTGGGCTTTCCCCCTCCAGCAAGAGCCGAAAGCTCCTTCAGGCCTGGAGAAGGCTGGGGCCCTGGAAGCCTGCGGGAGAGCTCGCTTTGCGGACAGAACCCCTCTGCGCGCCGAGGACAAAGCGTCGGAGCGCTCCGGGTCCGCGACCCGGGCGCGGTGCGCACTGGGGGCTTCGTCGGGGCAGGAAAGGCGCGGCGTCCCGGCGCGGACAGGGCGAGGGGAAGAGGCCGAGTTGTGTGCGCTAAAGAGTGAGAGCCCAGTGCGCTCCGGGTCTGAAACTACCTGTAGCTGCAGCTACCTGCCCGCCCCACCTCGGAAACAACAACAATGCTTCTCGCGCGCGCGCGTGTGTGCGTGTGGTACGTGAGTGTGTGCGCGGCGTGTGCGGTGTGTGTGCGGCAGCCACTCCACACCCCGATCCGTAGTATTTTGCTGTATCCAGGTTGCGCCCGGGAGCGCGGCACCGCCCGCTTTGCGCCGGGGCGCAGCTTTCCTCCTACCCTATGCGCAGTTCACTCCACCCGGCCGCACCCTCCACACCTGAGCAAGGACCCGGGCGCCCGGGTCCAGGAGCCGGCTCGGCTTCACTCACCCCTCCCCTCTCTTCCCCGCTCTCCGCAGAGAATGTGATGGACATCGGTCTGACCAACGAGAAGCCCAACCCGGAACTCTCTTATTCCGGCTCCTTCCAGCCAGCCCCCGGCAACAAGACCGTGACCTACTTGGGAAAGTTCGCCTTCGACTCCCCTTCCAACTGGTGTCAGGACAACATCATTAGCCTCATGAGCGCCGGCATCTTGGGAGTGCCCCCGGCCTCAGGGGCACTCAGCACGCAGACCTCCACGGCCAGCATGGTGCAGCCACCGCAGGGCGACGTGGAGGCCATGTATCCGGCGCTGCCCCCCTATTCTAACTGCAGTGATCTCTACTCGGAGCCTGTGTCTTTCCACGACCCCCAGGGCAACCCTGGGCTCGCCTATTCCCCCCAGGATTACCAATCGGCCAAACCGGCCTTGGACAGCAATCTCTTCCCCATGATTCCTGACTACAACCTCTACCACCATCCCAACGACATGGGCTCCATTCCGGAGCACAAGCCCTTCCAGGGCATGGACCCCATCCGGGTCAATCCGCCCCCTATTACCCCTCTGGAGACCATCAAGGCATTCAAAGACAAGCAGATCCACCCGGGCTTTGGCAGCCTGCCCCAGCCGCCGCTCACGCTCAAGCCCATCCGGCCCCGCAAGTATCCCAACCGACCCAGCAAGACCCCGCTCCACGAGCGGCCCCACGCATGCCCGGCGGAGGGCTGCGACCGCCGTTTCAGCCGCTCGGACGAGCTGACCCGGCACCTGCGCATCCACACGGGCCACAAGCCCTTCCAATGCCGGATTTGCATGCGGAGCTTCAGTCGCAGCGACCACCTTACCACTCACATCCGCACGCATACGGGCGAGAAGCCCTTTGCCTGCGAGTTCTGCGGGCGCAAGTTTGCGCGCAGCGACGAGCGCAAGCGCCACGCCAAGATCCACCTCAAGCAAAAGGAGAAGAAGGCGGAGAAAGGGGGTGCGCCCTCTGCGTCCTCGGCGCCCCCCGTGTCCCTGGCCCCTGTGGTCACCACCTGCGCCTGAGGCTCGGGCCCCCAGATCCCCACTTTTCCCCTCCAAGTGTCTCCCAGCTGCTTGCCTGAAAGCAGCGGGAAAGCTAGCCACGGAGGCGCAGGGGCCGCGCCCTGGCCTCTCCATGGACGTAAGGTCCCTTGTTCCCCTTCGATGTCCCCCGTTTCCACCCTTTCACACCGGCCAACGGTCGGGGGCCAGGGCAGGAGGCGCCCTCCCTTCGCTGCTCCCCCCTTAACCAAGGCGTGGGGGCGGAAAGGTGGCGTCTAGCCCGCTTTGTTCAGTTCGGATCGTCTTGATCCTGGGGCCGCTGGGCCGCGCCAAGGACCTGCGGGGGACTGAAGGCGGGGCCCGTCCAAGCCTCGCCCGACCCAAGCACCTCACGGTTCCCCCCACGTCTCCCTCGGTTCCCCCTCGAAGACCCGAGAGGGGGAGGGGGTAAGGAGCGCACCAAAGCGCAGAGCTTGCTGCCCGCCGCACGCACGCGCGCTTGCGTGCGGGGATGCGCGCGAGTGTGCGTGCTCGCGTGAGTGTTATGTGTGCGTGTGTGTGTGTGTGTGTGCGCGCGCACACACACACACGTGTGTGTGTGAGAGACTCTTGAGCTGAGCTGGGCTGTGTCCACCCCAAACTCTTCCCCACATCGGGTCCCCAGGCCGCTGGAGGAATGTCTCAGGTTGGGGGCCTGCACGTGGCCGGATGAGACGGTCTTCCATCTGCTCGGAAATGTTTCTTAGAGAAATGCCTCGGATGCCGCCGCCGCGGTGCTGCTACCGCTGTTTAGGGTTTGGCCCCTCAGCACCCCTCCTTTTCCGAGCGCTTCCCTCTTAGGCCTCAGGGCAGTTTGATCTGCGGGGAGAAGGAGCAGCCATCACTAAACCTGCCTTTTCACAAATAGATTTCCCCAGCCCCACTTTTTAAAATCTATGTTCCTGAGTTTGCCCTCTGCCCTTTCTCCCGCTCCACTCCCTTCTAAGCCTTCTCCCATCTCTTTCCAAATCTTCTTCCAGAAAGGCAGGCCTCAACCAGCCACTCATTTTACCATCTTTTTGTTTTCTCTCACTCATACCCATTTCTCCTCCCTCTCCCCCTCCCACCTCATTGATGGGAAAGCAGACTCGTGCTTCATCCTTTGCCATCCCCGACACAATAGGTAGAATTCAGATCTATGTACATGCGGGGGGGCATGTATGTAGGTGTATATACACACATATATACATATATAGAACATACATACACACAATAAAATCTCTAAGGTACGTGGCTATCCAGTGCAGTGCACCGGCATAAAGAGAGTTTGTAGGTATATAAGCTTTAAATGATTTATTTTTTATGAAAAACTTAACTGATGAGATTATATCTACATAGGTGTGTGTATGTATATATGCACATATGTATGTATGTATGTATGTATGCCCACATTTACACACATGCACACGTCTCTGTCCAAATCTTCCTCAGAGATCTGGGCATTTTTGCATTAATCCATGTTTCGGAATGAGGCATATCTTTTCCATACCCCACTCTCACCTACTCCCCGCCCTACCTCACCTCTTCTCAGGCACCCCCTCCTCCCCAGCACTTCCCCCGCACAGGGGTGACTCTTTTGAAGTGGAGTCGTAGGGAAGGTTGCTCTCTGACACAGCTTCCAGCACAGTCTTGACTGAATGTACTGTTCCCTCTTAGCGTTATTTCTCCTGTGGCCACTGAGCTGCCCAGAGAGAAGGGACAAAGGTCTGGAGTTTACAGAATGTCTGTTTTTAAAGTCACTTTATGCGTCTCCCACTTTTTTTAAGCACCCGGTTTTTGTTTTGTTTCGTTTTGTTTGTTTTTGGGGTTTGTTTTTGTTTTTGGGTTTTTGTTTTCTTTGGTGGTGGATAAATAATACTAAAAGGAGTCTAGTGAAAGGGACAAAAAAGAAAATCAAAGAGCAGGGGGCTTGTGAATTTCCAGGTACTTGGACTTTTTGTAGAAGGAAAGAGAAGAGGACGAAGTTTGCCAGGAGGGCCCATATTTTTTCAGCTGAAGGGTAAAATCTTTCTTTGCAGAGACAGTATTTTGCTGAATACTTTTTATAATGTGATGATTATTAAAAACAAAAATTTTGGTCACTTCAAAGCTGGAAGGAGGAATCAAATATCCTTTAATATTTTTTCCTTGCTCCTTCTGGTTTATGCATGCTACTGCATGATCATCTGAGTTTTCCTTTGTTTTAATAAAACTGTTCTCAGACATTTAAGCTTAAACTAAGAGAAAAATAACTTTGTTGCCAAAAGGTTGTGCTATCCAGATTTTTTTATATGTCTGCATGTTTTAAAAAACAACAAGAGAAAATGCACTCTAACTTATGTGAACTGAGAGAAAAAAAAAATCAGGTTTTAAACAGGAAAACCTATGGGGAATGATATTTTTTGAAAGACTTTTGTATAAAGTTGAGTACTTAGAAAAAGACAAACCAGATGTAATATATTTTGTGGATGTTTTTATTTCTTGGATTTATAGTACCTTATACTAAGGTTAAAAAAATATGCTTGATATTGTGAAAAGGTGAAATTCTTCACCAATATTTCATTTGCTCCTTTGTCACATTGTTATGCCAATATAATATAGTTAATGAAAACAGCATTTTTAAAACCGAAATATTGAAATGGTGTAATGTTGTACCATTTGCACTGTGAGCAAATGCTAATACAGTAAATATATTGTGTTTGCTGACAATCAGCCGGCCTATAAATCTCCTTATTTTATTTCTTGTTTTCATAGTATAAAGTTTTGGTTTGGCCTGTTTTTTGGTCTCGTTTTGTTTTTGGCTGATGGTTGGTTTGGTAGGTTCCTATGCCTGGCTTTTGCTGTTCTTGCTCTGTAAACTCAATGTAAAACAAGGAATTTGGCATTGCTCGAAGTTGGTCAGAATTTTGCACGCTCTGGTGTTTCAAATCCAGTGTTGAGTGTTTACTGTGGTTCTGGGGGAATAGGAGTCTCCTCCACTCTTCTGGGAGAGTCTCAAACTGCCAGAGAGGTTAGGCAGATCAGATAAACTCATGGGAATCAAGACTAGTGACTGGAACCTTCTAGAACCCTTTTCCCTGGTTTCTAATGGATATTGAGGGTAGAAGGGAGGGGTCCTCTGGTTTATGCTCCCTCTCTCTCTCTCTCTCTCTGTAACAGGGGGCACTAGAAGGTTTAAGGTCTCTCTCTCTCTCTCTCTCCCTCTCTCTCTCTCTCTCTCTGTCTCTCTGTAACAGGAGGCACCAGAACAGGACCCTGCAGACTCACAATGGCCACCCTGAATAGTGCTCTTGCTAAAGCCTTTGAAGCCTGAAAAACAGGTGGAGACTTGATAGGGGTTCTTTAAGGTTGGCAAGATAACCAGAGAGATTGGAGGCTCTATTGTGGTCAGATAATTGGGGAAAATCAGATTTAAAAATTATACAACTTCAATCCCGCTTGGACAGGACTCTCCAGGCCTCACTGTTTGTAGCTGCCTGAGAAAGATGGTCTTGGCTGAAAAAGCTGGTCTTATGAACTGCGCAGGGATCCGATGCTTCCGAGAGAAGAAAGAACATTTGGGATTTGGAGAACATACAGGGAATATTTATATAGCATTAACCCCTCACATCCTACAACTTCTGTCTCCAATAAAAGTGATGCTTCCCTTACTCGATGAGCTTTCTTCCCCAGAAACTTCCCCTTTCATAACTGAGTGTATTTGCCAGCCCTAGAACTTTCTCTGGTTCTCTTTCTTTGTGTGTCCCTGTCTCCACCCTGCTCCTTCACCTTATTTCCCATTAGTCTTTAGAATTCTCTCTCCTCCTGAGGCTTATTCTAGAGCAGTCTTTGGACAGATCAGTCCTTTCTTCTCCCTTTCTTCCTATCTGCCCTCTAAACCACTCACTCACTTGGGCTTCTCTGTCATGTGTTTCACATATCATCTGCCTCAGTGAAGCTTAGGGGCTTGGTGTCTGATACTGGGCTATGTAAATGCAGCACCACATTGCAACTGGGGGACAGTATCTCCATCCCTGATGAAACCATACAGTGACAGGAACTGCTTTTGCCTCCCCAGTCAGGCCCATCACACTGAAAAATGTGGGTGGTATTTCTGGTTGGCTGTAGTTACCAAGAAGTTGAGGGCAGACCGGGGTGGAGGTGGTGGGCTGTGGCCTTAGAAAAGAATGTTTTTGAAGTGAGAGATCAATAAAGAGAATGTAGTATGGAATCTTAAAGTTTCTCACCCACACAATTCCAGGTCACTGGCTGCCATCTTGAATTCCCTTCTCTCACCTCACGAAACTTCAGAATTCCAAACTGTAACTACAGCTGCAAGGAGGTATCCTTTGTTAACAAAGGACATCCAAGATGGCTGAAAAGTCCTAATGATTGAGCATATAATCCACTTCTATGCTAAACTAGATATTTCCTTTCTAGATTTCCATGTGTTTTTCAAATGCATATTATCAGAGGAAGATAGCGTCACTGGGTGTCTTCATAGTTAGCATCCAGCCCCACCTGCACCCTCTCCAATCACATCAGGCCTTTAGAGTTATACTTTCGTCAACAGTGTACTATGCTGCATGATTAATAAACTCACTTCCCATTGGTGCATATTACTCAACCCAACCTGGTTCAACCACTGGGTTACTTGACAATATGGCAGCCCGCCTGGCTGGCACCAGCCCTGTATGGTGTAATCTCTGATTCATACTTTGTAGCTAGATAAGACTGTCCCAGATAGCATCACACCAGCAACCCAACCTGCCTGGGTTTTGTAAATATGGGGAGAGGAAACTCAACCTTCAAACTTAGGGATGAAGTGAGTAGATGGCAGAGGGAAAGGCTTAGCTATGGAGCTATCATGAGAAGGAATCAATGTAAGCTTTGCCTGGAGCAAAATCAAGGGTAAAGGTGTAGAAGAGGTAGAAGCACAACTCCATCCGAAGTAACCTCTATGTCTCCCTGTCTCTGTCTCTGTCTCTCTCTCTGTCACACACACACACACACACACACACCCCTCTGGAGTGGTTTACTGAAGGCAATGACTCTTTGCAAAATTGTACCCAGTGAACTAGGTTGGGGTACAAATGAGATACTTGGTGACAAGTGGGGCAAAGAATGGAGCATGTTTTTAAATGGTGGTGGCAGTAGTGATGAATGTGTATAAGTGTGTGTCTATATATTATTCTCAAGTATATAAAAAGGAATAGCAAGGTGGATTCTGATAATAGCAAGGTGTTAGTTTATGGCCCGTCGCTACTAATCCCCTTTTACTAATCCAAAATTTGCCTGCCATAGGTGAGGGGGTTGTGAGCTGCCCTTCCCTGGCCTTATTTGGCTCCCCTGGTGTCATGGGATAATAAGCATAGGGGAAGTAGGAGACCTCTATGTGCCCCAAAGACTAGACGTCATACTGGCAAAATCTTAATGACTGGGGGGAAATGACTTTCTAAAAGGTACCATGGGGTTTTCAAAATAGGTCATAATCCTAAATCTATCCCAAGTGGTCTTTTTTTAGAAAACCCACTCTGTGCACAGAGAGGGTGAGGTCTCCAGAGGAAGAGGAAAGAGTCAAGTGAATCTCAGAGCCCCTTGGCCACAGCAGTCCCTGGAACAACACTACAGCCACTCCTCCATCAGTCACCCACAGAGGCCAGGAACATGTCTGGTCTTGTCAGCTACTCCCAGCATCCCAGCTTTTGAAACTTCACCACTCATTTTGCTCGAAGGTTCCTTTCTACCCCATCTCTTATATTTTCAACAATTGGTCATTTTCACAGCCTCTGAAAGAACAGAGGTGGGCCAGGGTTGGGGGCAGTGTGATGAGACTTTCCCCAACTTGCACTAAAGTCTCTGACATGTCCATGCGCAGGCAGGAAGGGACTAGACCCTGACTCATTGCCTAGGATCATCATTCCCCCTCCTCATCATGGCTGCTTCGTCGGGCTTCTGGAATTGGGACAGTCCCTGTCACTGCCTCTGCTGGCCACCGGGAGCACGGTGCTCGTCTGTCCACTGACCTGGGCGTGAAAACACTATTTCTTCCCTTCCAGAAAACATGGAGATGGCTAGAAGAAAGATTTTTGAGCAATCTTACTAAGGAGCTAATGCAAACAGAACATGGCCAAAAGCAACAACCAAGAAGAAGTAGACAATATGAGGTTCTAGATGGTGCTGGCTACTGAACAAAATGTTCTCACTTCTAGGTTGGGTGGGAGTTTGGCCACCGTAAGGTTTCTTTAATGTTGCCTAACCTGTATCTTGGCCTTGTCTCCAGGAAGGCTCCTAGCACATTCTCTTAGGACCAAGACATGGGGCTTCCCTGGTTTACTGATACCCTACTCTGTTCTCAAAGTCCTGGACAAAGGACAAAGGAAGTCACTCTCTGGGCCTCATAATGCTTCTCATGGACCTCAGGCAATCCACCCTCTGCCTACAGTCTCCTCCTTCATCCGTTCCTGGGTGCCTCTAAGACTCTACAAGTGTCCCATCCTATCATAGCCTCCAATGATGTTCTCTGGGTCCTGCTCATTTTGCATGGAGCATGATCACTAATCCTTCAGGCAGCTCTCCCTGTGAGGCCTGCCCAGGGCCTGCGGCCATCTTTACCTTGGGCCCTTCATAGCGGAATCATGACTTAAACGGAAACAGAGCGCTCTTTTCTGACGCAGTCAGCAGCTGACTTGAGTTCCTATTTGAGTTACCCACTGAGTTCCTACTTATGTCTTAGGAAGGCTCCCACCCTTCAACTCCCTGGAGGAAAAGACATCTCTGACACTACTGAGACTGGGGACACCCCAACCCTTCACAGGGAAAGTTACCCTTGTCTATGGACCTGTATTCTCTGGGGTAGCTGCCCACCCAGATATATCAGGTCCCTGCCTCCACCACAGAGAGATTACTGACCAGAACAAAGCTGGGCCTCCAGGCACATTGGCTTCTTCTCAAGCACACGCTGCAAGAGCTCTAGCACTTTCTACTCCTCAGTGTTTTGCCCCTCCAGGTTGTCCAGGTGCCTAAAAGTCTTCCATTCCTCCTTGTTCCCTTCTCCTAACTGCTTAGGAAGGTCAGGCCATCTGAGCAGGAAAGCAGAAAACTTCCAGTGCCTCTATGACCCAACAGCACTAAGGAAAGTCTCCTCTGAGGCCCTTGTTCCTTACTCAGGTCTCCATCCTGAACATTGAGAGGTGCTGTGATAACCCAGCAGCTACTCAGCTTTTCCCTCGGGGCCCTAAGCCTGCTTTGGAATCTCCACTTCCATCTTAGATCTGAATCTCAACTCTGCCACTTGCTTACAGTGTGACCTTTGACAAGCTTCTTAGTCTCTCTCAACCTCAGTTTCCTCCTGCCTTAGCTTTGCTGCTGTAGAGTCAAACGAGGCAATGTATACGATGTCTGGCTCATCATGGGTGCTCCATAAATGTTACTTATCTTCCTGCCCCTTGCTCTGTCCCCATTCCCCATCTTCCAAACACAGATGCAGGAAAGAAGGCTCTGTCTACCCCAGGGATCTGTACACAAATTCAAATATAACCAAGGGAACCTGTGTGTCTTCACCACCCGCCTCCAACTCCAGCCCTCCACTGGACATCTGTATTCTGAAAATGGATCCTCTCGACCCCACCCCAATCCGCCCAGAGGACACAAGTCCTGTCCACTCCCGGCCACAGCTGCTGTTCATTGTTGCCATTTCCTGGCTGGCTCCTGACCCCATCCCAGGTCCTCTGGTCTCTCTCACTTAGATGGGTGGATGTAACACCTTCCTGATGCGGTATCATCTGCAAAGTTAATTAATGTGTCATTGGGCTGTTGCCTGCTTCCTGATCCTTATCAGGGATTTAAATAAAACACAGCAGCCCCAGTTCCTCCTGTCTGTCCTTCTCCCTGGATCTGAGGCTTGTTCTTAGTCATCCATCCTTGACCTCAGCCTTCTGGCCGGTTCTCAGCTTCCAGCCTCGGGGCTGCTGGAAGTGCCCCTGCCCAACCCTAGTTTGGGAACAGAAGTGCCATCCAGGACTTAATGGCAGTGATGTTCTATGACAGAAGCATGGACATCAGGGCGCTTACCTTGTCCCATCCCCTTGGGTGGGTTCCCCCTGCATTTGTAAGAGTCATAAGGGACCTTAAGAGGCCACTGAATCTAACACCCTCTTTTTCAGGTAAAAATAAAAAAGTAGAGGCCTCCAGAAATTCTATGACTTCTCTAAGATCACATCCAATAAAGGAAGAGCCAGGATCTCAGATCCAGACTATCAGTGGAGGTCCCATGGAAAGCTGCTGATTGCTTCATTTATTAACTATTTGTTGAGGCATATAGCAGTGAACCAAGAATCCTTCCATTCATAAAGCTTCCCTTCTTCAGGGCAGAAGCAGGTAAAAACCAAACACATATGTTAGACTGTGATATGTGATATAGAAAGAAACACTGCAGAGTAATTGGAATGAGAAGTGCTGGGGAGGGGGTTACAATTATGTAGGGGGTGGTCCAGGGCGGCCTCACCAGGAGGGGGCCTTTGTACAGATATAGGAAGTGCCGGAGGTGGCCATGTGGACATCTGGGTAAGAAGGGACAGCAAGTGTAAGGTCCTGGTGGTGGTATTCTTTTATTTTTTTTAAATTTTTTAGATGTTTATTTATTTTTGAGAGAGAGAGAGCACACAAGCAGGGGAGGGACAGAGAAAGAGAGTCATAGAATCCAAAGCAGGCTCCAGGCTCTGAGCTGTCAGCACAGAGCCGGATGCAGGGCTTGAACTCACGAACCATGAGATCATGACCTGAGCTGAAGTCGGACGCTCAACCAACAGAGCCACCTAGACACCCAGGTATTCTTGAGCTATTCAAGGAACCACAGGGAGCCAGAGTAGCTAGAAACAAGTGAGGAAAGGGGTCAGCCACAGCAAGAAGGGAAGAGAACAGGATCTATGTGGGGCTGCTAGGCCCTCTCCCTCTGCCCTCAACACTCCCCCTCCCTGCACCTGGTTTCCTAATTCCCCCTGATGGACTGTGGTCTTCTTAACCTTACTTTTATGTCCTCTCAGAGGCCAGTGATTATTCCTAAACCCTGTCTTGGCCAAGGAGAGAAAGAACTGCCTCCTTCGAGAACCTCAGCCTGAGAATCCTTTCTCTTCCTATTGACATTTGCCTTGCTGCTGGGTCCCTAATAAGATGGATGGCTCTTTCTGCTGCCCAGTCGCAGAATGGGACTCTCCCTCGGCCTCATCTCTCAGAAGTTGCTCTTGCAAACCAGCTTCCTCTTTTGTCTATGGCTGGATTGGCCATGTCTCCTGCCTTGGCAAAGAGCTGGTCGATGGCCAAGTTCCTCCAATATGGCCATAGTCTCCCCCCAACCCCAAGCCTTGAATGTGCAAGATGGGACATTCCCAAAACCACTTGATCTACTGTATACCTCACCATGAACTCCATGTCCCTGGATCATTGCAAATCCTGGTGCTGTGGCATTATAGCTCTAGATTTGTCCAAGCAATTTCATTTGCAAAAGAGAAGTTTCTTCCCTCCTCCTTTTTTTGGTCTTCCATGTCATGTCTTTCCAAAAGCCCCCCCTCAGTGTCTGTCTTTCCCTGGCAACTTGGTATCCTCCAGAGCTTCTTCGCATTTCATTCGTTCATCCATTAATTTAGCAAAACTGTATGGAGCCAGGTGCGTGCCTGTCCGTGGGGCTAGGAGGAGTCGCAGGCAATACAAAGGTGAACGTGAACAGGACCCCACCCCTGCCCTGAGGATCTTCCATCCTGTCGGGGAGGAGGCAGACACATAAACAGATGGCTTCGATACCCTGTGATGGTGGTCCCTGATAGAAAGACACCTAAGTCAGAGTCTGGCAGAGGCAAGGGTTGGGAGGTGGGAAACTTCCCAGAGGGTCTCAGAAAGCCCTCTTACGCATCTCTCAATCATAATGAAACCACAAAGGTACTGAGAACTCACTACGTGCCAAGTGCTGAGTAAAGGTCTCTTTGTAAATGATCCCACTGGACTTTAGGTAGAGTGAATCTACCTTAGGATCCCTGTGGGGCTGCTTGTTCTCCTGTCCCTTTCTGCAAGAAGGAAAAGAAAGTCTCAGTGGCCCACGGGCCCCGGGAAACAACATAGCAGCTTGGCATCTCTGGAGCATGCCCAGCTGGCGTGGTGGAGGTTGTCCAACCCAGATGACACTTCCCTGTGTTACATTCTGGTAGCTTCTTCTTGCTCCAGGGCAGACTTTTCCAGGGCTGGGGGAGGTGGTATGCTGGGGGACCCATCTCCTGATTCTCCTTGGTCTGCACAGAGCATCCATCTGGCTGACCTCCTTGCCTGTTCCTCAGTCCCGGACCTGAGATGGTGAGCCGGAAGGAAAGGCTACCACACATCCGCTTCTCTTTGGGCACTTAGAGTTCTACTTCCAAAATTCCAAACATAAACCTCTGCCTCCCTCCCCTCAACCTATCCACATCCTTCTCTTTGCTATTCACTGAAGAGCTCAGACCTCTCAGTCAAAAGACCAAAGCTCTAGCCTTGGCCCCAGCATTGCTCTTCTCTCTGTGTTAACCATATCGGACCAAGAGATATGAGATATGACCAAGTCACTCTCATAACTTGGCCACACCTCTGTTCCCCCATCTGTAGAATGGGGTTAATACCCCTATTCCACATGGCTGTTGAGAGGTCTGCTGCAATGTAAAATTATGAAAGAGAGCAATCCTGTCCCAGAATCCTTGAGAGGAGTGTTAAGGAACACTTTTCTCCTTCTACAGGTGAATATTCCAGACAGATATTCTAGGCAGAGCTGGGAGCCAGATCTAAACTCAAATCACTCTACTTACTAAGTCAGAGGAGAAAACTATATAGGGTTCAGATCGTTCGGAGGTGACAAGCCCAGAAATGCTCCCTGCCATACTGCTAGAAACTGTACCTTCTGGGTCTGAAATCTTCATTGAATGAGAATATATATCATCGAACAGCGGTACATCTCTGGGACCCCTATATGGTACCCCTGCACTGCACCAGGAGTTAGGAGACCTGGGTCCTGATCTTGACTTTGATATTAGGATAAAACTGTATGATGTTTGCAAAGCTGTAGTCCCCCTCTGGGTCTTAAAGTCCTCGCCAGAAAAGTGGTGGGGCTAGTGGCAGATCCATATGGCTCTTCAAGCTTGGACGGGCAGAGGTCCCAGGAGCCTGTACACACAAGACCCAGCCCTCCACCTCATAGCTGGGGGGCTGAGCCCCAGCCCAGGGGCAGGACAAGGAAAAGACCTCTGTTCTTGTCCTCCTGGGCCCAAACTTGATCCTACCTGCTGCTTCTCAGAAGCGCTGGCCTCTTTCCATCCCTACTGGCTTCCTGGCCTAAGCCAAATGTGTATAAGATGCCATTTAGTGAGGTCCCCTGGTTTGGGTTCTCAGCGGCGGCCTGTGGTGCACAGATCAGCCCCAGGCCCATGGACTGGAAGGTGCCAGAGGGTGGCTGGCTCCTAACAGAGCCACTGCCTTGAGGAGGGAACTGCAGGTTTGTGGAGGGCTCAGAGCTCTGCCTTTAGGCCTCCACCCTGAGAATTCCTACTGTTAGGAATCCTCTGTTTTGGGATATTAGCCCCAAAGAGCCCCTGCCTTTCCTACAGGGGCCTCATCCCAGGACAGGCCTCCCAAGATGTCCTGAAACCTCATTCCTTCTTCCCATCCCCAAAGGCCAAGTGCGCTTCTCCCCATCCTCCTCCCAAGCAGGCTGCCCGGAACCACCGGCCCGTCCCTGCTCGCTGTCTTCTCTCCTTTATCTTGAGCATCACCCTTTATTCCATCCCTCCCTGCAGTGGAGCGTCTGCTGGGTTACCCAACCACCCCTAGGTCAAGCATGTGTCGGTTGGGTTGAGTCATTACCTCCATCTCCTCCTCAACCCTCCCAGCTCCCAGGGCTTGGTCTGGTTTAGCAAGCTGGGAGGGAAGGCTTCATCCCGTCCATGTGGGTAGCCTCCAAGGCCCTACAGGCCTCCTGGGAACAGGATCTCCCTGGTATTTGGCCTGGCTTTGTCTTCCCTGGAACAGTGCCTGGTGGGCACGCCTATGTCTTCAGCACTATAGACCCCCGTCACCAACTAGACCACCCAACAGATGCCCTGAGTTTGCCTCCTGCCCATCTCTCCACCCCAGCTCCTTCTCTGGCTAGTCATGGAAACTTGTACTCGGTGACTAACTTCTCTGGGCCTCGGCTGACACTTCCATAAGATAGGGGTAGTAACGCTCCTCCTGCCTCAGGCAGGACACCGGGCCAGCCGCCTTCCTGAGGCCCCCTTGCAGTTCCCTTAGGTCTGCTCACCCTCAGCTCTTTCTTGCCCTTGCTCTTGCCTCATCTGCCACATGGGACTCTTAGTTCACCGTGACCTTTGTCCCTGTGTGCCAGCTGTCCTGAGCTCCCACCTCTCTCCCATCCCCATCCTCCTACCCTCCTCCGGGCTGTCCTGTGAAAGTCTGCAAACAAGTCCAACAAACCCCCTGAGAAAAAACCTCCCAGAGAGTCAGGTCACAGCTTCCCTCTGCACCCCACCCCACATTATCCAGGAAACCTGGAAGTCACCGGGCACAGCCCAGTTTCCCCCTGGGGACAGGAAGGCACAGCCTTCTGGCGCTGGCTGGGCCCTGGGCAGTCCCCTCTGTGTGCATGCCCTGCCCAAACACACACAGCCCAGCTCCCACAGCCCAGGCTCCCCAGCTCCCCCTCCCCCTCTCTGTTCTCTTTCTGCGCTGTGCTCCTTGAACACACCCTCCCGGCCCACCAATCCTCCACAAGCCACTGTGCCTTACACGCCTCAGAATCTCCCAGTTCTCCACTTGCCCAGCCTGCCTGTGTGGGAAGGGTCTCTGCGGTCTGTTCCCCAAGCCCCTCACCCCTTTCTCTAGGAGGAAGAGCAGCCCAGGCACCCCTTCCCCAGCATCTGGTGAGGGGACCAGAAGAAGGAAGCACTGTTGGTTCTTTTCCCCGTGACTCCTAGATTTTGCACCAAAATGCAGGGTGTGCTCCTGTTTGCATTTTTTTTTTTGTTTCCTTTCTGAAAATAACCATGAAACTATCATTTCCTCCCACTGCCTTTTCCCTATCTTATTTGGATGAGCAGAGTTGCTGGGAGAGGTGGTTTGGAGCCACCGGCAGTCTCCCTCTCTGACCTGGGTCCGGAGAACTCACAGGTGGCTTTCAGGCAGGTGCTGCCAGAGAGGCGCCAGGTCCCACCGCTGGGGAGGTCAGGAGCGCAGACATTGGACACCAGGATCCCTGGGAGTGTCTCAGAGACCTCTGGGACACCAGGCTTCTGTCCTGCCTCGTCCAGAGTTGGCAAATATTGGAAACAACCCTGCCCTGGTTTCCCCGTAGCTATAGCTTCTGGGTGTGGGGGAGGGACCAGCAGCTCAGCCCCCTCCCTCGGCTGACTGGAGGGGAAACCACAGTCGTGGCAGACTCTCAAAATGAGGTGGGGGGGGTGGTCAACAGAGGAGAATCTATCCTTATACAAGAAGGAAAGCGGGGTGCATCGCCGGGGCTGTATTTCCCTTTGTCCATTTTGTTTCCATCCAGTGCCTCCCCCCATTCAGCCATTCTAAGCATTCATGCTGACTGCCTCCAAGAAGCAAGGATCTAAGGATGCCAGATCCAGGTTGGGGTGGTGGCTCAGAGAGGCCCCCAAAGGAACCTAAGGAATCTGCCGCTCATCCCACCCACGTGCCTTGAGGTCCAGCCCACTCCCCATGGCTACCTCCCCCAGCCTGGCCTGCGCTCCACAGGTCTGCAGCCCTCCCTAACACCTCAGACATGTGGCAGCGGGGAGTGCGCTTAGAATTGAAGGCGCAAGAAGTCAGGGCTCCTTGCCCTGACTACTTTTGCCAGGCACCCCATCCCAAGGGCTGAGTCCCCACCCCCCACAGGATTCCAGTCTCCAGAGTCCACTGCCACCTGCCTCTGTGTCTGCCTGAAGACCACCCTGAGGGAGGAGCCCTGGGGTCCCGGAAGTTACAGTGCCCTCCAAGGCAGGGGAAGAGTTTGGAAGAGGGACTGATGCCTGGGCAGCACCCAGACCTTGGCCTGGGCCTCTGAGGCAGGGGCAGTCTGTGTCCCCCGGGATGCTCCACACCCTCCCTTAGCCTCTCTCCTGGGCACTGTGAGCCTTCTTTAAGAATCCTTTCCTGGGGGCGCCTGGGTGGCTCAGTTGGTTGGGGGCTGACTTCAGCTCAGGTCATGATCTCACGGTTCGTGGGTTTGAGCCCCACGTCAGGCTCTGTGCTGACAGCTAGCTCAGAGCCTGGAGCCTGCTTCAGATTCTGTGTCTCCTTCTCTCTCTCTGCCTCCTTCTTTCTCTGCTCACGCTCTGTCTCTCTGCCTCTCAAAAGTAAAATAAACATTAAAAAAAAAGAAGAAGAAAGAATCCTTTCCTGATCGATCCAGAGATAGGGCAGGCCAGGACCGGAGGGACACTGGCCTGGCCTCAGTGGTGCCACTGGTTCCTCATACAGGGCAATGAGACCCTTTCTACATGATCCTTCTTGCTGGGCACCACCTTCTCGCTGCAGATTTGCCCCCAGGAAGTCTGGTGGAGTGGTGTCTGCCCCATCTACCGACCCACTTCTCGGGGTTGGCCTGCTACAGTGGAAATGCCATCCCGTTCTTTGAGCATCCTGCATGCCCAAAAGGCAGAACCCCTGACATGATGTCCTCCCTACCCCCACAGCCCTTCCAAACACATCCTTCCTCTCCACGCACCCCTTTGGTCCGGCCCCATCTTCTCCAGCAGGACCCTTCTCCTCCCCCACTCCCTGTGCCAGGCTAAGCTGCTGGGCTATTTGGGGCTTTGGCTGGCCCCGCAGTGTAATCAGTGCCCAGGGATAATTGCCACCTGTCCTGCCGGTGTCTGGGGGCTGTCTCGGCCGCAGCGGCAGGGGGCGGACACTGGGCAGCCAGGCCTGGAGCGAGGTCAGGCTAGGGCAGTCCTCCCCACCCCCTAGCTCTGCTCTCACCGCATGTGGGATCTGCAAGGATTCCCTAGGAAAGCCATGCTCTCCTGGGGGCTGTGCTCACCTGGATCACCCTGTGGCTTCAGCCAAGGGTGGAGGGCTATCCCAGAACAAGGGACAAAAGTCCTGAGGCTACTCTATCACCCACAATCAGCTCAAAGCCTGACCTCCCTGTACTGGTCTGATATCATTGGGTACCCCTTCTGGCTGCAAGCCGACCTCTGGGCGGTGCCGCACCTTAAGCACGGGCTTTGCAGCAAGAAGGACTTCTGTTTGACCATCCCAGGCTCTCTTGTGGCCAAGACCACCTAATTCATTGTCCTCCTTTGGGGAGGCAGCAACAGTTAATGAGATGGAGTGTGAGTGAGTCTACCATAAATGCTAGCTCCTCCCACCGACCCCTGCTTTGCTACTTTCTTTTCTACTCCAAGGCAGTTTAGATAACCTGGTTTTAAATGCCTGTCATTGTCACCTGGCCAACTCTATGACCTTGGGCAATTGGCTCAGCCTTGGTTTCCTCATCTATAAAAAGGATCATCAGAGCAGCTGCCTCATCAAGTTACTATGAAGAACACATTATTTTGGGGCACCTGGCTAGCTCAGTCAGTAGAGCATGGTGACTCTTGATCTTGGTGTTGTGAGTTCAAGACCCACGATGGGTGTAGAGATTCTTTAAAATAAAAAATCTTTAAAAAAAAAAAAAGAAAAAGAAAACATTATTGAATACATGTAGATGCTCTATCCAGCACCAGCAACACTCCACGATGATGGTTATTATTATGGAGAACTGCAAAGAGCAGAGAATGGGGGTGGGGAACATCAGTAAGCCAACTGTGGCACACTCGGAAAAGACACGCCACGCCAGGGCTCATGGGACAACCCACACAGCAACCCCAGTGCCTGGACATCTTCCATGGGAGTGAGGGGGGCCTCTCCCAAGACTGCTCCCTCCTGCAACCCTGCTTGCTCTGAGGTGATGCCATATAAACTCCTCAAGATCCGAGAACACCAAACACCATATTTTGTTTTTTGAAGAGAATCGGCAACAGCAAAATCAGGATTAAGTAGCTTTGATCTTGGGAGATGTAGAAATAATTGTTTCTTTTCCTTTACTAATATAATCAGAAGGCTACCTGTCCTAACCCTTGGGATTCTTTACACGGATATCCATGAGTGGCTGGTCAGTTGAAGGGCCATTCAGACAAATTCTTTCTTCCCAGGGTGGAGCAACATGGTGGGGAGAATGGGCCAAAGGGCCGAGCCAAAAGAACAGGATTCGCAGGGCCGGCCTGTCCCTGAGACAGCCCAGCTTCATGCCTCCCTGCCTCAGTGCCTTCCCCAGAGAGATGCAGAGCTCCCATTGCTGGCCCCAGGCCAACAGGACAGACCGGGAGAGCGCCTTGGCTCTTCTCCCCGTGGTCGGCAGAAAGGCAGGAGCAAAGAAGGCCAGCGCAGAGCGCCTGATACTGCCGTCTTGAGGACGGAGAGGAAGGGAGACTGCTGGAGAATGGGGCATGGAAAGCAGGCTGTCCCCACCCGCAGGAACTGCTCAACCCCAGGCAGAGCCCTGAGGCCCCAGCCCCAGGCAGCAGTTGTCTAGCCCCACCACAGCCTGGGCCCCAGCCCTGCGTCAGGGCCGTCCTGGGCCCCCTCATCCTCCTCAGCCACCAATGCCCCACCTCAGGGGCCATGTCTTCAGTGACTTCCCTCTGACTTCCCCTTTCCAGGTGTGTACTCTGGACCCACGTGGAGGACCAGCCACCTGGAGCCAACTGAGACCCCGAGGAGCATGGGCTCGGTGCTCCTCCTGCCAGGTCTTCCTGGTGGGTGCCTCCTACTACAGGTGAAGCCATCAGGGGGCTGCCCAGCCTGGGTGGAGCTGTCATTGGCCTGATGCCTGGCACACGCGTTGTCCAGGGGGATTGTCTCCCCTCCTGGGCGCACTCTCTCTCACTCATGTCTCCTCCTTGGCTTCTGTGAGCTAATCAGGGAGAAGGAGGGGGAGGAGGGGGAGGCTGCTTGCCTTCCCCGTTATCTGCAGCAATCCACGGTGACTAATGCTCCCAGTTGGTAAAAAGGCAGTGTAATCAAAACACTTTTTTTTTTAGTCCTTAAAGTTAGTCATTCTCCCAGAGTGGAGGAAAAAAAAAGCCCACAGCAGGCACCATGAAATGCAAGCTGAGAGGCTCACGCTGCGGGTGGAACTAAAGCATTGGCCATGGGAGCTCCCTGTGGGTCTAAGGCTCGGGCCCTCTTCCTCCTGGCCCTTGGCTAGCCTTCCCGCACACCCTCCTTTGTCCTTGCTTTCCTCGACATCTGGGCTGTCTGATCCATGAAGGACTTCCGTGCCAAGTCAGGATCTGCCCTCTGCTCTCACCCTGCAGATGCTGCCACCTGCTGGCCCTGAGCTCGCCAACCTGGAGGAAGCATATAAAAGCACCCAGCATGAGGCCGAGGGCCCAATCCCTTGTTAGGTGCCTGGTCTCCTGCGGGCCTGCCATCTAGCCCCGAACCCACCACTCCGTGTTGGTGCGTCTCCCATCTCCAGCTGTCTGCTGCTCCCTCCCACTTTGCCTTCACAGAACTATAGGTTGTCAGAAGTGGTAGGAACTTCGGGAGTCACCAGCCACAGGCGATGTACCGCAGTGGGGAAAAGCATAAGGCTCAGGGCCAGGTTGCCCAGGTCGGAATTCCATTTCTCTACTTAGCAGCTGCGCTCTGTTCTGATCACAATAAGAGTACCTACTTCATAAGTTTGTTGTAAACAACTAAAACAGAACCACCCAGAATAGTGCCTGGCACATGGTGAGAGCTCAATTATTTTTTTAATTTTTTTAAATATTTATTTATTTTTGAGAAAGAGAGAGACAGAATGCGAGTAGGGAAGGGGAGAGAGAGAGAGGGAAACTCAGAATCTGAAGACACAGAATCTCCAGGCTCTGAGGTCTCAGCCCAGAGCCCGACGCAGGGCTCGAACTCACAGCTCACAGACCATGAGATCTTGACCTGAGCCGAAGTTGGATGCTTAACCGACTGAGCCACCCAGGTGCCCCATCAATTATTAACTTGTAATAAAAACAATAACAATAACAAAATAATAAAGCAGAATGTACATCCTTAGTCATCCAAAGCAGACATTGCTAATCAATCACAGAACTTCCCCACTGATGGCCGACTCCCCAGGAGCCTGAATATGGCACTCCACGCAGCCAATAACAAACAATTCGAGTTGGCAAGTGGGATGGCCCCATTTGCCATCCCAGATCTAACCTGAAGTCTTTTATATTACAGTCAAGAAAGAAAGATCTCACTCCTTGAGATCCTCCAAGGAGTGAAGACTCCCTCAAGCTCCGTGGAGACAGAGCCAGGGTACAGTTATTCCTGGTCCTGACTGCTTAGCTAGCCCAGCCTCTGACTTGCCACTTTATCATGACCTTTGAGCCACTGAGGTGTGCTTCCCACCCCTGGAAACCCTTACCCTCATAGCCCCCATCTTGCTCCCCTCCTTGCTCCTCTCTCATGTCCTTGGCCCATGGCTGCCCAGGAAACTCTGTTATTCTAAGGCATCTTGCTGAGATGATGCAGAGCGAAGTGGGTAGTGAAAAGAGGGTCTCAGTCATTAATTTATGCTGCAGGAGCCTCCTGGGGCACCAAAGACTTCAGGGATGCAAGGGAGCTCAGCCCACCAATTTAGCCCCTTACCAACCAACCCCTGGAGTCTCAGCCCTTATGTTGTGATGAAGCCCCTAATGGCCCGCCTCCAGGTCTGGAATGCCTGCTCTAAGCTAATTAGAGGCTGGCATGGTGAGAGAATCAGAGGGCCAGGCCTAGACCTCTGTGTGGGGAGGGCATAGATGACAAGCCCAGAGAGGGGGGTCAATGGGGAGCCCCTGCTTACCAAGTTCTGAGTGAAATGCCCCAAGGAGAAGTAAGGGATGTGGTGCCACAGCTGGCTCTCTGGATGCTTTCCCTCTGGTACACAACTTTGTCTGCCCAAGCAGATCTCTGCCATCTGAATACGCTTTGAACTTCAGTCTCAGACTCTGGGGGAGGAAGCCATGTTCACCAGGCTCGCAACCAGAAGCATCCACTTCTACCTAAGCTCCTCCACTCTCAGCTTCCACGTAGACACTGCCTTTCCCACCCCTTCCCTGAAGAGGCAAGGTCAGCCTGCGTGGTGCTATTCTTTGGTTCCCTGAAGAAGGACAGCTCCCGCCCCTAGATCTGGAGACCCTGCAGCTGAGTTTTTCTAGGGCAGCGAGAGGTGTCTGTGCTTTCTGGTGTTCAGCTTCACAGGGATCAATGCCACATGGCGTGGCATGCTCACGGAGGGAAGCTTGTGCGACCACAGGGCAGCAGGGTAACTGGCCATCCATTCTCGGCCACCTCACTCAGGCTGAGCAAAGGAGCCACCCATGAGAGTCAGAGCAGGGACTTCCCAGACAGACTCCAGCTGTCTTTCCAGTACCCTCAGAGGTCTTGCAGAGCACCTTAAAGAGCGGGGATTGGAGGTAAGCAGCCCTAACTGGGCCTCAAGCTGAGTCCTTCCCTTCCAGAAGATTCATGTTTGGTTTCCTCTGGAGATGTCACTGATTCCTCAGAGCTGCTCATTTCTCTCAGCTTGCTTCTCTGTTCAGGCCCCACCCCACAGGTTACCCCCATTTTCCTATTTCCTGATGGCTTCTTCAGTCAACAAGACAGTCAACTTAGAACCTCAAAGCATTGGCAACTTTGGTGATATCATCCATCCACTCATATTCTAGACAAGGGGGTCAAGACCCAGAAAGAGGATGTGATTTCCTGAGGTCAGTCCTAGTGTCAAAGATGGAACTAGGGCCCAGGACTCCTCCAGGCTCTTAATCCAGAACTCATCATTCTTGTCCTATAGGATGTGCCTCCCACCCACAGCCCTGAAACAGACGTCCCCTGAGACATGGTGGTTGCCTAGGCTAATACTTTTCGAAATTCTTTATCACTTTGGGGCAAGAACTAAGGGATACAGAGTATGGACAAAGGAAGAAGCAGGTGGGAGAGCCATGTGCAGGTGTTAAAATGTCAGATGGTCCCTAAACCACAGCACCCCCCACACCTTGTACACAGCAGCAGGGACTGTCCCTCCCTTTGCCCACACTGTGCCCTGGCTGCCTTTTGGTGAATTCCCCTCATCTTTATTCTTCAGGGCTGTTCTAATGCTCATTTTGGCCTGTTTCCTGAGGAATAACATGGTGGCGATCTGTGTAACACATTTGGCTGGAAAACCTCTGTTGAGTCAAACTCTAAACGCTCAATGAAGGAAACAGGAAACACAAATGAGAGACTGCCTCTTGTGGACGATCCTCTGAGCCCCCTCCTCCTCCTGACCAAGCCGTCCACTCTGCCCTGGGAAGTCAGAACAAGTAACCCACTGCTTCTGTTCAATGGCTTAGCTGCTCTCCAAATGACCCTAAAACACTTAAGATCCATTTGAAGGAGGAGCATTCTCAGAGAGAAGGCCCTTGTGGGCCCAGCGGTTACCTGCACAGGCCTCACTGCCTTTTCCTCTTCTAAGGCAGGGAGGTTCTTAGAGGTGAGGAGGCCAACACAGCCCTGGACCCCAGGCAGCTTCTGAGGGACTAAGGCCCTGAATTCTGACGTTGGGAGACCCGAAGTGAGCCGCTTACCTGGGACTCAGTCCCCTTCTCAGCTAAGACAGGTTTCCTCTGCCTGGACTCTCCAGCTCTCATCTCAGATTAACCTGCCTCGCCTGATTGGCCTTCAGGACTTGGATTACACAGCGGTGTCTCCTAGAAGCCTTCACTAAAACCCATGTGAGGCTTGCAGGAGCCCCTTATAGGCAGCCACAGTGCCCTGTCCTTGTCCAGCATATGTTACAACTTCGTTGCCAGTTACTTCTCCCTCTAGGTAAGTAGCTCTGGGAGGGAATAAGGGCAAGACCCATACTTCTTTGTCATGGTTGTACCCTTATGGTTAGCACAGTGCCAGACACGTTGCAGGAGCTCACTGAATATTTGTTAAATGACTGAGTAAAAAGAATGGAACCATTCACATCATCTGGGTTCTGTAGAGGGGAGCAGAGGGAAGGACTGGCAGACATGGAGCAATCCTTACTCTTTGTTCTCTTTTGTTGGGTAAAGCTACAGAACATTTCCAACCTGAAAAGCACCTACTTATATTCAGAGCCCTATGCCATCTTGCGGAAGGGAACAGATCCATTTGTTTCTTTGTTTGTAACATATGCAGGGTACAAAATTTAAAAGATATAAAAGACCATACAGTGAATGTAAGCCTCCCCTACTAGCTCCCCCAACGGCTCCTTCTTCCATCAACAAATACTGCTACTGTCTCTGGATTAGAAATCTCTTTACAGACAGAAAAACCTGAGGCAATAAATAACAAGTTTAAGAGGCAAGTGTAATAAGCGAATAAGAATTTTATAAGCCAGTGTCTTAGGCAGAAAACGCAACCCGGGGTCCCCACGCCGCCGCCACAGGCTGAGCCCTAAGCCCTGCCCGGGGTTGCGGACAGGGGCAGAT